>NC_072485.1:21433961-21745628 GCF_027574615.1 Eptesicus fuscus | reverse complement strand
ACTCATGTGTTGTACTCTAATTCAGACAGGAAGAAAATTATTTTAAATAAAAGTAGTTTTTTTTTTTTTTTACACATGCAGGTAATTTTATTTATGCAACTATTTTCTAAGAGAATGTCTTAAGAGGAGTTGAAGAAAATAAAGTGAATTATAACACTTTACTACATTTAACATCATTAAAAAATTATATGGTTGAATGTATTTCTTCACATTTCCTAAGGAAAGAGTTATTTTATTGGACAAAACAAAGTCCTTCTTTTTTCTTTGTTTCCTTCCCTTAGATTGGCATGACCAATAAGAAAATACCCCTTTATGGGTTCAAAATGCCGACATGTCCTTATTTCTCCTCACTCCCCACGCACGCTTTAACATTTATTTGACAATTAAAGTACCCAATTTAGGATTTTTCTTGCCAATTGTAAATTCTTTCATTGCACAGATCTGTGAGTTAATCAGATCAAAGTAGAGACGTGCTAGCCATAGTGAAAGAATTTAGTTTAATTTTTCTTTCTGGCAGGAACACATGTTCAAATACATTATAAGTAAACAAAACATGTAGCTGAAATATTTTGGAAAAACTATTAAACTTGCTACTATAATGAACCAGTGATGCTTCTAATATCTCAAATAGGACCCTTCCCCTTAGAACTCGTTCTTCTGTTATTTAGCCTGTCTTCGAGGTAGATAATTTGTTGTAATTATCATTATTTAAAAGAACTCTGGCAGGACTAGCTGCAGAGTAGAGTGGTGGCTTCAGAATCTGCATGCCGTGTTCTAGTTTTCTTCACTTTTCTTTGTACTTTATGCCTTTTTTGAGCATTTCTATTTATAAGCTCCTTTTTAGAATAGAGAATAATATCAAATAGAGGAGAGAAAAGAAATTCAATGAAAATTCACATATATTTTCATTTGGGCTTAATCTTTTCCCTATTCCAAAAAGGTCCTTTCTCTCTCTCTCTCTCTCTCTCTCTCTCTCTCTCTCTCTCTCTCTCTATAAAAAGATGTAAAAGTAATTTTTAAAAACATTGTGAAATCTGTTCCCACTGCATTTATAGATTGGCTTCATGGAAATAGTGCAGAACATGGGATTTGACTAACACTAAACCTGACCTAACTCTTCAATCTGCCACACAAAGTTGAGTGACCTTGGGCAAGTCTTGTAATCTCTCTGAGCATTGATTTCTGCTGAGAAATAGAGTTAGTAGTATTTGATGATTAAGTAAGAGAGTATTCCTGGGAGACAGGAATAACTTAATATACAGGACTATTATTATCATTTGGGCATGTAAATAAATGGAGTGCTTACGCCTTTTACTAAGACAAATTGGTACTCAACTCTACCATCTCATGGCTGCTTAAAAGGTGAATTAATCTTAGAGTTTAGTGGTTCTCGTTGGTCAAAAAATAAAAATCTTCCTAACTACTTATAAAGATGGTTATCATCACTAATAATTTAAATCAGGGGAGTCAGGACTTCTCTGTGCTTCCCCCTTAAGTCGATCGGATGCCGTTCAACTGTGTCTGGAATGCACTCCCACTTTGTAAACAGTAGGCTACCTTAGATTTTTACTATGGTCCTTTCAACTTTTTACTTCCTTATTTTATCCTCACAACAACTCTGTAAGAAGGGCAAAACTCAGAGATCCTTAGTGGTGGGACTCCTGAGTTGGGATAATCTTTAAGATTACGCAGGCCCAGGGAAACTGGAATCTCTTGAGTATTTATTAAAGTGAGGGTGTGTGTTAGAGAACTACCTATGCTTGGTCTTTGAAGGATGAGACTTTGAAGGATGAGATTGGAGCTGGGGCACAATGTGAAAGGCCAGCATGGTGTCAAGGATCACGGAGTTCGACTCGTGGCTGTTGGAGAGAAGGTTCAGAACAGTGGATGGGGCCACATCTACATTATTCCACTTTGTAAAATATTTGTGGCAGGTATGAGGTGTAAGCATGAGTTCTTTACAGGGACATTGGATAGGTTTCTCAGGCTATCTTTTAAGTAACTATTTAGATGGTGTGGGCAAAGAGTTAATAACTCTTTTGCTTTTTGCATGAGAATCTGACCTTTGGTTAACTTCTTAGCTTGGTTTCCCTGGAAACAGATAAAGATGGTATGTGTCAACTATGTTACTAGGCAACATTGCATACGGTAAAAATGACCCTCATTGGTAGACTGCATCTGGACTGGGGGGAACTACAAATGAACTGTAAATACCTGATGGGAATGCCATTCTTTGGACTTCCCTGAGTATAGCAATTCTTGTAACTAGAATGTCCCTTGAGAGGACCCTGCAAACTATGTCTTTGGAGTTGTTACAAGAATTATTGACTGCTGTGAGATATAAGACTTTTAAGCAAAGGCAGTTCCTTCACCTGCTCAATATGGATTCCATCATCTTGCACCTGAGCTGGTAGGGCTCTAATTACAGAAGAATGCCTGATGCTGCTCTGTAGCTGGAGCTGGCAAGCTATCGTTTCTATCCTATATCCTTCTGAGTAGACTGACGGCAAATGTTGTGTATAGGCATCTTGTGAGTCTAAATGTCCAGGTGAACCTAAGGAACTGCTTGCTGGATGTTGTGAGTTGGTTTGGTGTCACAGTGATTTCCTTTGGGTAACATGTAAGGTATGACTTTCTGGGAAGAGATCTGGAATGAATTAGGTCTTGTGTATACTTTATCCATATAAATGCAAATTCATCCATCCAGCCATCCAGCCAGCCAGTCAGCCAATATTTATTCAAAATCTACAATGTGCTAAGGATTGTGCTATATACAAAAAATATTTAAGGTCCTTTCTCTCAATTAGCCCTCATATCTTGTGGAAAGAAAAGAGGTATATATTGATTATTAGTAATATGTAATAGTTTTATTAGTGGACAGTATTTATTGAATACTGGATACTGTGTCCTGGCCAGGTGGCTCAAGTTGGTTGGATCATCATCCTGTATATTAAAAATATTGCAGGTATTTATGAATCCCAATCAGGGCACATACCTAGGTTGTGGGTTCAATCCCTGGTCGGGGCACATATGGGAGGCAACCGATCAGTGTTTCTCTCTTACATTGATGTTTCTCTCTTTCTCTTCTTCTCCCTCTAAAAAAAACCAAAAAAACCAATAACAGTATCCTCAGGTGAGGATTAAAAATAAATACATACACATATATATCAGGTACAGTGTTAAGCACTTTAGATGCATTATCTTACTTGTGAATAAGAAATGGAAGTATGTATTACTGTACATATTTTATACATGATGAAAATGAGGTACATCTGTAGTATGGCATTTCACCTCAGGAAGCCTGAGTCCAGATCCCAGTCCTTAACCAGCATTTATTTAATGTGCTGTGCACCTTAATAGTGGTCCTCACCAAGGCTTCATTCAACCATTTTCTATGAAGGTTCTCATGACTCTTCATCTCTTATAATGTTTGAAAGACCACCAATTAAAAGGTATTTTGTTTAATAAGCAACTATTCTGGAGGCATCAGGATAACCAGGGAGAGAGGGAAGGGCCCCCAAACGGGAAAAGTTTACCTGAATCTAATTGTGTATCAGGCCTTCTCCAGAGAAGGCTTAAGCTACTTTCTGATCCAACCTGATCAGCTTCTTTTTCCAGTTCTGAAGGGCTGGCTCACAATTGGGCAAAAATGAGTTTGGTGGCATTTTATGTCTCCAACAATTCCCTTTATAAATCAGATTATGATATAAAATAAAATTATGTATCTAAAGCGATAGCTGTGCCTGTCATGTCATAAACACTCTATAAACCACAGTTATTATTATTCTTTCTTCCCCTGTTGCCTGAGAACTGCCGATTATGGGAAAAGCAGACATCTCAATGGTGTTAGCACTTAGTATCCTCTTTAATCATGTGTATTCCTGTGTGTCTGTCAGGAACACTTATTAAATGCTCATTGGGTGAGCTGTGGAGTATCAGAGAAAATATAGAGAGCCAGGCCCATCAGAATGCTTATGACAAACCATGCAGGAACACAGGCTAGGAAATTTGAAAGTGTTTTAGAAGCCCTTACAAAAAGGCACCCGCCACATAGAAATTGTCAGCTCTCCTATTTTCCTCCAGAAAGGGGTCTGGTTAGACTCTGGAGGAAATTAGCCATTATTAATACTTACCGAACTAAATTCACATGGAAGTAAATAAGTGAATAAAGAGTCTGTCTCTTCTTTGCTACACCCCAATGTCTTTGATGTAACAACTCCATTTTGCTCCTTCCCAGTCTCTACTAAACATGACCCTGACCAGCAGTCAACCTGCCTCAGCTCCAAACACTGGGACATCTTAATGTTAAACTGTGATTCCTTTCTGTGAGCCAGAGACTGTCTTGTCAAAGCCTTCTGGATCTTTTCTGGGTCTGAGGTCCTACGTTGTGAGTTTCCTTCAACCCAGAAACTCTCTCTCCATTCTACTTCTGGATATGCTCAGTACCTCTTTGGAGAGTCAGTACCTATTCAAGATTTCTTTAGCTGGGGGTTAGATTGCAAAACATTGAGTTACCTGTGCTTTTCTTTTTTGTTTGTTTGTTTAGGATGGGGCCTGCAGTAAAAAATAATCCAAGACAAAAGATCTCAGAAAAAAGGCCCCATCTCAGGTGATAAGGCTTAACTGGCCCAGAAGTCTGGGGTGAGCCTTAGTGCTTAGACCTAAGAGAGAACAAACTAGAATCCCACTCAGTATTCTACTTCATTCATTCACCAAATGTTTACTGAGCAGGTACTGTGCTAAGTTTTGGGAACAGAAAGTTGACGAAAACAAGGTGCCTTCTCTTGAGAAATTAAAGTCATTTATTGTTCATGTAAAATGCAACATATTTATGAGTTCATAAGGAAAATTAAAAAAAAATCTCTAAGTCTTACAGATGAAATGTTCACAACTTCCTCTAGCTGGGAGTTCTAAAATGTCTGACTCAATAAAGAAAAACACCATCGACTGCCACCAGAGCCTTCCCATAAGAGAATTCTGAAGCAGAGTGATCTTGATTATCTCAGAAATCCCAGACAGAAATGGAAGCAATATAAATAAACATAAAAGAAAATAGAGGTGCTGTAACACAACTATAAATTGCTCTTCCCCCCCACTTTCTTCCAATCATCCAGGGCAAAAGAGGGAAGTTGGTCGTTGTGGCAGAGAATAGACCAACAGCTGTTCTATATCCTGCCAAGAGGAGAGAGACTTATTATAAATAATAGCCAACAATATGTCCCTTGGGACTGGAGACAGCCAGTTTGGGGGGAGTCTGGAGGAGAGAGGGAGGTTTAATGGGATGGAGGGAGAGGGGTGAGCAACACAGCTGAGGATGAATTAGGAGAAAACCCTATCAAATTTTCCTGTGTACTTATGTTTCTATTACCTCATTAGGGTGATTACATAATGCTACTCCATTTATAAACTAAAAGAGAAATAAGGGACAACATTCTCATTAGCAGTGGCTGATATGAGACATTAACATACCACCAGTAAGTCATGTGGGTGAACAATTAATATGTTTAGGAACATCTTTTCTTTCTCTCTTCATCTGTTTGGTATTTTGCCTGCTCCTTTGCTCCTTTTAGCCATATATGTGTATCTGAGACTCAGAGAGGGAGAGGGACCTCACAACTTGGGTGCACTCCTTTTGAGAGCTCTTCATGTAGGAAATCCATGGAGTTTGTATTACTGCTTCAAATTCCATTGGAAGAAAAAACAACAACAATCTTATAGCAATGTGTGGCTGTCTCACTGTTTCTTCTCTACTAACTCCCCACAGGACTTCCTAGGCAGATACAGATTAGGGTTCTGAGAGTTCTCACTTCTCAGGATATCTTCTACTTGTGGAGAAACACCCTCCTTCACAGACTCTTACTTGTCAGTGTCCTAATTCTAAGTTGCAACTCTAGACAGGGGTATTGCGGGGGGGGGGGGCTTGTGTTTATGGATATGCTATTAATTATATCAATCTTTTCCCCATTGGTTTTTACAGAGAGAGGGAAGGAGAGAAGGAGGAGGGAGAGGGAGAGGGAGAGGGAGAGGGAGAGGGAGAGGGAGAGAGAGAGAGAGAGAGAGAGAGAGAGAGAGAGAGAGAGAGAGAGAGAGAGAGAGATGCAAGAGAGACATCAATTGGTTACCTCCCACTTGTGCCTCAACTGGGGTGGGGGATCAAACCTGCAACCAAGTTATATGCCCTTGACCAGGAATTGAACCTTCACCCTTCGGTGTGTGGGATGGTTCTCTAACCACTGTTCAGGGTGCATCTAAATTTTTTTAAGAGTTCACTAAGACAGTAAAATTCATCAAGTAATGTTTAACAGAAGAGGAAACTGAGTTTCCAGAGCTGAAATAACCTGCTCAGATAGACAGAGGAAGCGCCCAGGCCTGGACCTGGCACCCATAGGAGTTATGTAGAATGTGACTGTAATATGTAATTTTTAAGGGAGGATGGGTAATTTAAGGAGTGTCTGCTCTATTCATGAGCTCTTCTAATGAGGGAGCAGTGTGAGGAGTGTGGGGTATTAGGTAGAGATCAATCCTTTTATAAAGGGTCCTGCAGAAGAAGAATTAGCTGTTTAGCCTGTATGTATGTCTTACATGTGGCTTTAATTTGATATGCTTACCCTTTACTCCTACACAACCCTATTTCATCTCTGACTCTCTCTTTCCATTATATTAACTCTGTCTGATTTTAGTTTTGGGGGCTCTCAAATGCATAACTGCAAAGTTATCCCAAGATAAGCACTCATTTTGAGTTTGTTCTCAAGACTGCAAACTAGAAGAAGAGTTTTGGGGGTCTGGCACTGTGCATGAAAAGGAAGGGATAGGTCTATTCAGATGAGAAAAAAATAAATTTAAACATTTAGATGCAGACAGTAAGTCAGGGACGCTGTGCTCTACCTGGGGCCTGGGAAGTGCTATTTACTTAGATGAGCAACCAGTCCATTTGTTAAGGGACACCGTTCCATGTGTTTTCTGTTCATATTATTTCCGGTTACAATATCTTAACTATCCAGCAGATGGCATCTGCTTCAAAACTCTCATAACTTCCATTTACATTTCAGGACAAATAGGCTACTGATAACCTTGAACCCTCCCTTAATTGACATCCACATTTAATATCCGGGAAAAGCTGTTAGAAAATACTTAAGGATAAACAATTAATTCCCTTTTTGGGGGAGGGGGGAAGGGTAAGAGTCATTCTTTCTCTTTCTAAGCCCATGGCAGCATCCTGGATACCTAGGACGTCCTCAGTCATTTGAAGGGAAATATAATCAGAATTAAACCCAGAAACTCTCTTTGGGAAAAAAAAAAAAAAATCTACTACTATAGTTACTTGCAGCACTAAACAAGAGCTGAGTATTATGGGCTGATTCAGAAAAACAAAGCTAACTTCAAATCTCTTCCAAGGGAGAGAGAAGCAAAAAGGGAGTCAGTTCCTACAAGGAGTAAGGGTGAATGAACACACGAAGCTTTGTGGCTAGTTGCCATACAGAGCCTTTTTTTCTCTTTACTTTGTATGAAGAGATGGGTGTGATTGAATGACTTCTAACGTTTAATGACACCTTTGCTCCAGTGCTTTGTAAAGCTCACACATGAATACGCTGATCCATTTCCGATGATCCTGGGGGCCCCATTCTTTTGTGTCAAGCACAAGGCAAAAAGAGAGCCAGGGAGAGACAGAGACAAAGAAACAGCCAATGTAACCAAGCTCTGAACATGATTCAAACAACCAACTTCGCAAACATCAATCTTAGGATGCCTTGTGTGAAATGGAGTCATACTCCAAAAGAAATGTTGGCTACATTTAAAAGATCACTTTGTCTAAAGAAAATGCCAAACTGCATTTGCAAGCAGTAAGTCATCTTTCTACAAGAAGCTGACAAGACAAAAGCAACAATGTGAAAAGGTGAAAAGACAGCCCATCTGAAAAAAGTAATAGCATTATAACCCTGTTGTTGTTGTTGGTTTTTTTTTGTGTGTTTTTTTTAAGGGCCTGGTTCTCTGGTCTTTTATTATTTATCAGGAATCAATATAGCTATGAAAAGAGCAATGGCTTAGAATCAAAATACTTGTGTGCCTTGCTGTGTTACTTCGGGTGATAATGTCACTTCCCTAGACCCCAGTTTCCATCTATGTAATATGAGGGAGTGGGACCAAATGACTTAGGGGTTTGCTTTTGGCTTATATTTGTTCCCATGGGGCACCCCTGCCGCCACAGAGCAGCCTCTTAGCACTCAAGTGTGAGTGTGAGTCACAAGGAGCTTGGAGAGTGGTAGGGTCTGGAACTAGTTTGCCAAAACTGAGCCATTGGAAAGGTATGCAGTGAGGAAGCATTTCCAAATCCTTTCAGATGCATTTCCCACTCCCCCCCCCCCCCCCCGCCCCCCGTTTAGTTCCATGGCTATTTTCTGAGAAAAAAAAAAAGAAGAAGAAGCCCAGGCTTGGAAGCAAAGTCTTAGAAATGAATCTGTTTTGTTCTCACTTTTAGCTCAAAAATAAAGTGCCTTCTGACCATTCGATTCTTTATGTACAGCATCATGCACGTCTGTGAATGTCTCTAAGTTTGGAATTTTAAAATGCCTGCCATCTCCTCCTGCCTCAGCCACAGTTAATATACACAATGGATTCTTCAGAAACGCAGAGTTAGAACATCTGAGGCAGCTGAATACCGATTTACATGAAAGCTGCAAGTGTACAGTACCAATAAAATGTATCTCTGACATCTTGGCTTCCAGAGGAACCCACTTCCTTTGTTCATTCACAAGTCCACTCTCTCTCCACCTCCGATTTAATTATCTTCCCAGCTCTCATTTGCGTATGTGTAGGCTACCATTCACAATGCTCCAAGCCCTACATGTGGGAGGCACAAATCTTTTCATTAAAAAAAAAAAATGTGGACAAACCATTTTGACTGCATCCTATGTGCTTTTGACAAAGCTAAAAGGATGCCAACTGTGTTCCAAGAAGACCAAAGCCTTTGAAATAAAATTTGCTGTTTGGTGTATCGATCCACATCAATCGTTGAGACTTTCAGTTATGTGTCAGATGCATAAAAGAACTGATTTAAAAAACCACCAGAGGCTGTTGGAATGGGAAGGGACTTTATGAAACGAAGTCCCGTCATTTTATAGACCAGGGAAAGGAAGCCCAGAGTCGTACCCAGATGGAGAGCAGCAGCAGTGAGACTAGAACTTAAATTTTTTAAACTTACACATGATTACCGGGCTCCCCAGCATCTATCCATCTCTTCATCCCCAATGAAACAGCCTCTGAGTGCCAGGCCCTGATCTAGACCCAGGAAACAAAATAGTGTCCCTGTTCTTCAAGAAACTCACAGCATAGCTGGGTTTGCTCTTCAATAAGCTTTTGGAAGGAAATGGCCAGCTTTATAGTTGCTGTTCATAAATATTTTGAAAAATTATTACAACAAATGTTCCACTTTCCTTATTCTCTAAATACGGCAACACTTCATTTACTTGGCTTTGGCAGAGAACGAGGTGTTCCCTGTAAGTAAAGTCTGCAGATCGCTGAAATAAAAACTCTGAACAGGAATCTTCCTTAAAGTGTATTTCATATTTCCCCGCCTTTGGAAACAAAGGATACTGAACATGACTTAACTTTCTTTTTTTAAACATGACTCAGAGTGATCTCTTAGGAACATCATTATCATCCCGGACAGAGATACTGTTCTGTGCCTAATTTTCCAGGTCTCTCTTTTAATTTCAGGCAGTTGATCCTTTTCACTGTAAATGTTCCTTCCTTTTAGTAGTCTTTTCATAATCCCCTTTAATTTGCAGGGCCAGGAATCATTTCAGGAAATTCATTAAAAATTATATCTGAAATCTGTATTGGGAACAGTTAAGGCTTCAAGTAAGTGTCTGAGGTGTAGCATACATGCCTTGAATGGCTAGACGTGAGGCCACAAATGACACACTGCTTTTTTTTTTTTTTTTTTTTCTGATGACTTCTCAGCTTAAAAGGATATAGGAAGGGCTGGAGATGCCATGCCTTCTGGGCAAGCTGGCCGACCCTACAGTCAGCCTCACATTAGAACCTTCCATCTTATGCCCTGAACAGAAAGCAATGATTAGGCCAGAGAGGCCCAAGCAGTTTCCAACAGCGGTGAGATTGTCTCCTGGAGGTACTTGGTTTCAGTAGAGCCCAATTCTCTTTATTACAGCCATCAGAACGCTGTCCACCTGCCTAGCCAGGATACCTCCAGCCCCCGTGAATTAGGGTGCAACAGTCCCAGCCTCCACTTACAGTGTGACCTACTGTCAAGTCCTGTGTCAGATTCTTTATAGAACAGGAATTCCTGTATTCTCTACAACTCTGTGATGTGGACACTACAATGTCACTTCATGGGAGGAACCTGAGGAACAGGGAATTTAGGCAATTGACCCAGGGTCAGCTAGCAACTAGGGAACCGGGACTCTTGACTCTCTGTGTCATAGACATGCACATGGCCAAGATGGTGACTCTGCAAATCTACGACTAAAACAGATGATGAGATTTCTTAAATCACTTTAAATTTATACCTGACAATAGCATGAGAGCGGCAGGGTAGTAAAAAGCAATACTAAGAAAAAAAATCAATTTTGATTTTAGCTCATTGCTTGTCCCTCTGCAGGTCTTAATTCAAATTTTCTAACCCGTACTTCCATGTTCTCTGCATATGCTTTATGGTGAAGTAGAAGGTCAAGGAAAGTATCAAGAAGCTCACATTATGTAATAAACATATAAGTAGATAAGTATACTCTCTGTCATATATTCCAAAAACATTTATTGGGAACTGACCACGTGATAGGCATTTTCCTACTTGCCAAAGGACTTAAAGATGGATAAGAAGTGATCCTTGCCCTTAGCTTCTGACAATCCCGTGGGAGCGACAGGATTATCCGTGTGTTCGGTGCTAAAACAAAAGCATGCTAAAAGGTGCTACGGGAATGTAACACTGAACTCTGCTGAAGGAGATGATCAATGAGCTGGGGTGAGTGGGCTGAGTAAAGCCAGGAAGGGAGGGAAGGGCATTTCAGGCAGAGGGAACAGCATGAACAAAGGCACGGAGGAATGAAAGAGCTTGAGGTGGTATCTTCACCATGGCCAGTGCCATGAACCAAAGTAGTGAAGTGAGGCAGTAACTTTATGTGCTAAAGTTTAAAATAGTTCTGTAAAATGATTCTATCATAATGATGGCCGTTTTTATAAATGTAATGACTAAGTTAATGTATGACTAAATTTTCTGGCACAATTATAAGTAGACAAAACATGAAGTTGAAATTCTTGGAGAAAGCTAGTACACTACAATGAACCGACGATGTTCGGAAATCCCAAATAGAATTCCATCTCTTTGGAACCTGTTCTTTTGTTATTTAACATGTCTTTATTCAATTACAAATTTTTGTCCTCGTGACTTTTCAGACAATTCATCCTGATTTTTTAAATTTAGAAAATATTACTATTTACATTATTACACACCATAAAATCACCCACATAACCATTTTTATAACATTTCAAAGGGAAACATTAATGCATGAACAGAGGCCCTGGATCTAAATGAAAAGACCCAATGAGAAGGAAATGGAAATTTAAGCAAAAATTACACTTCTTTCATGAGTTCTAATGTTTTACAATTCGTTGAAGCTGAGGCCCACTGGTTAAAGACTGAAGGGCCATATTCAATGTTACTGCTCTCTGAGAGAAAATTAGGGTTCTCTGGAAAAGAATTGCCTCTTTTACAATCACTGCTAAGTTTTAGTTTACTGATGGCAGTCTTGTGGCTGGGTGGGGTCTAAAAGAGTTATGTAGTCCTTTCAAAACCGTGACAAAGCAGATCAGAGAATGAATAATCCAATTCTGTTTATTGAATAGCATAATTAGTTTTTCATGAGACTAGTCTAAAGTAGCAGTCTTCAGACATGGAAAGGGAAACTTAGAACCCAAGAGGCAGGGTGATTTCTGGGATTCATGAGAAATGGGAGCTGGAATCAGCAATCTTGATTGCCAAGTTATTCTGGATCTGGAACCTAGACAGATGTGTAGATGAAAGAAACTGAAATGAAGAGGCAACTGTGCCCTGTGTTATTTGGCGATTCTGGAAGAATAATGATTTGCTCTATAATTTCCCTTTAAGGAACTTCTCTGCTCGGTTGTAGAATTCCCAAGAAAATGCTCACATATGGGATTCATTTAGAAATCCTCTGAATTTGCTTTAAGCAGATTGACAGCTATTCTTTCGATTGCAAAAAGTTGTCCGCTAGGATTGTTCTTCCCCTCGGCTTTTTCTGGATGAAGAGATGGTGCGATTGCAGCAGTTGGGTGAAGGACATAAGTTCACACGATGGAGTGTGCATCTGAGGGCTGGCTGATCGCTGTGTTAAACGAGCTGGCATCAGGAGAGCCATGTACTGCCGGTCCTTTTTCTGAACAATGTCATAGGACGAGGAAAATGTAAAAGTGGAAAGCAAGCTGGAGATTAAAGTGGTTTCCTGCTAAGTACATCAATTGCTCAAAGGGAGAGAAGAAACGGAAACCAGATTTGTTCCTTGGAATAGAGGTGTCTGCCACCAGCCCAGTTTTGACATCTGGATGCCATGGGGCGAACAAAGAGTGTAGGAGCCTCAAGTCCTGTAAGACAAGCCACTTTCTTTCCATAGGAAGGATATAAAAACCTATAAACCAGAATTTCAAAAAAAATTGTTTTCAGGTAATTTCCATTTCAAACAAAATGTCCCTTCTTTCCTTCCTTTCCCTGTTTTCCTTTTTCTCTCCTGTTCTTCCTCCCCCCACTCACCATTATTTAATTTTTCCCTGTGCTTAAGTGGGAGTAGCTCAAATCAATCCTACTTAATGTAAATGTACCCCATAAACAGGAACGCAATAAAATGAAGAAGAACCCTTTTTCCCTCTTATTTTTCTAGTACCGTAGTTCTCAAAGCAAACGCCTATGCTTTTCACTTGCATGCTGTTCCTGTCGCTTAAAGGGGGATGAGCTTCATCATTGCACACACAGCACACGTTCTGATCGGCTGACCAATGGCCCAAAGTAACAATAACTAACGGAAAACAACAGATCCGAAGTGCGACCTGACCGGCTAGTTAGCCTCTGGGAACGGAGGGCTCCTCAAGGCAGCGAGACTCACTTTTACTGAAAACCTGCCCTGTTCCAAGCACGGTGAATCAGACGGTGAACGTGAAAGCTCTCGTTAGCTCAGGCGCTTCACTGAACCGAAGCCTCTTAACCAAAGAGGAAACCATCACACCGTGAGAGCAAAGTTCCACTTTCGGCATTATTCAAAGGAAAAAGTGCATTTAAAAGAAAAATGGCTATTTTAGTAATCATGTTAAAAAGAATGCTACTGCTTTGATATTTTTTTTTCATCTATTTAATCAACGAAGACAAAGTAAATAAAAAGTTCAGGAGGGGCTGGAGCAGGGTACTTTTCTTTCTTTTTTTTTTTTTTGCCTCGGTTGGTGTCACCTAGAATGATTCAAAGGAAACAGAAAGTTGCTACAACTGTGATGTGGCATTTATAATAAATGGCTCCCCCTCATACGGCCCAGACACTCGGCGACTTAACTGGTAATGCCAACGGGATGATGTAGTATTTCCTGTACGGTTTTAACTTCTCAGTAAGCATGTAGGCACTGCCGTGAAGCACAGGTAAAAAGTTCACAGCTGGGGGGGGCGGTGGGGGGCGGTGTAGGAAGTTCTCTGCAAAGCGCTAAGCTTACAGAGGCATCCAGCTGGAAACAGCCTTGGGAATGGAGGAGGGTCTCACACATGGTAACAATTTGAAACGTACAGAACCTGGGTTTTAGGGGTACGATGCGGCTGGCAGAGCTTTCTCTCAAAGGGGTTCTGAAATATGGAGTGGTGGAAGGAAGGGAAATGTAGGCCCAGGAACATTAGCTGGGAGCACTTTAAGGCTATGGCTGCTAATTTTACTGCTCAGCCAGGGCAGCCAGGCGGGAAGTGCCCCTCATCACCACCCCCTCTCCTCATCTAAAGGATGCCCAGTGTGAAGACCGTCCTCAAATGCCATATCAACTAGATGGGGCTGCTCCCTGTTTTAAAAATCTCACCTAGAACTTTGTAAGAGCATTTCCCCCGGGGCTGCCTTTAACGGATCCTTTCCTCCCCTTCCACCTCTCCCACCATGAGGTTACACCTGCCTTGACAAGGACCATGTCTTACTCATCTCCATTATGCGGAAGCCAAATACGATCTTGATGCCAACCTTTCACCCCAATAAAGGCTTCTGAAGGCTTCCGATTGACTTTAGGATAAAACCCAAACAGACTTTTTAACATGGCTCATATAGGCCCTTTACAATTTGGTCCCAGTCTGAGCCCACCTTTCTGTCAACCTCTCTGGCCTCCAATAATTGTTCCTTTCCAGCACATTCCTGCTCTGTCACTTCTTGGCTTTGTGCATGCTGTTTCCTTGCCTGAGACATGCTGTCCACCCACCTCCACACCCGTCTGTCTGTTGGTGCCTCTCCCCTCAGCGCTCAGACTCTTGTTCAGGGACCTCTTCCCTACCTCTCAGAGTTACACATCCTATACTTTCCAATGCTCCCCCTCTCATACCTCAGGCTTAATTTTTTATTGCTTGTTTCGTGTCTGTTTTCCCAGCTAGACTGCAAGTTCTGGGAAGTCACGGGCTGTCTCTGTCTTTCTAATACTGTACTTTCAGTGCCTAGGGCATGAAGCTTGGATGTATGGTTCTATTATATGAGAACTCAAAAAATGTTACTTTTTGAGTAAGTGAATTAATAGCTATTGTAATAATGACTACCATGGCCTGAGTGCTAACTACGTGCCAATGAGTATGCTACACACTTTATACGCATTATGCCACTTAACTGTCACAGTGGTCCCATTAGTACCTGTAATACGTATTATTACTCCTATTTATAGATGAGAAACCAAGTCTTACAGAGGTTATTAATTACCCACGTTACCTAGCTCAAATGACAAAGCCGGGATCTGCGCCCAAGGCTGCCTCACTCCGAAACTTACGGCTTTTCATGGAGCTACACTGTTTCTCAAATAGTTGCCCAATTGATGCTCATTACACACACACACACACACACACACACACACACACACACACGCACACACGTGTGCATGCACACACACACGCACGCACACACACGCACACACTCACACACGCACACACACGTAAATTTACTACTTTCTTCCAATGTGAGAATCTCTTTATAACCATATTTGATTTGAGTTCATGTGATTAGAACTATTTCTAATTTTAATAAAAGTCTCTAAATCCCACATCCAAATCCAATTCTGGATTTCTCTTTTTGCTGTTAAATCAATGTCTGCTGGACTAGAGTTCAACCAAGGGCTTCGGTTCTGCTCAGATGCTGCCTGTGTGCTTGGAAATGGGATGAGTTCATGTCTGTACAGTAAGCGAAGGGTGGCCAGGACATCCTTCCCCTAAGGGTTCCAAAGCTCATTATTGGCTAGTGCACTTTCTAACTCTCTTTTCCTAAAGATACATGGTTCAATGCAGGGTCAGGTTAGTACCAAGGTTCCTAAGTGGCAATCTTTGCTCCACAAGTTATAAAACATATAAAATTAGTTAACCGTACAGAAGGTCAATGTAGGAAAACTCCCAACCAGCAGGGTGATTCAGTAGTGGACCATCTGTGTTCCTAGAGCATAGATGACCACTGGTCCAGGAAGCAGCACCTGAGAGCTGGGTGACCACTGGTCCAGGGCGCTCTGGAAAACGACGTGTACATTGGGTGGAAAGTTAGACAAGAGAATGTCTAATGCCCTTTCAAATTATGAGAAGGAATATTCGATGAAATGTTTCTGTAAATGATTCTGATGGTTCATGTGGACGTTGAAAAATAGTTTTAAAGTATATGTATGAAAAGTACAAGCTTTGGATTCAGACATTCCGAAGTTCAAGTCCTTCTCTACCCTTACCAGCTATGTACCTTAGGCAAATCTCTGCGCCTTTCTAAACCTCAGTTTCCTTTTCCATGAATAATTAGTCACTGTTATATTTGTAGAAGGCAATATATTCAGACAGTGGAATATAGTTACAGGATCTTGTGCAAATTACTTAACCACCAGGCACCTCAGTGTATTCTAAAATGTGGAGGATATGTAGCATTTTCCTCAAAAAAGTTTTTATAAAGATGAAATGAATTAACAATATAAAGTGCTTGGACTATTTCCTGGCATAGAATAAATCTTCAAGTGGTTTTAACTGTTGTTATTAAGATCTGGAAAACAACTGATTTTTTTTTTCACTTTTCATCCAGGAGTTTCATATTTTATAAACTCCATCACTGTTTGTCATCCTGCTTAAAGTCTACATGCAGAATGAAAGTTGAAAGTTTAGGAATGATTAGAATTTGTGCCCTAAATCAGGAAGCCAACTTCTCAACAAGAGACTGTATTCTTAAAAAGCTAGAAGGAATGTTTTTATGTCAAAGTTGACAGGAAATAGCTTATTTCCAGAACCTACAGTATCTGAACAAAACTGATCTTTTTTTTTTTTTTTTATGATTTGGAAAATGTTCTGAATACATGTCTGATAGATTTAAAAATGCTTGTACACATAAAAAAGAAAGGTCCAAGAAAAGTTACTAACAAAATTGCCCTGGTTTTATAAAATGTTTATTCCAAAGGCCAAGGTAAAGAAATAGAGAGGTTCTTCTAATGCAGTGGTCGGCAAACTGCGGCTCGCGAGCCACATGCGGCTCTTTGGCCCCTTGAGTGTGGCTCTTCCACAAAACATCACGGCCTGGGTGAGTCTATTTTGAAGAAGTGGCGTTAGAAGAAGTTTAAGTTTAAAAAATTTGGCTCTCAAAAGAAATTTCAATCGTTGTACTGTTGATATTTGGCTCTGTTGACTAATGAGTTTGCCGACCACTGTTCTAATGCACCAAAGTTAGCAATTGATATTAGTTCTCAATGCACAGCAAGGCAAAGCATGTTTCATTCTCTCCTGTGTCTTACCTGGCATATAGCACCCTGTCTCCCAAAGAACCTTAGCTTAGCTGTTTATTTCCCAAAATTCTTTGGGATGACAACATAGAGAGTCCAGCAAGAAGAATCATGATTCATTCCATAAATTTCACCAATATTCATGAAGGATGGCCTAGGTCTTGTCTGGTTCTGGGGAGTTGCCTTTTATTGTGAATTTTTATGTGCCAGGAACTGCTTAACATAAATGCTATCATTCAATCCTTATAAAATCATGTATGGTAGGTATTCCTCTCATTTTATAGATGATGAAACACAGAGAGTTTAGGTACTTTATGAGGATCAAGCGGCTAGGGGCTGACAAAGCTGGGATTGGAACCATAGTCTGTCTGACCACAAAGTGATGCTGTTAACCATTCTCTGTGCTGCCTCATATTGGGAGAGACAGAGGACTGACTTGGTGCTGCTAGGATACAGCAACCTCCTTGTATTCCACCTGTTTTTGTGCTTGGCCAAGGCACAATAGGAAAATTGGTTAAGATGGCCTTTGACCTACTCAGACTACTAGGCCTGCTCCCCTTTCTCTTTCCAACCTCTTCCCCCCCCCCAAAAAAAAATTGAAAACTTGCTGAAAGGTAAGTGTCAAGGATTCACAATCACCTAGTTACCTCTCCCAGGGAGCTGAGCAATTCCATCAGCAGCAACCTCAGGGGAGGAAGGGATATCTTATCTGCCTATGCCCTGGTCTGATTCTTCCTAGCACTGCCTGGAGCTTGCTGATTAGGGGACCAGTGCTGCAGGATCCTTTCACTAATGGTGATGAGTGTGTAAACAGTGTCATCACGTGCTCAATGACTCACGGAGGCAGGCACACACTGCCATCCTGAGGGCACAAGGCAGAGCCCCATCTTTGTCAAGGGAAGGACAGCAGCTTCTGAAAGAGGATGGGATCAAGGTCTTCACACCCAAAGGATTCCCTGCCCACTGCTTTGCAGTCAGTGGGTAACCTCAGCTACACTGTGGCTCATGGGGAAGAGGGGAAGGGAAGAGAAGGTGATGTAGAAGGACTGGACAGGTCATATTACACTCAGCCCTGAGCACCTATCTGTAAATACTACACATTCTTTATTGATATGGATCTAGTGATGTGTTTGTGTGTGTGTGTGTATGTGTGTGTGTCTGTATGTGTGTGTGTTTTATAAGAGTTGACCTAAAGTGAGACAAGATTCCATTGAATTACTGAGACCAGGACTCTATGTATGGATTCTATTAGGAAATAGAATGTATTTGTTCAACAAATATTGATTGAGATTTACAAAGTGCTAGACACTATTTGTGCTGGATAGACAATAGTGAACAGAACTAAAAAAACACACACCCCTGCTTTCATGGTACTTATATTCTAGTGAGGGCAGATGGACATAAACAAAAACAAGTAAATTAAACAGTGTGTCCAAAGGTGATGAGAACTATGGAGAAAACTAAACTTGGTAATGAAGATAGAGAAGTACTAGTATATAGGGAACAGAAAGACTCTGAGATGAGCATGTACCTGGTGCATGCTGGGAATGCAGGTGTGGCTAGAGGACAGAGAAACAGGGAGAGTGGTGGGAGCTGTGCTGGAAGGAGGTGGGTAGTGTGTGAGTGTGTGTGTGTGTGTGTGTGTGTGTGTGTGTGTGTGTGCACGTGTGCTCTTGCACTTGTGATCTTGCAGTCAGATCTTATAGGGCCTTGTGAGGACTCAGGTGTTTACCCCTGTGATATGGGAAGCCAGTGGAGAGTTCTGAGCAGGGGAGAGGTGTGACAGAAGACCTGGCCAGATTTCCCCGGAGTTTCTTGCAGAATACCACAGACATCGAATCTGCTTCCTGAGCAGGCACAGGAACCTCGCCCTCAGAACTCTTCCTTTAGCTGGTAGCTTCCATTTGCATATAATTTTCTGTGGCCATAGCATCTCCAGTGTCAATACTTGACTGTCCGTAGAGCCTGACACTATTTGAAAAACAAATCTTCAAGACACGGACTCCCTTTCAAATGCCTTCTTCCACAAAACAGGGCATGCATTTAAAGACATAACAAGGGGCCATTTCTATCGAAGCAAATGTGTTTCTTGCAGCCAACAGCACGGCCCTGTACCAGCGATGTTTCTATTTCAGAAAGCAAGTCCATTATGCCAGCAGCAACCCTTCACAGCCCAAAGTTGTCACATGGCCCCCTTAGTTATGCAGGATAAGGAGGGCTCCAACAAATGAAATACTTCTCCTGGAAATTATATCCCATTTGAATTTTGTTTTTAAATCATCTTTATAAATCTCTCATTGGTATGAACCTCCGAACTGCCTCCAAGATTTGTTATGAGAGCCCAAGGAAGGAGAGGCAACGACTATGTATCGGGATCTACTGAATTCTTTGAAGATAATATTTCACGTTAATATGAATGTTGGAGCAGAGACATGAAAATGCACATCCATGGCTACCTGCCTTGTTTCAGTTTTCATTTCAAACCCATATGACTTAGACATTCCCAAAGAACAACGTTCAATGTCACATTTTGTAAGCTTGTGGTTTCAAGTTGCTTATTTAAGGTCTTCCTGACCTCTGTGCAGAATTTTAACGTGTTCCCCCCACTTTGTTGGCCTGAGGGTGATGACACTATCAAACGTGCTTATAAATAGGGCAAAATAAATGGAAAATCCTCTCCTAGGAAAGATGGAGTTTTATGAAGAAAATACCTGCCAAAGTCATAAAAACAAAACAAAACAACAAACAAAAAACCTCACCCACTCACATTTCTGGTTCAATAAGTTTTCTTGATGTAGTTACATGCCAACAAAAGTGCTACTTCTTAATTATATGAGTATTCTGAGTCATAATAATAATGTATGCATATGCATCACTTTACTTATGAAATATTTTATTCTCAATTGCATTCACTATAGTTACAAGAATCTTTATGCAGTCATTGGAAAGAAGGTAATTCTCCTCCACCCCCATGACTTTCTCTACTACATTAATTGACCTAAGTTGATTCTCTTCAGTATTGAATAAAAAAGCCTAACTTTGCAAAAATGGAAGTAAAGCAAGTCTGTGAACTTTCCCTCTCCTGGTACTTCCCCGAGAACAGGGGAAGAGAGAGAGAAAGATGCCCAGGCCCACCCTGAAGAGATTCTGACTTAATCGGTCCAGTTTCGGTCTGGGCATTTCTAAAAATGTGTACTTCAGCCTCAGAACTACAGATCAAAAGGATTCTCTCTCTCTCTTTCTCTAGCTCTTTTTAATTCTTTCCTTATTTCCTTTTTCTCCATTGCCTCTTTTTTTTTTTTTTAACACAAAGTGACTACTTATTTGAAATATTTCTATTTTTTAATTGAAACAAAGAAAATTCCAGAAAAAGAATACTATAACTTTAAAAGACATAACTACCCTATACATGACAGAGAAATCATATTGCTTAGGTCAGTGGTTCTTGATTCATGTAGATTTTCAAATTCATTTGGCAACTATAGGAAACTACACAGCTATATGTTCAGTGCCAACAACAGCTAAACCTCATTTTAGCCTCGAGGGCACTGATTACAATTGTCTTTGACTTTTCTCTATTGTTCACGTCTGTCTCCAGCAATCAATTTGTCATTACTTCAGCATCTCTCCTGTAGCTGAGACGTGACTACACCTGCCAGGAAAATAGGGGAGACTTCTCTCTAGGTCTTCACATGAGGGTTACTTAGATGGGGAAGATGCATAGGGGCTTGAACTATATCCCTCATTTATGTTCAGTTATTCAGACATATATGCAACCAAGTTGTTGAGAGGGGCTGGAGCTTCCTGAGAGAAAAATTCTTTGTGAAGATATTTAGAGTCCGGTGTAAATGGAGTGGTTTAAGCAATAGGACCAGAGAATAAGAGGGGAGTGGTTTTGCCAGCATGACATCTGGCACCTGAAAGTGCCCTGAACTAGCTGCCCTGGCTGTGTGCCATCTGGGAAGGAAAGAGCTCTGAGGGGAGGGAAAGAGATGTCGCCCCAAACTTGGAATTGCTTTGGGACCCACAGCCCGTGGGGATGTGTAGCTCTAGGCAGTGGAGGCCAGTGGGATCCGAACAGTACCCTGCATACCCGGGGTGTAGGAGTGACTTTGTACAAGATTGGAATTCCTGGGTGAGAAGGCAGTTCGGGTGAGGGAAGGTTGTGGCTTTTAAGATTTCAGTTTTGATCTCATGTGACCTCATTTGTACTGAATGTTGAAAAGACAGAGATATTGGGGGGGCACTAGATATTATCCCATTCTGTCAATTTCCCAGTGGCCAAACCTCATCCCTCCCATCTGTGCTAGCCCCAAAGTTCTGTTTTCTTTTTTCACCCTGGTCCCTCCTGCTTGTGCCTAATACACAGAGATAGATGGAAAGAAGTCAACATGACATATCACCAGTGGACATTTGGAAGATTAGTTGTCTTCCTGGGCAGTCCATCAGACTAGTCAGGGCCATGGAAAAATCGCCCCTCCAGGAGGCATTCTCTAATTGCATCAGCGGACCCTTAGGGAGGAGTCTTCTGTTCATTTATCTTGGATGTTGAACCAAATACATGACCCACCCTAATAATATATATTGCATTACAAAAATAACGAAAACCAAATTAGATGGGATATAAGATTGGGGGGATACTGAGATGACATTTAATTAATCGTGACAACATTTTTAAAGAATAAAAATGTCCAGTAGCCATAGAATTCCTCTGATTCCTCACTGATGTTCACCATTTCCAGATTGCAATTATCTTGCCCAGCCCACTTGCTGAATAAAGATGTTGTTATAAGTTAGGCCATGTTGCTGTGTGGTTAACACCTTCCTTCAGGGTACATCTTGAAGGCATATAGGTCCATGAACCTTGTATATGCTTCTCATCTAGAATTATCTGTATACTTGCTAATATTTAAATTTTAGAGATTCATAGGGAGGTGCAATTGATCACAGGGGTTCCAGCATTGGTCTAGAAACCAGATCACTTCTATCGGGGCTCTGAGGAATGAATGAACTTGGAGGAGCTGCTGAGTTTCTCCTACATTTGTAAAAAGGGAATAATGTTTTTATTAGAAACATCTCTAAGGCTCATACCACCTCTGAAATACTGAATCCATTTACATAGAAATAAATTAAGCTATTTTTGCCACCTCAACCAGGAAACCATGCAGGCAAGAAAGAAAAGGAAGGGTGTCAAGTCTCCTCAACTTGAAAGAGATCTCTCTCAAGGAAAGGGCCATTTTTCTGAAAGACCCACTTCATTCTTAAACAGATTTACTCTAAAATGAACCCTGAATGGACTCAGGGATCCGATCTTACATCAAAGTACCTGTGTTTGAAGCAATAAACACCAAGCCAACCTCTTGCCCTTCACTATCGAAGGAGAGAAGGCAAATCCACAAGTCCCTCAAAGTGATAAACTCCATTTGTCACCTTCTCACATGTGCCTTCAAGACTGCACTTGATTCGGTGGCTTCATTTCAATTAAGTACTTTAGACCTCAGCTCAAACCCCTTCTCTTAGGATTTGGTTCAAAATATTGATAAGCAGTGCTGGGGCCCCACCAGCAGGCGAGGGGATCCCAAGGCAGATGCTGGGCGTGGAGGCCATGGGGGCATAGGCTACCAAGGAGACAGAACTGAACCTCACATCACCCTGCTTGGCCCCAGAGGATGGCTGGTTAGCCAGAGACGGGTAAGATTCTTCAGGGAAGAAACAACCTAAGACAGGCACAGTCACAGAGGGGCCATCAGGAGAGAACTTGGGGGTCAACAGAGGTGGGGCACAGAACCTCACCCCCCAAACATTGCAGGGGCCTGAACCCTCACCCCTTCTGAGGGAGGTCTGCTGCCCCCATGGCTGCTTAACTTCCCATGCCCAGCTCAGATCAGGACCTGGGTAACAGACAGAGACTTGGCCGACAGCAGCTGCCCTCTCATTGCAACAAGACTTGTTTGAGTTGTCTTGTACCCATGGTGTGGGGAAGTGGGTTTTTGATATCTAAATCCAGCCTAGCACCAGGAATGCTCAGGACCTACTCAAGAAGGCAAAAGATCCTTTCCACTAATATTTACAGGGTAAAATAAGATTGTTGTTAGAGTATTAAATTTAACAGTAAAATAGTAGTCAAGTTTTCAGGCTAATTTAAATTGGCTAATTGAAATAAGCAAATATTCTAGAAAAAGTAATTGTACTGGACAAAAAGCTGTTCCTAAAGTGTTAACTAAAATTTTTATTGGTAGTTCATCTCATGGTAAAATTGTGTAACATGTAATAAACCTAAAGCAGTCATATTATAGTGCAAAAAATTAAAATTTAAAAGCTATCAAGACTACATTATAAAATTTTCAAAAGCCTCCTAATATTTAAATAAAAAAGGGGGGATAATAGAAGAATATCATGTAAAGAAAAATATCCTGTAAGTAAATTCCATCTAGAAAATTTTTACTTTAGAAAATTAACTTTCATTTGTAATGCTAACAGCAAGACACCCATGTAAAACATACATGGGGTCAAAACAAGCCAAAGGAAAATTGTTTGGGCAAAAAATGAAAAAGGATCGCAAGTCAAATTTATAGAAAAGATTCCTTTATTAACTTTTGGTTGAGAATATCTTTGTATATTTTCAGAAAACAAGTCCGAGACCATGTGGATCCCTGCAACAGAGAGGAATTGACAGGACTACTCCAGCCATGAAGACAGAAGAGAAGCAGTCCAGAGATGGAAGACGCTGACGACGCCTTGCCATACTAGCAGTCAGCAGCTGTGCGTCACTGCAGGTTGCCCAGGACCAAACTAGAGAGGGTCGGACCTGCATTACCACCATTTGTCCACCATCCAGAACTGAAATATTATTGCTGACATGTACACATAAGGAACTGTTTGACATTGAAATTGGGACTCAAAAGAACTGTTGGCCCAGAAAGAAACTCACTACAGACTGATTCATTTGCCTTTCAGCATAACCATTATTTCTTGTCTCATTTTCGGTTCTTATAAGTGTATTTCTAGTAGCACATGATCTCACTCATCTAGGGGAAATGATGAACAACATAGACTGATGAACAAGAACTGACCTGGAGACAAGGAAGCATAGATCAGACTGTCGGACCTCAGAGGGAAGGTAGGGGAGGGTGGGGATAAGGGGGAGAGATCAACCAAAGGACTTGTGTGCATCCATATGAGCCTAACCAGTGGTCACGGACAACAGGGGGGTGGGGGCATGCGTGGGGAGGGGTTTGGGATGGGAATGGGGGGATGAGGACAAATATGTGGTACCTTAATCAATAAAGAAATTTTTAAAAAAGTTAAGGAGAAGAATAATACAAATTAAAAAAATATTGATAACCATACATTTCCATATTTATAATTCCAATCTGTGAGGACTTCAAAAAACTATTATGGAAACCAAGTACAATCTTAGGGAACAGACTGTGTATTTAATTTCTACAATGAAATTTGGGCTACAGCAGCATTAATACTGTAACAATGCTGAATAATTTAACTGAATTGCATTACATTCTTTGTGCTGTAAATCCTTTTTTTTTACTTTTGTATTTGGGGCAAAATATTCAATTTAGCCTTGCAAAAAGGTTTTGTTTTGTGTTTATATTTTCCTGTCCCTTTGACATCTTCTCTTATTTCTTTTTATTTGATTTTCTGTTGTTAGACTCGCTCCTAATTAGAGGAGTCACTGCAGCTGAAAACAATGACAACTTAATGGAGCAAAGCAGATCTACTATCTTGGGTGGGAGTAGTGTGATGTGATTGGCAGTGCCTTTCCACGTTCTAGTGGGCTGGGGGCTGAAAAACATCAACACGTCCACTATAACAAAGGAGAAGGTGACACATCTCTAGTTGGCATTTTATTTATTCACCTATTTGTAAGTCCCAGTATTGTGCTTAAAATGATAGAGTTGGAAGGAGCCATGTGGATCATCTGGTCTAATGATGTTCTATGGACACATATCCATTTCCAATGAATTTTTCATTTGCTTATTGCACAAAAAAAATAAAAAATAAAAATAAGCCTGGCCAGTGTGGTTCAGTGGTTGAGTGTCAGGCCATGAACCAGGAGGTCATGGTTTGATTCCAGTCAGGGCACATACCTGGACTGCCCAGATTTCGAGCTTGATACCCAGCAGGGGGTGTGCAGGAGGCAGCCAATGGATGATTCATTGATGCTTCTCTCTCTCTATCCTCCTCCCTTCCTCTCTTTAAAATCAATTTTAAAAAATAAAATCAATAAAAATATATTTTAAAAAAGTAAAAATAAGGCTCATGCAGTGAGTTTATCAAACAGCTAAACTTATTCACTTTAAAGAATGTTCACTTACTCTGTAGTAATGTTCTTCTCCATCTTTTAATGCTAAAATGTATTTTCTTTCATGAAACGATGGTCATAGTAGGCGGTAGTTATTTTCATTTTTAATGTCTTTACACAGGAAAGTGAAATATAACAAATCCATGTCAGTACCCCAATTATAAATATGATCTTGAAAGATCAAAGTTTGGGGACCACATATCTAACCTGATTATCTATTTCATTGTGGTTTGGGGAAGTGGTTACTTGGTTTGCAGGAGGCCACCCAGCTGGTCAGTGGCATCAAAGCCATGTGGCCTTGGATAAGCTCATATTCTCAAGGTATGGCCATGTAAAGGAAAGTACATGCTGTACTTACCAAATTCAGACTTACCCAGAAACAACTGTAATATTGTGTTCTGTTTATAAAGCTCTTGTTTGCAGTCTTTGGTCACTTGAGAGTCAGAACAGACATTTGAAAAATATAATTTGTCTCAAAAACAAAACAAAACAAAACAAACAAAAAACCAAGGCAAATGGTCCCAAGAGATTCACCTCCTCAATAGACTCTATCCTTGGAGAGGTCAATGAAGAGGAAAAATTCAGCATCAGTCCACTTTTTGTGCAGATTGTGATGGTAGTTTCAAGGCCAATTATAGTCATTCACCTTTGCAACTGCATTTGGGTTCTGTGTTTTGTCTGCCATCAGGCATGGAGAGGCCCACTGGTTGCTGGGAGAAATGAAAGGAGTACTGACAAGCATCTCTATATGAACAAGATTTCAAGTCATTTTTGACATGGAAATAAAAGTTATATTTCTGCGTCTGAGATTTCAGGTTTTCTTTGTAAATGGTTCTTTCTAATTGAATCAGAAATCCCTTAGGGAAGAGCCTTCACCTCCTTTCTGTTGTCTGTTATGCCAAGCACACCAAGATGCTCAGTAAATAATACTGTATGGAGTGCAGGAGGCCGAGGAGTGGGCGTAACATACTTTGCTTTTGATCATTCCTCTAAAAAAAATTAATTAAATGACAGAGGGACAAAAGGAGTCGGCAACAAAGAAATGTAAGCAGAAACTTGAGGGTGACTATTTCACTATTTAAAGATTTACTACAAAGACAACTATGTATTAGCTTTCTGTTCTGAAGTTTAGAAATTCAGTATTAGGTACCACAAAGCTGATAAATAGATTTCCCAGAAAAGATATAGATCATATTTTAGGTTTTCTTCTTGAGATAATATTCCCCCAAGTGAAACCCACTGTCTAATATTATTGATATTGTGCTATCCTGGCAGCAAAACTAAAATAGAAAAATTAGGATTCTATTCATTATCTCTTATTAGTAAAGTTAATAAATCAGGGAAGTAGCTAATATAGTTGCTTTATCACTAGGGTGCTCAAAAGTTCAACCTTTCCTCTTCTTACAGGCATTTCAAAGTTTGGCACTGTATGATGTCTTGTTATTATCTTTCTGTCTCCCTCCCAGATGGGGCAGGGTTTCTATCTTCTTCATTTTCATATCCTCCAAGACCTAACACAGACCCATCCATACCCCATCAATCATTAAGCGCACATGTAAGTGCCTACAAAGTGCTGGGACTCGTGCTGGCTACTGGCGATCGCGAGGGGAAGATTGTCTAGTGAAGAAGACAAATAATTCTGGAAGGCAGAACCTACAGAGTGAGAAGAGCTGAGCTAGGGGAAGTCGGGTGGGGGTGGATCTGTCTGACCGGCTTCCTAAAGGAAGTGATGTTGAAGGGGAAGCCTGACTGATGAGTAGGAGTTTCCCCAAGTTCTCTTTTTCTTCGTCCTTTCAGGTTACTGGAAGAGCTGATGGGGTTTGTGGTGGGAACATACTGTTTAATGTGTCATCTGCTACAATGGCCAAAGCGAAAAGACGTTTCTACTCCTACTAACTGGTGTTCAGACAGTACCTTTCATGTTGATCAGATGCTAATGTGTTTGAGCTACTTGGCCTTGCTATGCAATATTCTCACGCTTCCTTAAACTTGAAAACTAAAGTGAACCTTGGTTGACCTTGCTTTGTGGGTCCCCTGTCGCCACTTTTAGAATCAACTTGTTAATAAATTCTCCTCTTTCCTGCCTTAGGGCAATGAGTTGGCGGAAGAAACTCTTAATTTTAAAAGAATTACAACTGAAAGTTGTTGTAAGTCTATTGCTGAGAGGTGTGATCCTCACAGTCATTTGACATACCATCCGCGCTGAGTCTCAGAGCCATTCAAGAGTGAGAGATGACCGTGTAAAACCTGGTGGTGTGAACCGAGTGCACCTTGTAATGTAAGCATGAGCAGAAACCAGCCTTGTTCTGTTTCCTGCTTTCTCTCTATGAAATTTTAAATTCCACGTGTACTAGAATGTATGCAAGATGGAGGACTGCTCTGTCTTCACGAAGACACACACACAGACACACACGCACACATGCACAGCCAGTGAGAGCTGCCTGCTTAACTTCTCACAGCAGCTTCCTCCACTTGGGATGGGCTGTGGTCCCTGAGGGAAGTCTCGGCATCTGACTTTGGCAGGGGATCCCATTCCCAGGGAAGTCAGGGCTGCCCTCATATGCCCAAGGAACGGCCTGCGGGGTTCTCGCCCATTTGCCTCTGGCTTCTCCAGAAAGCCTGTGCACCCGAGGTGGACCAAGGAGGGGCCTCCAATATTCCCCACCTCATGCAGACCCGCAGGCGATGAGAAACTTCTTGCCTCTCAGTCTGAAGTAAATGAGATCTACAGAAATCTCCACCAGCCCACAGCTCAGCCCTCTTGCTGCTCTGCCAAAATGAATGTAGGCAGTGCCTCACATGTCAAAACTGCCATGTGGAGCCTGACCCGTGGGCCCCGGGATCCACGCTGAATTCATATTCATTTAGATTTGACCCCAATTCAAGTGATCAGAAAAATGTGAAAGGATTTTACAATAGCCACCCCCACCCAAAGCATCGAAAGATATGAGGAGAAGAAAAAAACTAATGAGAAATTTGTGAGAATGATTGTCTTTGTTTGCATTTGCAAACAGAAATAGGCAATTTGTCAGAGTTTAAACTGCCTTATAAAGTATCTTTAGACAGCGGAAGAGATGCTCAGAAATGCACTGTTTGGCCCAAATTTCCTTCCATTTCTCCCTTGGGATCTCTCTTTATTACTTTTTACCCCATCTTTCTGACCCTCTGGCTTTCTCTCTGGCTTGGATATGTGGACAATTTCAATTTTATCACACAAGTGGGTTGAAACCTTAATTTAGGAATCACTCTGTCTGTAAGAGTACTGCTTTTTCAGAAGTAAACAGTTCCACGGAATGTATTCACATACATAAAACACAGCCTCATCTACGGAGTCCTGCCTCCAGGGATGGTGTGGAGTCCTTTACTGAACCGAACTATTTTTTTTAAATAATCTGTTTTTATTGATTTCAGAGAGAGGAAGGAAGAGGGAGAGATAGAAACATCAATGATGAGAGAGAATTATCAATCGACTGCCTCCTGCACGCCCCCTACTGGGGATTGAACTCACAACCCGGGCTTGCGCCCTGACCGGGAATAGGACTGTGACCTCCCAGTTCCTGGGTTGATGCTCAACCACTGAGCCACACCAGCTGTTTTTATAGATCATGTGAAGAGACCATGGTTCAAACCTGTTTTATCTTGATAAATTAAATAAATAAAATCCAGTCCACGAAACTGGTATGAGTAGGCAGAGACATTGATAGGCATTCCGGGGGTACCCAAGCTACAAATGTGTATAAATGACCACCAGACGTGAAGAGCTCTGTGCCCCTTCAGTGGCAATGTTCCAGCTCACGTCATTCCCCCTCTTCCCTTGGCCTGAGGCCCGCCTCCCTCAGCAGCTAAAAAGTCCAGGTGAAAATGCTCCCAGGTCCTCACTGAGAACCTAGGGCCAGGCTGAGGCGGGAGGCCCGTCTCTGGTTTCCATAGCAAAGCGCTCCGGGTGCACCAGGGACTCCACAGTGCCGTTCCCCTGGGCAGACTGTCCTCCTAATTCCACCACGATGCCTGGTTCAATCCCTGGGCAGTGAAAACATCCTTTTTCTTTTCTTTAGGTAATGTTTGCGAAAGCACGGTGAGTACTCTAATAGCTCAAAGTCAGACAGGCCAGCCTCTGGACTTAATAAACCTTCTTTAAATTGTTCCTATGGGGGGAAAATGCACCAGCAGTGCCAAACAACCAAATTGAAAATGAACTTTGGAACTCAGCACTCAGAAGCGGAGACTGTCAAGAGAACAGTTAGCTGCTGCTAATTTCTAACCATGCGAAAGGTTCACGTGTCTGCTTCTGAGAGCCATGGTGCTGGGCCCGCCAGCAGGCTGCTGCTGGAGAAGGGTTCGAGGAGTGTGCGGGGAGGACTGCCCCTGTGCTCCCGGCCAGGCAGCTTCCAAGCCGGTTTGCCTGTCTCCCTCCCTCATTGACGGCTGCCTCTGAAGTGGGAAGAGCTCCAGGTGAGCCAAGCTGTCGGAGGCCTTCAACTGTGCCGGCAGGAATGGAATGCTTCGATGCTATTTGTTTGCTTGCACAGTAATCAAGAAATTATCTGTAAAATAAACACTGACTCCTATTTTCTTTCACTCGTTTGTAAATCCTTTCTTGTGTTTCTACCCCTTGTACTTCCTGTTCTGTTTGGTTCGTGAGAGGGCCATCCATACAAAGGCCCGGGGAGTGAGAGTTTGCGGTAACCTGCGGGTGCACTCCAGTAAGAAGTATGGATCGTTCCCTCTTCTCAGTTAATTCTCCTCCAAGAATTCTGGATGTCTCTTAGGCAAGAGCTAAACGTGACAAATGTCAGAAAATGAACTGACTGCCATAGAAACCAAAATCCACCAGGGAGAAGGGCAAAACCACTAACATATTTTCAGTTGTAACCAGATCAGACTGTAACTGCCTAATCCCTAATAAATAGAGGGGGATAAGGAATTGAGATCTCCTTTGGAAATAGCTCTGTTCCAGAATTTCACAGAAAAATATTGTTTAAAAAAATTTCATGTACATGAAACTATGCAAATAGCTGTTGCATTAACCAGAGTTTAATCACACACATGTGCGCGCATGTGCACGCACACACACGTACAAGGGAAGCATACTGGGCCAGAAAACAGCAAGTGTCTGACACTGGATTACAGACACGGTTGAACAAACTCCTTGAGGGCGAGGATCGCACTTTATGGTTTTTGGCTGAGAGACGCAGTGTGTGGAGTACTAGAAGCAAACAAACATGATCTCTGAGTTCCAGTGCAACCACCCCATAGCTGTGTGACTTAGGCAAATTACTACACCACTCTGTTCTCAACTTCTTCATATATAAAGAGGAAACATTTATTTTTATTTCTTAGGAATGTCATGGAGAAAGCACTTAGCCCATAGTAGAGGCTAAATATATGAGGGCTCCTTTCTTTTTCTTTTTTTTTAATTTAATTTTATTGTTTAAAGTATTACAAATAGTAGTACATATATCTCCTTTTTTTCCCCCATTGACCTTTCCCCGGCCTCTCCTACCCCCTGGCACATGAGAGGGCTCCTTTCTTACTCCTTTCTGCAAACTCTGTAGCACCAGGTATACTTATGAGGACACTAGAGGCCTGGCACCATCCGTGCACCGGTGGGGTCCCTCAGCCTGGCCTGCGCCCTCTCGCAGTCCGGGACCCCTGGGGGATGTAGTAGTGCGGGCAGTGGCAGGCGGCGGGGGAGGAGCCTGAGCTCCGATGCTCCTGCTCAACGAACCCTACTGTGCCTGCCGCAGCCGCTGCCACTTGGTAGCAGAGGTAGGAGAGGCTCAAGCCCCGCAACTGCGCTCGCCAGCCGTGAGCCCGGTGTCTGGTGCCCAGCAGTCAGCTGAGCAGCGCTCCCACTGTGGGACCACACTGACCACCAGGGGCCAGCTCCTGTGTTGAGAATCTGCCCCCTGGTGGTCAGTGCACATCCTAATGACCAGTCGACTGGTTGTTCGGTAGCTTAGGCTTTTATATAGATAGATTATCTATGTTTAACATCTTTCATTCTTGGTATTTGCATTTTTTTTCCTTATCACCTCGAATGGGTTATAATTTCTCTGAAGGCTGCAACATTTTACTTTCCATACACCCTTTGTCAGGAAGCTAACTTAGAAGATGTAGTCCACCAAAATGAGAGAGTAAATAACAAACAAACAGAACAACACGAGGCATTCAGAAGCCGAGACTCTGATAAAGAGATGAAGGGAAGGGATTCCCAGGTTGGTGGCAGGAAGTCCTAGGATGACAGCTGTATACAGGCCTAGAGAACACCCCTCATTGTTGCTGGGACAGAGGGCTCCTGGGAGGATGTATCCGGAAAAGAAACGGAGCCAACAGATGATCTGACAGGAATTACAGTGTGAAAACCGTATTGAGGGATGTTTCTCAGAGCTGTTGGGAGGCATGTGAAGGTTTAGCCAGAGGCTCACAAAAACGTCACAAATGAAAAAACAAATAAACAAACAACAGTTAGACACCTCCTGGAGAGGAATTACAGTTATAGTATAGTGCTTGTCTTTCAGGATTCTGAAAACACTGATATGGATTTAAACAAATTTAAAGGGAAAAAGGTTGGAGATAAAACTAAAGTCTTCCCCTATTACAATAAGAAGTAATAGATGTGGCTTAAAATGAGTAAATCCAAAGGTTTCAGATATGGATGAATTTAGAAATATGGCAATAAATACCAGAAGAAGCAACTCAAAATGATCAAAGTGGATCATTTCTCTAGAGACTAAGAAAGTTGAGGGAAGCGGGTGCCAATTTATAGCTTTCGCATTTTAGCAATATTTGTCTTTTTATATTATTTGCATGTGTTATTTTGATAATAAAATCAAATTAAAAGTGAGGACAATAATTGCATTTAGAGTCTTATAATTCAGAATGATAGAATAAAATTGTAGCAAAGGAAGTAAGCAAGGTCCGATTACTAAAGACAAAATATTCAGCAACAAGTTTGGGTCCAGAATTTATGTGTTGTATTTCTCATATACATCCATGCTGCTCCCACCACCACACAGCAAACCCAACTTATTACATTTTTTTTTATAGCAGCTGGCATGGTTTTCTGTATACAGGAGGTGCTTAATATTTGTTGAATGTTAACTAACTGTATCGATTGCTGATTTTTTTCATGGTGAATTTTACTGAGCTTGGTCTGGAGAGCAGAGGGGTCATATCTAAAGTTTGGAGTTTTGTTCTGTATGGAGGGGGTAAGATTATAGTTAAAGGCTTTTTGAAAAGCTCTTCCTGAAATCTGATTCTGAGGTGGACATTCCACAGGTCTAATCTACTTTACACAATGCATGGGTTTGCCAGAAACTCATTCAAGACAATTGATATTCGAGTGAGGCAGTCCACGGGAACTTTAATGATGCATTCCTATATGGTCTCTGAACTATTCTTGGAACAAGCCAGAACCCTGGTTTGAAAACGCTCTTGAAGGAACCTACAGATCCAGGGAGGTGTCCCAGGGGAACCCTGGAAACGGGGAGGGGTGAAAAAAGTATTCTTGCTAAAACAAAGTGTGAAAACCATTGAAACAAAACTTCAGAAAACATTATATCTGTTCCACATGATCTCTGCTTCCCAGGGAAAAACAGTCACTGACTTCCAATCTAGCATTTTGGCCTCAGCTTTTATAATGCAGCTTAAAAACAGAAACATCAAAGTAAACAGTATCATAGTTTCTTTGCAAGATTTCCAGTGGAAGATGTCCATAATATTACCTAATCCTGCCAGTGATAAATGTACCATTAAATTCATTTCCAGGAAAAAATTTGTCTTCATTGATGAACTTGCATGCTGTTTTTATATTTTAAAAAATCCCTACATCCCCACATAATTTCTTTTTGCCTTAGTTGCCTGGAAACTCAGAGTGAAAATGAGAGCTCCATTTTGGAATTCAGCCAATGCAAGTGTCTACTAACATTTAGTTTGGATTCTTTGAATGGATTTGGTCCTGATGGTCCTTATTTTGCAAAGAGAAGCAAGCTAACACTTGTAGATTACATGTAAGGTGCAGGCCTTGTATTTGTTGTATATCTTACAGGCTATTGCATGGAACTTTTTCAGTAATCCTGCAAAAAATAGGTGCCATTCTCATTTTACAGATGACAGCTTAGTTTTAGGGACTTAGTTTAAGTAACTTGGCCAAAGCTATCTGAATATTATGATGCTTACAATATTTTTGGAAGTAAACAATGCATAAATTCTCAATGCATACTTCATATTCAAATCAATATAAGAAATTATTCAATCTATTTCTTTTCTTTTGATTTTAAGACCATACAGTCTATACAACACACACACACACACACACACACACACACACACACACACCCCATCCATAACTTCTTTCTTTGCTCTTTCCTCTTCTCTGTTTCTGTGCCCAGATACTGGGACTTTCTCTCAGGTAATCTGTTAGCCCTTGGAGGTACAAAGATGAATTATACACAGACTCTGTTCTCAAGGAACTTAAATTCAGTGTAAGGGTTAAAGTATAGATTTAACTACAATTCACAGTAGCAAGTAGTGAACGCAATGAGAAATACAAAATGCTTTGTGACTTCAGAGTGGGAAAGACAAATTCCATGGTCCCAACTTTCTAGAAATTCACAGTTCTCTAGACCAAATTGACCCTAAACATAATTATAAAACAACGTAAGAACTGTACTGGAAGTGTCTGCACCATGCTGTACACACGGGAGGAGAAAGAAACAACCTTTACTTATTTCACAGCAACATGGACAGTTAGGGCAGGGGATGGGGAGGGCCAGGGAATTGGATTCTAAAACACCTCAGAACTGTCTAAGCAGGTGGACAATAGGGAAAAGGTAGCAGTTGGGTAAAAGACAGTCATAGGGAGGAGAGCTGGTCCTATGAAAAGGAACTCAAGGAGTGACTGGGTCTGGGTTGAAGCTGCAATTACAGGGAGGAGGCCTGGGCAACGCAACAGAGATACCTGGGATCCCAGCCACTGGCCTCAGCCCTAAGGGATATGGAGCAAGGCACAACCCATTAGTGAGAGGGACAAGGGAGCTGGAAAGAGGGAGATTGAAAGGTGTATTGCAACAATGCGAGCACACGGGCAGCAGCAGTGGAGGTGGAGAAGAGGAGGAGGTGTGGATGGATGGTCAAGAGTGGAATCAGAGTAGCACCTGGGAAGGTGGGCCTAGGCAGAGAGAAGGATTACCCCGACTGCAGAGATTCTGAGCCTGGCATCTGGGAAAATAGGGATCAAAGAGATAGGAATGTTGACAGAAAGTTATTTTTGAAGGTTGCTGGGGCTTTGAGCATGTTCGAAGGTAGAACGGTGAGAGGAAAGGTATGAGATAATAACGAATGGAAGAAGTCTTCTGGTGCAGGAGCTGGAGTACAATGTTGGCCTTCGAGAAGCTAGATCCGAAGGGTAAGGGAGAGAATGAGAGAGAGGACAGGTGAATGCCCAGAGACATTCTAAGGTTGGCACATTCAAAATCTCTGAAATGTTCTCGGCATATCGATATTGTGAAGGTCTGCTTGCCCATGGCCTGGCCCCTCCAGTATGCTCTCCATACTGTAACTAAAACAACTTTTCTGAAGATAAATCTAATTGACATTTAACATGTTTGAAATAAGCAACTGCCTTGTGGTAGGCACAAGTTATGTTTCTGTTTAAAAACAACCCACACAATTGTTTCCATAACTTTCTATTGCCCTCAGCATGAATATCTATACTCCTTACTATAGCTTGTAAGGCTCCTCATGATCTGCCCCCTGCTCACCCCTCTTGTCTCATCTCTCTCCTCCCATGACCTTGCTTGCACTCTACAGTCCAGCCACACTGAACTTCTTGGACTCTTCCAAAAGAACTTAGCTGTGTCTGGAAGGCTTTCACCCTTCCACTTCACTAACTCCTGTTCTCCTTGAGGAAGACACTTAGATGATAACTCTTCCAATAAGCCTTTTCTGGTTCCCAAAGGTATAATAGGAACTTCATCTCTGTGTTCTCAGAATACCTTATAGTAACTTCTATCAGACACCTTTATAATCACTACATGATAATCACCTGTTTGTGGTAAGAGATTGTGTCTTGATCACTATTGGTGAATTATTGATATTCCATACATGTTTTCTGAAAGAAAGATCACTTGGACTATTCTTGATAAAATTCTCTTGGTTCTCTTACCCATATGATTCCCCAGGACAGGTCAGTTCCACCTCCATCAAAAGTGCCTCTGCAGAATCCCCCTCCACAGGTTTGACCTGTGCAGCAGCTGACAGTATGGAGAGCTGGTTCCCAGTTTTGATAACTAAAACTGTTGGTGCAGGTCCATGGACCAGTGGTGTTTTTAAGGGCAGACTTGGTATGGAGGAAGGTGGAAGTGCTAACTCCTATTCCTATCTTCTGAGGAGGAGAAAGTGATGTTGGCATCCTTAAATCCTCAGAACAGAAGAAAGGATGGTGGGTTAATGGCACAATTCATTTGCACAACAAATTCGTTTTGGGTGCCTTCTACATAGTAGATTTGTTAAGGGTTAGAATAAAGAGGAGGACACACAAGAACAAAGATGTATGAGAAATGATACCTGCTAAAGAAGAGAAAGTAGAGGGAGCTACCAGAGAATATAGATGGAAGATAATCCAGAGTGGGAGGTCAGAGAAATCTCTTGGAGGAAATGTCTTAGCTGAGACTGAGAAAGCTTAAGGTTGGTTAGTCAGGCAGAATAGAGCAGAAGAATGTTCCAAACAGAAGGAACAGCACATCTGAAGACATGAGGGTGAGAGAAAGCATGCTACTTTTTAGGAATTGGAGGACACTTTTTATGGAGGGAGCAGGAGGGCAGAGTGTGTATGAATTTGAGGGAATGATGTGGATGAATGGGTAGGAGTCAAAGGAAAAGAAAACTGGGAATGAAAACCAGTTAATCTGGAGTGCTTGGCAGGAGCAGGTCATGCAGGGATTTATGAGCCACACAAGGAGTTGGATTTCATTCTGAGAAAACGTAGATCATTTTGAAGGGTTTAGGCAGGTGACAGACATGATCAAACACCTATTTTAGAATACTCACTCTGGTTGCAGGTTGGCAAGACTGGATGGAGGCAGGCCAGTTAGCAAGCACTTGAAGTGAGAAGGGATAATGGTCAGAAGCTATTCTGGATGTTTTGCCCCTGGGTATGTCCATTCAGAATTCATTCATCTGTGCCAGAGTCTTGTGGGACAGAGATGGGCCTGCAGCGCATTAGCCTCATGGATTTCCCCAATGTAGATCTTTTGCCAGGAAAAGTCTCTTCACCCTTGTTGCTAATTACAACCCCAGTGGCTAAATGTACCCCCTTTCATGGCCTGCCATAGAACAGGTCTCAAGGAGGTCAGGGAGGAGAGGCAAATTCAAAGTTGGTCTGTAGGGGAAGGGTGAAAGAGGAGGGGGCACAGCCATGGGTGGGAGGAATGGGACAAAAGACATAGAGACAGAGAGAAATGTGAGTCAAAGACCAGAATGTGGGGCCCACAACTTCAGGTGCTCACCCACATAGACCTGTGGACTACCAAGAAGCAGGGCCTTAAAGGGCTCCCTGTTTATGAGGTTCATGTTTCCTAAAGGTGGAGCTGAATTTCAGCTCCTATGAAAAGCAAACTGTGGCAAATGCCAGTGATTCAGGGTGGAGGGAATTAGTAGTCCAAAGAACGGGAAACAGGTCAGCAACTCCCATTCTTTCATCCTTGGGGACCTTGAAACTTGATTTTGCAGGATGCACAGGAAAGGAGTCATTGGCTTCCCTCTATTATGCTCTACTCAATTTATTGCTTGGAGACTGAGGTGCCACTTTATTGTTCAGATTCATTGTATAAAATGCAAGTATTCAGCCAGAGTTCTCTAATTAGTATCCAGAGAGCTGCCTAGGCTCTCTCTCTCTGTGTGTGTAAGTTTGGTCTTACCTGCTTAAAACACAATGCAGAAGAAGAAGATGATTCACTCGCATTACATCTCTCTGATTCGAGTAGTCTAAACATTTGTGCAGTCTTTTGTTTCAAACCTAGAACTCTTTATAGTAAACACCTTCTGAATCTCAAATCTTTGTGCCTGACTTTAATTAGCATTAATGTGAAAATTTACTGATTATAGCAGTGCACTGCCTAAATGTGTTTATGTTTCCTTTAGATTTCACAAGAAACACCCCCCCCACTACCAAACTGATAAAACCTGGCATATGATTAGAAAAGGCAAAACTAATTAAAATGGGTGCAAAGGGGATTGTTTCAGTCACCTACATTAATGCACATTACAGTTAAATATCTGTCAGATTTTCCATTAACCCTCTTGCATTTCCGTCTCCAGGATCAAATCTATTTTTTAACCTCATACCCCCTTTTTCCCTTGGTTGGAAACTTGGTATTCAACAGGCTAAATTACCCACTAATGCTTTAAATGCACAGCTCTTATTGATGGATGCAACTCATGGACAAAGACCTTGGAATGAGAATAACAAAAGCCATTCTCCTAACTGTGGATTTAAACCCTAACATGTTCTTGTTATTGTGCTTATGTCTTTAATTGAGGGATAAAGGAGTTAATTGTTGTTTTACAGTAATTCACTCCATTGTGCTCTGAACTATTATGTACAACCATGAAATAAAAATGAAAGTGGAATATCCAGCAAATAGAGTTATATTCTGTAAAAGACTAAAACAACATGTTCAAAGTTGAACTTGTAGTCTTAGGGGAGAGGCCCATGTGATTTGGGCTCAGTTACGATATAGAGTGGGTTGTTAAGGATAAGAACAATGTGGTAGATGTACCAAATGGGAATCCAATAAATATTACGGACAGATGTCTTCTTCAGATCAAAAGCTCATTGAAAGGAGGGACCATGCCTTCCTGATCTTTTAGAGGAGTACAAAGAGGGTTCTTTGGATCACTTAATCTCTTAATCTCCAATTTTTGGCACACCGTAGGTGCTCAATAAATTTTTATCACATGAATGAATGCAAGAATTATGGTTTTTCCCTATTGTGAAACTCTTAATAGTAATCCTGAACAGGTTCTTAAATCTTGATGGATCATGTTGAAGAAAAAGAGAGTGAATAAATTTGCTTTATCATTTTTAAAAATCTAACAAAACCCTTGGATTTTTTGCTTTAAAAGCTAAATCACATACCACTCCCTTGGGTTTTTCCATTTTTATCTGGGATCAGAGGTACCAAAAAGCCCAGCAGCAAATCAGCCTAGCAACAGAAGCCTGAAATAAAAACATACACACAGACCAATGGAACATAACTGAGAGCCCAGAAATAAACCCACATGTATATGCACAAATAAATTTTGACAAAGAAACCAAAAACATACAATGGAGAAAAGAAAGCCTCTTCAATAAATGGTGCTGGGAAAATTGGAAAGCCACATACAAAAGAATGAAACCAGACTGCTATTTGTCACCACACATAAGAATTAACTCAAAATAAATGAAAGACCTAAATATAAGACCTAAGACAATAAATTATATAGAAGAAAACAAAGGTACTACACGTGTGGACCTTGATCTTAGAGAGAGGATTTTATGAGTTTGACCTCAAAGGCAATGGAAGCAAAAGCAAAATTAAATGAATGGGGCTATATCAAACTAAAAAGCTTCTGCACAGCAAAAGAAACTATCAACAAATCTAAAAGGCAACCAACCAAATAGAAGATATTTGTAAACACCACCTATGATAGGGGTTAATATAAAAATATATAAAGAACTCATACAACTCAACAAGAACAAAACAATCCAATTAAAAAATGGGAAGAGGACCTGAACAGACATTTCTCTTAAGAAGACATACAAATGGCCAACAAATGTATGAAAAGATGCTCAACTTCATTAGCTATTAGGGAAATGCAAATCAAAACTACAATAAAATACCATCTAATACCGTTAGAATGGCTATCATTAACAAGATAAGTAACAGTAAGTGTTAGAGATGTTTTGGAGAAAAAAGAACCCTCATTTGCTGCTGGGGGGAATGTAGACTGGTATAGGCACTATTAAAACAATATGGAGGTTCCTAAAAAATTAAGAATAGAGTTCCATATGACCCAGCAAGCCCCCTTTTGCGTATCTACCTACCCCCAGAATTCAAAAACATTTCTTCCTAAAGATATATGTACCCCTATTTTCATTGCAGCATTATTCACAGTGGCCAAGACATGAAAACAACTGAAGTGTCCTTTGATAGATGATTGGATAAAGAAAAGAAGATGTGATATATATATATAATGGAATACTACTCATCCATAAGAAAAGATGAAATACTTCCATTTGTGATAACACAGATGGATCTTGATAATATCATGCTAAGCAAAATAAGGCAGAGGAAAAAAAAGTCAAGATCCATATGATTTCACTTATATGTGGGGCATAAAACTGAAAACAACAAATGAACAAAGAAGACAAACAAACAAAAACTCATAGGCATAGACAATAATATGGTAGTTGCCAGAGGGGAAGGAGGTGATGGGGGGAGGTAATAAAGGGTGAAAGGGTCAAATATATGGTGACAGAAGAAGACTTGACTTTTGGTGTTGAATATACAATACAATATACAGATGATGTATTATAGATTTGTACACTTGAAACCTATATAATTTTATTAATCAATGTTATCCCAATAAATTTAATAACAAATAATAAGCCTGCAATATGATGAAAATAGCTCAATTTGAAAATACTAATTATTTAAATTAAAAAAAATTATTTTCTCCCTTACTCTATTACACCTTCATCTTTGTTCTCAGTTGTATCAGTATCCAGATTTGTGCCTGGCAGATAGCAGGCATCCAATTAATACTTTTGAATGAATGAACAAAATAAATTGCTAGAATTAAGAATGGACAACTCAGTAGTACTCAGTTTAGTCTGGAATCTTTAGTTTATGGCAGACCAGGAAACATAAAGATCTGTGGATTCGGATAAGGCAACTTAAGGAAATTGTTTGAAGATCTCCTCTGCCCCACTCTCTGCATCAGAATTGGCTTAAATTTTCCACGAGGTAGAAATAAACTGGGAATACAGACAACAGTTACATTTCAAACAGATGTCACAATAAAGGCCCTGTTAGCAGAACCCAAACCACCTCTACCTATTTCCTAATGTAGGCAGCACAGTTCTTAGCATTGGACTTAAACTCAGACCTGTTACGTTAACTCTGAACTAGTTATTTAACCTCTCTGAGCCTCAATGCCCTCACCTGCAAAAAAGGTTGGTAATATCCACCATTTGGGTTATTTGTATATGGCACAGAATTGGAATTAATGTTAAAACAAACAAACGAATTAACTAACAAAACACATGAAAAATCCCCTCTGCTAATTTTTCCCATCAAGATTCTTCAATACAAATCATCTATAATAATAAAAGTATAATATGCTAATTAGACTGGTCGTCCTTTCAGATGACCTTCTGGATGAAGCCAGGGGCTGTGAGGGAAGCCCAGGTCCTGGGTGCCTGCCAGTGGCCAGAGGGAAGCCCAGGTCCCAGGTGCTGGAGGGAAGCCGGTGCCAGCGGCCAGGGGAAGGAAGGCCTACTCTTGCACAAATTTTGCGCATCAGGCCTCTAGTATTAATATATGTCTGGAAAGTCACTGTGGATTCTGGCCTTAGCACTAGTTTCCTGGAGTATTAAAAACAATTTTTTGTTTTCTTTGTAAACTTAAAAGATGAATGATAAAATATCAAAGATAAAATTTAAAAACAAATTTTTGTTTCCTTTGTAAACTTAACAGATGAATGATAAAATATCAAAGATCAAATGACTATGCAAACATACGCTCCTGGCCTGCCATGGACAACTGTCAGTGTGTCTGTGCCAGACCCTTTCTCTTTTGCCAGCATAATCCCATCAAGGTGAGTCCTAACAGAAATCACCAAATGGTCAAAGGTCACTTGCAATGATCAGCTCGCTTTTCTTGAGTCTCTATCCTAACTTCCCTCTGGATTTCATGTCATTATACTTTACCCTTAACCATAGGTTAGTTACTGTCTTTTGGCTTCCCTCCTGGGTTCTGGCTATACTGATTGATTTTGTTTCCCAGCTTTTTTAGGACTTTAGCTTGTTTCATCTTTGGCCCTTCATGCTCCTGACTTCCTTTAACCTGGTTTTAGTCCCTAAACCAGTGGTTCTCAACCTTCCTAAAGCCGCGACCCTTTAATATAGTTCCTCATGTTGTGGTGACCCCCAACCATAAAACTATTTTCGTCGCTACTTCATAACTGTAATTTTGCTACTGTTAATGAATCGTAATGTAAATATCTGTGTTTTCCGATGGTCTTAGGCTCTACAGCAGCAGCTCTCAACCGCTAGCAGGGTCGCCTAAGACCATCGGAAAACACAGATATTTACATTACGATTCATTAACAGTAGCAAAAGTACAGTTATGAAGTAGCAATGAAAATAATTTTATGGTTGGGGGTCACCACAACATGAGGAACTGTATTAAAGAGTCGCGGCATTAGGAAGGTTGAGAACCACTGCCCTAAACCCAAAGCCTGGCACTAGCCTGTTGACTGACATTTTAGCCCCCAGAAAAGGGCGGTTTGCATGATATATTGTTGTAGAACACTGATTTGTGATGATTTTCCCATTAGAAAAGGTATGTCCTGCTGATTCAAGGTTCTGTCTCTTCTCTGGCACGTCCACTGGCAATTGTAAGGACGCAGAAGTACTAGGTGTACCAGTTAACAATGCGGATTTTTTTCAATAGATAGAGTTACACATATGTTGATATATATGCGATTTGATATGCATGCTATTTTGTTGTATTGACAGCAAGCTTCAAAACTTCACGTCAAATTTGCTGAAGGTGTTAACATCATAGATATTTTTACTCTTAAAAATGTCGAATTTCGTGCCAAAAAAAGAGCATTTGTGGGAAGTTTTAATTCATTACTTTATTTTGAAGAAAAAGTTATCGTATACTTTGGGAAGCTTATGGTGAACATGCTCCATCTCAAGACACTTGTGAACTCTGGTTTAAATGTTTTAAAAGTGATGATTTCTATGTGAAAGACAAAGAATGTCCCGGTCAACCGAAAAAGTTTGAAGACCAACAATTACAAGCATTATTGGCTGAAGATGCATGTCAAACTCAAAAACAACTTGCAGAAAGATAAAACGTTGCTTAACAAACAATTTCTGATCGTTTACAAGCAATGGGAAAGATTCTAAAGGAAGGAAAATGGGTGCCACATCAACTGAATGAAAGACAAATGGAAAACCGAAAAGTCATCAGTAAAATGGTGCTTCAACAGCATGAAAGAAAGTCTTTTTTGCATCAAATTGTGACTAGTGATGAAAAGTGGATTTATTTTGAGAATCCCAAACACACAAAATCATGGGTTGATCCAGGTCAACCATCAACATCGACTGCAGGCCAAATCGCTTCAGAAAGAAGACAATGCTCTGCATTTGGTGGGATCAGGAAGGTGTGGTGTATTATGAGCTTCTAACCCCAGGTGAAATCATTAATTAACAACAAATAATCAATTTGAACCAGGCCTTGATCGTGAAACCACCAGAATGTTCCAGAAGACACGGCAAAGTAATTTTGCTTCATGATAACGCACCATCACACACTTCAAAACCAGTTAAAGACACGTTAAAAGATCTTGCCTGGGAAGTATTAACACACCCGCTGTATTCACCAGACCTTGCTCCTTCAGATGACCACTTGCTCCGATCGATAGCACACGAACTTTCTGAGCAGCACTTCAAAACGTACAAAGAAGTGGAAAATTGGGTCTCTGAATGGTTTGCCTCAAAACAAGAAAAGTTCTATTGGGACGGTATCCAAAATTACGTGGAAGATGGGGGAAATGTGTAGCTAGCGATGGACATTACTTTGAATAAAGCACTTTTGATGTTTCTCTTGAAATTATCGTGTTTTCTTTGATTACAAAATCTGCCATTATCCACCAGCACACCTAGTATTGTCAGTATATGAGAAGTGCAGTGATTCCACCACCCTCCCCCGGCCAGTTGGGAACAGTTTTCTGAGTGTTAATCTTGAAGATCAGACATAAACAAAACTACCTTCCAAAAGCGGGGAGGAGAACATTAGGAGACTTGCCTGATTTAAGTCAGGGTTGATATGTAGAGTAGTGAAGGATAAACTTGGCTAGGCAGAGAGAGTGTGGTGAGGTTCTTGATGTATGATTGAGGAGCTTGGCTTTAAACTAAGGAGGAAATGTACAAATTTATGTTTCGGTCATAACAAACCATCCATTCACTGGCTGCCTGCCCTCTCAGAATTTTTAGAGATGGGAGAATTCTAAACCAAATATAGAATCCACTTGAGTTTCACGGATCTAATGTTAGAAAAAAATTCACACTTTTAAGTGTCTAATTAAAAAGCTCTGAAAAAAAGATCACTTTTTGACTCAAGAGGTTAGTGCTTTTGGACTGAACTCTTATATGAGTCCTGGTCAACCAGTAACTCTTTCACACCTTAAACAAGTCATGAAGATAAATCAGACCTGCATGCATTACATCCCTCTCTTGCCCTCTCCCATAACCTTCAAATCAGAAAGGGAAGAAAATTATAGCCGGGAGCTTTTCCAATTTGAAAAGCCCCAAACATTAGCAAGACAGAGTGGCTGAAGACATTTTGTGAAATGCCGAATACCATTTGTTCTCAAAGTCTCTGGAGAAGGGGCTTTACTCAAAACCACCCCAGGCATGGAACAAATAGATGTTTACAGCAATTCGATTATGCTGCATCTATCCCTTAGGCACTTCCAGGAGAACAGAGGTGGGTACCCAACAAAGGGAGAGGGGCCTAGGAATCCCCCAAATTCAGCCTCTGCTTGAGCAAGCAGATCTGTCTGAGTTCTGAAAGTTGAGCAGAAGGCCATCTGTGCACACTCTACTGGGTAAATTACAAGCAACCAATGAATAAATTCAATGTACCATTCTGTAACAGAAAGCCAAGATTTCTAGCATTTCCAAGGCTAAAGGGCTCCAATTAGCAAATCCCATAGTAAATCTTCCTGTGTTTGACATAAAGTGAGTATGACAAGCAGAAAAAAAGTCATGACTATTGTTTTCATTTAGGATGCTTTAGTTGATAAACTTAAGAGTTGCTTAATTATCAATTCCCCCTCCCATGTCTTTGATCATGAGTAACAGATTTAGTGAATCTGAAATAAGAATACACATGTGTACTGTTTACTGTGGATGGGAAAGTTAAATCTATTCTCTTTGAGTTGAGAATACTTGGCAATATACTGGATGAGACTATAAAAATTAGTAAAACTTGACCTGTCCAGTGTTGCTCAGTGGTTAGAGGGTTGGCCTGTGGATGGAAGGGTCACAGGTTCAATGATTCCTGGTCAAGGACACGTACCTGGGCTGCAGGCTTGATCCCCAGCCCTGGTTAGGGTGCATGCAGAAGGCAACCAATCAATGTGTCTCAGATCAATTATTTTCCTCCCTCTCTCCCTCCCTCCACCCTTCCACTCTCTCTAGAAATCAATGGGAAAAATATCTTTGGGTGAGGATTAACAACAACAACAGAAATTAGAAAAAACTTTGAAATATTTACATCCAAACGAAAGTCGCTTCTCAAAATTATCATCTTGGAAGGAACTTATTTTCTTTATTGCTTTCAGAGAAAGTTCACAAACCAAGCTTGAAATGCAGCCCTATAAGATCAATTATTCCTTGTTTTTGACCCAAATAAGTATTATCCAGCTAGACTATTTTTAAAAACCTCCCTGACAGGATGAATATTGTTGCATTGGTAATAATCCACTCAGTGTACTAAAAGCTCAGAAGAAAATCCCCAGAGGAAAACTTCGTAACTATATTGAACAATAGCACCATTATTAGAATGGGCCCAACTCCACAAAGGTGAATGCTTTCAAGAGGGCAACACTTACTTGACTCTAGAGCTCTGCTATATTCACTTACAACTCAGACTCAAGACTTCAGAGTCATAGCTCATAGAATCACTAAGCTGGAAGGGACACTGAGGTTCAATCTACAAAACTGAAATAAAGCTTTAAATGGGTAGCCACTTACCTGTCTATTTAGAAGAGGCCTTTCGCTTGGAATCCCACCACTATTTCTAACACTTTTTAAAAGCCTTCTCAAAAAGGTGAAAATTATCTTGGCGCTCTATGTATCATATGCATTGGGAAAAGTAAAAAATCATCTAAGACACTGGAAGATGTTTATTGAGTTTGCCATTAATACCCATTAATGTGCGTGGATCCTAAAAGCTCAGGTGGGGACCAGAAATATGATGTACAGTTGTTGATGTGAGCAGTAGAGCTGGAAATAGGACAGATGTTGGAGGTGGCAAGAAGGCTCCCAAAGAAGACTGATGAGGCACCTGCTGCAAATTATTTATTTTGACTAGCTCCATAATGTTCATCCTTAGGAAGGCCTACAACTAGGAAGTTACACAGAATTTTTAAAAATTCTTTTAACAATTCCGAAGGTTAGAGATTTAAGACTTTCTCTATCTCAAAAGGACTTAATCGACTATGTATATTGTGTAAATATGGTCCAATATGAGAAGACATATTCTTTTTGAGAATCCCACAATGATCTCTAGGTGGTCATTCACTTATCAACAAATCCTACCTGTGAGCTGCACAGCCTAGTGGCTGAATACACAACTCTTCAAAGTAGACCATCAGAAACCTGGCTCAGCTACTTATTATCTGTGTGGTTTTGGGAAAGTTATTTAACCTCTCTGTAAGATGAGAATAATGGTATTTCCCTCATATGGGTAAAATGAGATACCACAAGTAAGGGAGGCAGAAGTCATGCCAGTTATAGAGTAACCACTCAAGAAATGCTAACTCTCATTAATATGTCATTACTTATTATTCCCATTTTATGGTCTGAAGTCTGGGTCCAGGGAGGGTAAATCACTCCCCACTCACTATATTGCTAGAGAAAAAAAATAGTGATAGTTCTCTTTTATTCCTCCAATATTATTTTGTTAGAATTTGAGACTTACTCTAATGCCTTTCCTACATAATACTAACACTTGTTAAAAATATTTTGATATAATATACTAGAGGCCCTTTGCACGAAGAATCGTGCAACAGACCTTCCTTCACCTGGCTACTGGCACCAGTTTTCCTTCTGCCTTCTTTCAGGGTGGGGACTTGGACCCCAGCAGCGGTGTGGGGTGGGAGCTGCTGGGCCCCACGCCGCCATCTGCGATTGGGGCGCTGCCACCGCCCAGGTCCCTTAGTGATAGGAGGGACCCGGGAACCGCCGCTGCTCCTACCCGTGAACGCTGAGGGGCGGGACTGGGCACCGCCGCCACTCCCACCGTGCCTCCCGCCGTCCCCATCGGTCCCCCCTCGGCCCCATCGGTCCCCCCTCAGCGGTGGCTGATCTGGCCGTTGAGAGGCGCAGGGGGTGGGACTCGCGAGTCCCGCCCCCCACGCCTCTCAACGGCTGATAGGCCACCCCGAGTCCCGCCCCAGAGCCTCCCGCCGGCCCAATCGTGGGCGAAGCAGAGTGATGGTTATTTGCATATTACCCTTTTATTAGGTAGGATGGTTCTTTCCATGATAACCACAATAATAGCCAACTTTATTCTAGACTCTAAACTAAGAATTATATCATTTCATTATTAAAAAAACCTAGGGTATATTATTATAAATTTTAAGGGTTAGGAAACTGAGGCTTAGAGGACTTGCTTGAGGTCACGTACCTAGTGAGTGTTGGTAAGAATTTGAACCTAAATTCATCCAAATCAATAGGGTTACATGTAACTGAGAAAGTAGTTCCACAGTACCATTTGTTTTTAAATGATCCCCAAACTACCCATGTTAAAAACGGAACCTTCTAAAATATACACATGACTCTTAATAAGTCCATTCTTCACAATCTACGATTAAAATATAGAACACTCTTTAAATAAATAAGAACTGAAAGCTTTACTTGATACACAGCTCTAGAATCCTAGCTGAGTCTAGTTTTTTCACATCTAGTGCAAAGGTTAGCTTGGCCACAGTCTGTGGTGCTTGTGGCATTCTTTTCTGGGCTGTGACCATGAAAACTACTCTAGGAATGGGACTGAATTTAGGCTCTGTGCCATTGTGCTGTCCCAACATACTGTTTTGACATGTAATTTGTTGTCTTTGTGCTTGGACACTAATGTAGACCTGTCAAATTACATGCACAAAGCAACATTCAAGCTCCCTCCCTTATCCCTTCCTTCCTTCCTTCCTTCCTTCCTTCCTTCCTTCCTTCCTTCCTTCCTTCCTTCCTTCCTTCCTTCTTTCCTTTTTTTCCAGGAAGAGTTTCCTCTTTCAAGTTCCCTAAGAACTAGAGCTTCCTCATCAGTATGTGCTCTGGAAATACATAGCTATTTCTTCATACTATTCAAATATACATGTTTGGGGCAGAATAAAATCCCTGTTTTATGTTAACCACAGGATATAAGGTAACCACAGATTTTTGTTATTGTTCATCATCATGATGACTTCATCCTTTAACATGCAACTTTAACTCCAACATTACCTCCTCCAGAAGCCTGCCCTGGTTTCCCTTTGCTGGGTAAGATACCCAACCACTGTGCTCTCACATCATTCCCCGTGCCACTCATAAAATGATAGTCTTTAAAGTCTGTCTCCCTCTCGAGGCCGTGCTTGCAGACAAGGATCATGTCTAATTTAAGGTTGATACTCAGCAACAACATGGAGTCACAGCAGGATCTATTATGATGGGTGGTGCATTTAGACATTTTAATTGGTTGGTATGGGTGTAAACTAGTTGTTAAATACTTTCAATATCACGTGTGGCCTTATGTCAACACTCAGCATAATCACAACATCTTGCACATGGTAGGGGTTCAGGTCGTACTTGTTGACTTAATGACCAATTTACGGACTGAAGGCATAAACAACGTGCATATCAGAATCTGATTGACAACTGGACCTGTCACCAAAGGCATGGATTATAATGAAACATTCTTAATATGCAAGAGCCTATGATCCCTACAGATCCCAATGACATTAACGCCCTACAAAGAAATACTAGCTCATGCCCCCGTGAGGTCTTCATATGGATCCGTCAGAACCACTGCTCTCTCTGTGGTCTTGATCCTGTCCCAACACAAACATAATGGTAACCAAAGCACAATGACCAAGACCGGTGGTCTCTGGGAACTCTGTGTTTGGAGTAGTAGAGCCCTTACCTGTCTGTGTTGTGGGGAGACTTGGTAACCCAGTCCTGCGACGGGAGGATTCTGCATTTTCTGGAGCAGGATCTTTTGCTGAAGTGGCAAGGGTGACCTTAGCAAAGGCTGGTTTGACAGAGGTTGGGTGGGCTGAGAGGGTGGCTGCTGTGCCTGTTGTTGCTGCTGCTGCTGCTGCTGCTGCTGCTGTTGCTGTTGCTGTTGTCGTTGCTGCTGCTGCTGCTGTTGCTGCTGAGCTGACATCGAGCTCTGTTGCTGCTGCTGCTGCTGCTGCTGGGTGTAGTGTAGGAGAGAAGGTTTGTTCTGAGAAGGCAAAACAGAAGGCATCTGTTGGTTTGCTTGATCTGAGTTAAAATGGAACAAAGGCTTGGTGTTGCCAAGACGGGGCTCCATGGCCGTGTGCGAGCTGTTCATAAAACTTCGACTGAGATCCTGAGGCTTTTGCTGCATAAGCACATCCAGGTGCCCGCCCTGGGCCGAGGGGCTGGCCTTGTACATGTAGTTAGCCATGACTTTTGACTGGCTGCTGCTGCTGGCTACCCCAGGCATGGGGGAGCTCTGTGGGCTGAACGGCTGCTGACCGAAAGAAGGGCTAGGGATTTTCTCCTGCCCAAATGGACCTGGAGATGGCCCAGCGGAAGAGGGCAAGGCTGACCAGTTGGTAGGCTGGTGCTGCTGCTGCTGGTGCTGCTGCATCCGGGCATGCTGTTGACGGTTGGCAGCTATCTGTTTGAGCTGTTGGGCATGGGACACTTCCTGCCAGCTTGGCAAGGCCCGGCTTGCTCCTGAGGCTGTCTGAGGCTGAGCCTGGCTCTGAGGGACTGAAGGAATTGGGGAGGAAGTGGACAGGGCAGTGTTGGCCATGGAGAATGCAGGGCCGGCTGATGGGGGCCTCAACTGAGGAGAGCCCGATGGCCCCTGGGTCAGACCAGGTGAGTATTCACTTTTGATCACTGTCTTCTCCATAGGGATGGAGGGCCTGGGAGTGCTCCTCTGGCTTTGCTGACCCAAGTCAATGTTAAATGGATCATCCTGCTTTATGGTGGCGTTGATCATGTTCTCCAGCTCAAGGTCACTCATAGGAGGAACAGATATGTTGGTCAGTTCATTGAACAGTTCCTGCAGTTCAGGATCCATCAATTGCTCTCCGGAGTCATCTCCGTACCTATTAGAAAAAATATTCTCCTGGGTCATCTGGCCATCCATGTGCTTACTGCAAGACAGAGTCTCTCCTGGCTCCTTCTTCACTTCTTTCAAGCCCATGTTAAACATGCCATTGCCAGGAGAATGTGTGTGGGGAGGCAGATTGTTAGTCTTTCTCAGGGGTGCTTGGCTCATGGGCAAGGTCCCTGACATAATCTGACTTTGTCCATTATTTACTTGGAGACCCCCTTGTCCTGCAGAGAGGTTCTCCCCGACGCGGATTCTTTTGATATCAAGGAAGGAGTTGTCGACAAAGCCGTTGGGCCTCTTGCTGTTGGCAGGAGACAGGTTGACTATCTGTTTTCTTTTCAAGGAACCCTGGAGCTGAAAGACAAGAGGGGAAGTAAGATAAAATGAGATATGAATCCAGATGTGCTTCTTATCAAAAGCGACATAATATTTAAATGTTCCTTCCATTTACACACAGGATGAATTAAAAAAGAAGCACCAATGAAGCCGAGTCTAGAAATATGATGAAACTCGCAGTAGCACAAACAGAACAAAATAAAATGTTTCTGGAGGAGCAGATCAATTAGTAGTCAGAGATCACTGTGGTTCCATGATAGCGACATAGGCCAATGGATGAAGAATCCTGCATAGATCATCAGGAGCTATTGGTAACATCTACAGTGCATCCCCAAAGGGCTGTTGATTTTTCTTGTAGGTCAAAATATTCCACATGCATGTACACATAACCCCACATACCTACAGGCGACTGGCATGAACACAACTTTGACCAAGTTGGGAAACACTGAAAACTATAAAGCTGGGATACAATTTCTAGTTGTGTTTTCCCCCCCACAGATTCAACCCTTTCATTGCTATGATCCTCTGAGTAAGTATTGGAATTATTGTCGTGCCCAAGGAGATATGCTATCTGACGTTCATCTACTCTTCCTCCTATAATTCTGTGGCTTTGCAGTTGGGCCCATGCAGCAACATCGTGTGGGTGCACAGAAACCATGATTTTATCATTTATCATATGAGACACTCTCAGCACAGATTTCCCTGGGGATTTGTTTCCTTAGTGTTTGCATCAACCGATTAGATGTGTATTACTTTATGGATAAGTAAAGCGAGGTTCAGAGAGGCTAAGTAACTTGCCCAGTGTCACACAGCTAGGAAGTGCTAGACCTGGGCTTTAACTTACGGTCTGTATAGTTCCAAAGCCTGTGTCACTTCCACTATATTATAATGCTGGAATTGGCATGGTAAGGGGTTAGGGTTTTCCCAGGAGAGCGGGCAGGGGGAAGTGAGCACAGAGACATCCTGGATCTCTGCTAAAATGATGAGGAATCTGGGGATGGCCAGGATGCAGCACAGAGCCAAATGTGAGCATGATGTTTCTTGACATCAGTACCTGTTTCAGTAACTCTTTCTCTGTGGTTTGGCCCATTCACAGGTGGTATATAGTTATGGTAGGTGTGCCATGTTTTGCCTTTTACCATTGCTAACTGGTAATCAGAGAAAGGAACCCGACCCAAGCTGAGCCAATCAGCTCCTTCCTTGGTAATCCCATGGCTCTCTTTGGGTGGCTGCACAGTGATTTACAAAACGTGGGAGCTGCTGTTCCATTACGTCCACCTGGGCCATAGAGAAAGTAAGTCCATAGAGAGAACAAGGAAGCATAGTAGAGAGACACAAGATGTGACAGCATTTAGGGGCCTGATTCAATCCCAGGTCAGCTCAGCAACTCTCCTTGTCGTCCTTGATATACTTTGTAATCTTGATAATAAATCCCCCTTTTTGCTTAAGCTTATATGAGTTGGGCTTCTGTTATTTTCAATTAAGACTCTCAACGAAGTCCCATGTGACTTCACAGTCAGTGATGAGCAATGTGCAGCAAGGGGTAGGGTATAATTTGTACCGGGTGTGAAGCTCCCCGCTCCCTTCTCTGAGTGTTTCTGGACTCCTAATCTTGTCAACTCACGGATGTAGGCAAGGTCATCAAAGAACACTATCAGCCATCACCACATTTAGCAGAAGCTCCAAGTTGCCACCGTCTGTCCTCATGAGGTCAGAAAGAGCACAGACCAAAGAGGTTCAGCCATGCTACCTCAAGAGTGGCCACATTGATTTCTGTCAGTATACATGTTGAAGGCTCTTTCACAACTAATAGAGAACAAACAAAGGGATACATTCTTTCCCCCAGGTTTGGGTTACCACCTTTGATTTATTTTCCACTGCTTTGAAAAACCGGTTCCGCCAGATTCTCCCATTGCTGTGGCCACTCCCTGGGCAGTGCAGTGCATGCTCTAGGAAGCTGTGCTAGCACTTTCTCCAAGCCACCAGGATTGTAGAGACAGTGATAGAATTAGCAAGGGTTGTATCAGTAGTGATAATAATAATAACAATAATGATACCAGTCATTTATGAAGTGCTGTGTGCTAGGCATTGTGCAAAGGTCTCTGTAGGAGTAATCTCACTGGATTCTCACAACCCTAAGAATCCTCACAACAAACCTGTGAGATTGAAACTACAGTGATTTGTTGCTTAGCAATGGGGACACATTCTGAGAAATGTGTTGTTAGATGATGTCATCATTGTGCAAACATCATAGAGTGTGCTTACACAAACCTAGATGGTATAGTCTACTACACATGTAGGCTACATGGTTTAGCTTATTGCATTCCTTTATAGCATGCTAGTGCACTCAATACTGGATGAGATTGTAACACAATTGTAAGTATTTGTGTATCTAAACATAGAAAAGGTACAATAAAAATACGTTATAAAAGATAAAGTGTGCAAAGGGGGAGGATAAGAGGGTAAGCCGTGGATAGAGGCACCATTGGAGGGAGGGAGAATATATCTCAGAAGGAGGGAGGAAGGGAGAGAGGGAAGGAAGGGAAGGAGAGAGAAAGGGAGAGCAGAGTTCGAAATAGGCCCAGAGAGATAAAGCTTGAGATGAGAGATAATAAAAGGGAGAAGGGAGGAGAGAGATTCAGCGATGGAGGTAGGAGAGAGAAAGTGGGAGGGAGGGAGAGAGAAAGGAACTGGACTGGAAGGAAAGAGAGCAGGCTCCTAGGCTCCTCTCACTCCCTCACCAACTCCAGCCCAGGCAGTGGGCAGGCGCATGGCGGGTGGACAGTATGCAGAGCCTCCTTGTCTATTTAAACCACCCAGAGCTGGCAAAATCGTAGTTGAGTCCAGTCTTTACTTTCCACGTTGCAAATTTTTTTGTTTAAAATTTATTATAATCATATGAGACCACCATCCCATGTGTGATCTGTTGTTTACCAAAACATCGCTCTGTAGCACATGCTTGTATTTCTTACCTACCCCTCATTTTTATAGATGAGAAAACTGAGGTTTGGAGATTGAGTAACATTTCAAGGTCACACAAATAGTAAGCAATAAAGTCAAGAATCAAACCAAGCACTCCCTCTGCAGGGCCTGCGCTGTGCAGTAAATGGTACCATAGGCCCTGACAGAGGTAACTGGTACCCACACCCATGTATTAAGGAGGACTGGGAGCCAGTCCTGACATGGCATTAAGTTGCTTTGCTATTCTAGGCAAGTTACTAGTATTTTACTTCTGTGGGCCATAGTTCCCTTCTTTATAAATAGGATTACCTCTGAGAACACTTTCCCGCCTGAACGCAGAAAATTACAGGCACTGAGGGAGTGCCACCAGGTACAGCTGGATAAATGACTAAGATGGGGAGCGGAAGTCCTCCTTAGTGATGCGGCGGAAGACAAATCATGAATCAAAGGGATTCCATTAGGACTCCATTGAGTATGATGCTTTATCAAGAGAATTGTGGAGACAGTCTGTGTCCTGTTTTGTAGAAGCTTCTAATCAAAGTTGTGTCACCAAGGCCCACTGAATGCTGATTAGGCACCAGCTACTGGAACAATTCAATGTAAATGATTCCCAAAGTTCAACCTTTACCTTAAAGTATTTCTTTGCTGAACTTAATATTCATCATCAAATACATGGCTTTGTTTTTGGAACTCCCATTCTAGGTTTTCATCAGAGTTCACATTTTTAAAAAATATATTTTTATTAATTTCAGAAATGAAGGGAAAGAGAGAGATAGAAACATCAATGATGAGAGAGAATCATTGATCGGCTGCCTCCTGCACACCCCACACTGGGATGGAGCCCGAAATCTAGGCATGTGCCCTGACCAGGAATCGAACCGTGACCTCCTGGTTCATAGGTCGATGCTCAACCACTGAGCCATGCCGGCTGGGCCACATTATTTTTTTTATTGTTGACACTATTACATATGTCCCCATTCTTCCCCCAACTTTGCCTGCCTCCACCCAGTGCCTGCCTCCCCACTTCCCTCTGGCCATCACCATTTTTCCAGAGGACTCGAAACATGTCTATGGGTTCAGATACATGGCTTTGAAGTGTATTGAGTCATATACAGTTCTCCACTTAGAGTTCTGTGATAAAAAGCTACTATTCTAGCAGTAGAGGATGAACACAGTTAGTCATTAATACCCTTAGTGAGAAATAGTTTATGAGAAAATTCAATGCCACCTTACCAGGCCAAGAGTGGTCCTAAGAGAATAAGACAATCAGGGGAATGGTGGGGAATGAAGACATGGGTTTGAATTGAGAAGGATGAGGCCCAATGCAGACCTTATGGGTGGCCTGGATGGAATGGAGGAAGGGGGAAGTATAAGGACAGTGTATATCCAGAGGGTCAGAGGAGTCAACAACCAAGAATGCACTTAATAGCATTGAAAGGACAGAGGGAAGAACCAGGGCTGACCTCTCTCACCCGGGGCTTATCCATCAGGCATGGACAGCACAGTGCCCAGGGCCCACTAGTCTTAGGGGCCCACTAAAATATTTTAATTTATTTTAAAACAGAAGAAAAAAGCTTTTAGGCTGAAGAAATGTTTTAATATATAATAGCAATATACTTATCCTTATGCCAACACAGTCAGAAAACATAATGTTAAATTTGGTAAGGAAAAAGGGGCTCTTGAAAGCAAAATTGCCTAATGCTCACAAAAGGCTCTCATTTAATAACTACTGTGTACTGAGTGCTTATTTTAAGACAGGTACTCTTACAATAAAGACCTGTGTAGAGTCTCATTTAATCTTTTCACAGCTCTCTGAACATCCATTCTGATCCTCATTTTATAAGTGAGAAAATTGCCGCTCCTGACATTAAGATTACACAGCGAATGGAGGCAGGATGCCAACCCAGGTCTGTCTGGTTCCAGAGTCCTTGTCCTTAATCACTAACCACACTGCTCACTTTCCTTTCTGCCTTCAACTTGCCGCACGTTGACACTATTCTGGACGCAGGGGATGCAGCCAAGACAAAGGGTAATAGAATGAAGACGTATCACATGTACAGGGCAAGGGGGAGGGCATTTGGGACTCATAGGGATGGATGGCAGGGAGAGAACAGTGACATCATTGGCTGGAGGTTGATGGTGAAAGCTCAGGACATTGCCCTCGAGGCTCCAGTATAAGGAAGGGAAGAAACAAAGGGTCATGTGGCCAGTCAAAAAGATTTACTGAGCACCCAGAGAGAGAGAGAGCTCTGAGCCCGACCCGCTCAAGTCATCCCTGGCATGAGGGAACCTATGCAGAGGATTAGGCTGGAGGCAGGAGGCAGAGGCTTAAAAAGAACACAACACTTCCACATTACACGTTCCCATTACCTCACTGGACGGGGAAGCATCTTTGTTTGGTACCATCAATCTGCACCCCCAAATTATGATGTTTAATTTGTGAGATTAAGCGTAAAAAATCACCCTTTCAGTAGCCATCCAAGGAAAGGGCTTCTTTGGGGGAATGATTTCAACACAGCAAGTCTAGTCTGGTTTGCATACTACACAGGGACCACTGTACTTTCCTTTATGAGAGCCAGCAAACTTCCTTTTCACTCTCGTCCTTGTTCCCATTCTTCTATTTGAACACCTTAGTGCTATTTGAGGCCTGCGGTCTCTGCTGGGGGAAGGCGTGGGCCTGCTCAGGGCCAGGTCCAGACACAGTGGCCGGCCTGCCCCAAGCGCTGGGGATGGAGGTGCCCGGACACTACGGACAAGGAAAATGCAGTCCACAGTGGAATCGAGGCTGGGGTCCCTCGGTAAACTCTCCTTTTGAAACAGCTGTGCTCTATTCTTCCAGAGGACTTGAAACATAAACTTCCTGGAGGGATTTAAAGATGCCATTATTGCACAATCCTCTGGTTTCTGTTTCATCCCCTGCCCCCTATTCCTTTCCACAAAATAAATGCACTCTTTGTCTCTTATGCTGCCCTAGGAACAAGGACTATGCCACACAAAGGTAACAATTCAGTCCACAGGTCACATATTTTTCTGTCTTTCTCAACGATGCATCCACACAAGAACCAAAGCGGCCACTGCCAAGATCCTCAGGGGACCATCTTGGTCCCCTCATCTATAAACTTTCCTCATGGCCGTTTAGAAATAGGGTTGGGAATGGAGAACATTAGAAGGAGACCAAACCCTCAAATAATTTATGACTCTTGATCGGATTCTTGAAGTAAAAATGCTTGGGATCCCGGGACAGGAAGTTCCAGCTCAGCACAGTACCCACAGGTGGAAGCGTTCGTCCCAGCCTCTCCCGCCCCGAAGCACACCAGATGGGGTGTTAAGGCTTTCGCTGAAGACGTCAAACAGCTCCCTCTTCTGATGTGGCACTTGAGCTTGCTGCCTTATTTTTCTGTACTGCGAGGTATCGTTTTTTTGTCTGGATATAGGTTTGCCCAGCTAGATTTTAAGCTCTTTGAGGGTGGACACTGTATCCTGAACTTGACCTGGGTTCCTTCCAGCACCTACCACAGTGCTGGGCATTTTCTAGGTGTTCAAACAGTAGTTTGTTGGTTGATCTCAGTACTTGGGAAGCTGGATCCTTCTAACTACTGAGCTTTAAAATAATGGTAAGAAGAAGGCTGTGGCTGTGAGGAATGTTTTCATAGTTAATTCATAAGTCATTCAATGGCTGCCCCAGAGTTTTGCTTGAGTGATCATTTTTTTGTCTGAATCCTGAAGTCAGAGGAATGCAAAGAAAGCCCCGAGAACTGGAACCACAAGGAAAGCTCATCGCCATCCATGTGAACCAAAAGGGAAGGGCGCATGAAGCTTTGTGTTGGACTCAAGGTGGTGTGTAGCCTCTGGATGAGATTCCAAACACGGGGTGCAACGCTGACCCCCAGGCCGACCCCCTGCCCCACGCCCTGGAGCTGAAGGGGAGGAAGGCGACTTTCCTGTGTGATTTTTAGTACCTTCCACTTTTGTTCCTTCAAGAATAAGTGTGAGCCTTTTGTTTTGTTTCATTTTGTTTTTGGTGGAAGACGTATTAGATCTACCCAGAAAATTTGTTCTATAACTTTGTTCCATAAGGCTTGGGCTCTGAGGAAATGCGAATATTTTAACCAACAAAGTAGCTATTCTTTATGATAAACAATACATTTTAATATCCATAAATTTTTATAGGGAAGATCACTGCAAATTCAGGATCTTTGTAGAGAAAACACACCAGCATACTGCCCTTCTAAAGACACTAAATGCCAAGAGCTCCCATATTCAAGATTTCTTTAACACCTCCCCACCCCGCTTCTTCAATGGCTGGCTTGTAGAGAGTAACAAGAAGAGTAGGAATTTGCCTCAGAAACACACTCATCAGGGAACCCTTGCAACACTGCCTCGGAGAAGTAGACACCTGTTTTACCAAGCTCACTGGGAGGCTGTGGGCTCTCGAAGAGCATGGAATTCAGCTGCTAATAAGCCTGAGATCTAAACGCTGCTTTCCTCCTATTTCTTGGATAAGCTTGGGCCAGTCACTTAGCTCACCTGTGCGATGGGCTTTTCGTGGGGATTAGCCACCATCTATGGCAGTGATGGTGAACCTATGACACGCGTGTCAGCACTGACACGCGTAGCCATTTCTGATGACACGTGGCCGCTGAGGCGGCCGCATGCCGAGGATGAAACATCTGCTGCTCCTGAGGATGAAACATTTGCGAAATAATGTTTTTTCCTCAAAGTGACACACTACCCGAGTTATGCTCAGTTTTTTGGCGAAGTTTGACACACCAAGCTCAAAAGGTTGCCCATCACTGGCCTATGGGAAGCACCAGCAGTGTTCCCAGCTCAGAGCAGCACCTCTTTTTTTTTTCTTTTTTTTTAACAGGAGAGGCCAAAGTTGAACCTAATTAGGGTGACACTTCCCTCTACCATCCTGATTGTTATGTGCCAGCCATGATCTAGGCCCATGGTCGGCAAACTGCGGCTCGCGAGCCACATGTGGCTCTTTGGCCCCTTGAGTGTGGCTCTTCCACAAAATACCATGGCCTGGGTGAGTCTATTTTGAAGAAGTGGCGTTAGAAGAAGTTTAAATTTAAAAAATTTGGCTCTCAAAAGAAATTTCAATCGTCGTACTGTTGATATTTGGCTCTGTTGACTAATGAGTTTGCCAACCACTGATCTAGGCAAAGGCAAAAAGAAGATAACAAAATGGGTTTGTCGTCATTTTTGAAATGGAATTTGTTTACTCATTCATTCAACATATATATATATCTATATATATCTATATATATATCTATATATAGATATATATATAGATATATATAGATATATATAGATATATATATAAAATTCTTTATTGTTTAAAGTATTACATAAGTCTCCTTTTCCCCCCAGCCCCCAGCACATGCCCTCATCCCCCTCCCCGTCTGTGTCCATTGGTTATGCTCATATGCATGCATACAAGTCCTTTGGTTGCTCAACAGATATTTATTTAGCACCAAGTGTATGTTCTGGGAGACTATATATTCTCTGTCAGGGTCGTTGTGAGGACTAAGCACATAAAGAGCCTGGAAAATTGGTCTTAAAACACAGGTCTCAATAAATGTTAGAACGAATAAAAACTAAAAGGCCTTGGCCAGTCTGTCTGGAAACAACCAGAAAGGACCAGCGCGATGGAATAGTTGCCCTGAGGAGGGAGCATGGGATCACAGCTGTCGCGAGTGAGGACTCATCTGAGAAAGATCGGAAAGGAAGGCTCCCTCGCAACAAAGAGCCCCCACATAGGCAAATAAACATGGCATTTTCTGTCAGGTATACTGCTAGTGACAGTGTAAACGAAACTTGTTGTCTTAGATTAGATTACACTTGATTAGAGTAAATGAAAAAGTTCAAAGTGGAATTATTTCCCCATATTGTTTACTCCCTTAAGCAAAGTCATTCCAGCTTCATTCAGTAGCAACCAGTGTGGTTACCCTGCACCTATATCCTCAGTGATCCCGACAAGTCGCTGCAATCGTCTTAAGGCCGGGTCTGCAGGGGCCATCTTTCAGAGAAGGACCCTCGATGTTTAACAAAAAAATGAACAGAATATTCTATAAAAGCCCGAAAAACCCAGCTACTTTGTGCATAAAATACTTTAACCATGACTCACTTTTTGCCCAAAATATATCAAAGCAAATCCAAAATAAATTCTATGTCTAAAATGTTGGCAATTCTCGTGAAATCTCTAAATGTCCTCCTCAGCAGAATGCACAAGGTATTCAGTTTCATTAATCAAGTGGCTTCTCTCTGCTGCTTCGCTGGAGGGTCCAGGCTGGAAGCTTTCATTCTAAAGGGCCCAGCTCAGGGCCCATCTCCTCAGTGAGGCCCTCCCCTCCTATGTTCCCTCATATTCTTCCTTCCTGCTTTAATGATTTTAGCACTCTCTGTCTTATATTGTTTTGGGTAATGGATTAAGGTCTGTGAGTTTTTCACTTCCATATGATTCCAAGAAGTCAGTGGCAGAGAGAGTAGTACCTTGTGCATCTCATCTAATTCCGCAAGCCCAGTCCAGCACTAGCCGAGGGAAGCGTTCACTGACTGGCTGATGATTTGACTTATTGGGCAGTCAGTAACATTAGATGAGTCAATTTATGGGGTGTCTATGGTTCTCTGAACCATACCCCCTTTGTAAACCACAGGGCTGATTCTTTGCAACTCTCTGTCTAATCTAGAGCTGTGGTCACGTGGCAGAGCTGAGCTATACTGGAGAGGTAGGGAAATCATAATTGTTCTAAGAAATTGCTATTCTTTCCTTATGCTGGTGGGAATTGGATTAATCCCCAAACTTTGGCCAATTTGAATATCAGGAAAACCTACATAGCAAAGAGAGTGGCCTAATTACATTCCAGGGTTGTCTACTAGTTATTTTGGGGATTGAACACAGCTACTAAAGAGCTCCTACCTTTTTGTAAAATAATATGAAACACAGCCACCCATAATTCCATGTCAGCATTTCACCTTCACCTTCGGTGGTTTATCTTACTTAAGAACTGAAAGTCCCTATCTCTCAGATCACATACTTCATTCTTCTTCGGGGCCCCTCTGCTTTAAGCACAGGGGCTACTAAGTATCTTGCATTACATTCTGCAAATCTGACCCTACATATTTCCTCTCCCCACCCCAGTCTGTTCTCCACATAGCAACAAAAGGGATCTCTTTCTCATACCCACAGTACAGCTATATTACAGTTGAGCCTGGAATAACATGGGTTTGGGCCATGTGGGTCCACTTATATGTGGATTTTTTTCAATTAATATATTTAAAAAAAGTTTTTGAGATTATCTTACCACTGTGAAGCAAGTGTATTGATTACATGAGGCGACCATAAAGCAATCATATTGCTGGTTCTTTGTTATCAATGCATGAGTCATTATACCTTTAAATACATATGAATTTATTTTTCACATTATATTTATTTTTTACGTCTTGTGGCAGTAATATGTATGATATGTAAGTGTTTTGTATCATATAGGACAATACTGATGCAGGTACTGAAAGATGATTCATCTTGGAAACAGACAGCATCAACTTACAGTATGCATAAAGTCCAGTACTGTAAATGTATACTTTTCCTCCTATGATTTTTCTTAATAACATTTTATTTCCTCTAGCTGACTTTATTGTAAGAATACAGTATATACCTTAACACACAAACTATGTGGTAATTGCCTGTTTATGTTATCTGTAAGGCTTCTGGTCAACAATAAGCTATTAGTTAAATTTTTGGGAAGTCAAACGTTTAACTCAGATTTCTGACTGTATAGGGGGCTGGTGCCCCAAACCCCTGAGTTGTTCAAGGGTCAACTATACCTTTTAAAAAAAATTCCCAAAATACAAAAGGTGATTTCATTGTTATGCCTGCTGATATACTGTTCCCTCCAACTGAAATACTCTCTGCCTCCCCTAACTCTGTTCACTTTGATCTTACCTAGTTCCTTCTTTTCCTGTAAGGTTCACCTTATGTGAATCCAGCAGAGATATTCCATGATCACCTATATAAAATATGTTCTCGTTGTTGTTGTTGTTGCTCTTGTTGTTTGTTAATTCTCACCAGAGGATATTTTCCCATTGATTTTTAGAGAGAGTGGAAGGGAGGGGGAGAGTCAGAGAGAGAAACATCGATGTGAGAGAGACACATTGATTGACTGCCTCCTGCAAGGGGATCAAGTCTGCAACCAAGGTATGTGCCCTTGCCCAGAATAGAATCTGCAACCCTTCAGTCCACAGGCCAATGCTCTATCCACTGAGCCAAACCAGCCTGGGCTCTCATTGTTGTTGTTTTTTCCATCTTAACCTCTTGATTGTTTCCTTTATTGTACTTAGTACAATTTCCAAATATTTTTATAAATTTGCTCCCAATTGTTAAGTTGATCTCCATGTTATAAAATAAGCACTAGAGAGGGAGGCTTGATCTGTATCTGTCTTGTTGACTACTATATCTCATCTTTAGTGTAACACAAACAAATATGAGATTTAAAAAAAAGTGTCTAGAAGGAAATATTTCAAGATGCTGAACTTACTTTGTAGTCTTGGGACAGTAAATAATTCCCCTCCTCCCCCCACACACTTTGCTCATATATTTATGTTTTCTAATTTTTCTAAGATGAATGTGAACATGTTATTTAATATGTCTTCCCTTGATAACCACTCACATCTCTGGTAGAAGGCTTCTGATCATGGGCCGTCCACTTCACCAAGCCCCAGGAGACTGGATCAAGGTAGACATTTGACTTAAGCTGAGTCAATTACAGCGGAACCTCAGTTCTCAAACTTAATTCATTTCAGAAGGCTGTTCGAGATGCGATTTGTTCGAAAACCAAATCACTTTTTCCCATTAGAAATAATGTACATTTAATTAATCTGTTCCAGACCCTCAAATGATTCTGTTTTAACTTTTCTCAATTGTCTATGATTGTTGTTTCATGAGCACTTTTATACCCTTAGCAACATCAATACTCCTGATGTCTTTATGTCTTAAAATTGTGCTAATCATTGATTTCGCCATGCCATAGTAGGTAGCCTTATCAGACAAGTGAACATCTCTATCATACTTTGCAAAATTTTTCTAAGCTCTATCACTTTTCTCACAACTTTTCCTTTTTACCTTGCTGCTATCACTAACCTTCTTAGGACTCATGGGACTTACTTTTATGTATTTAATAATAATAAACAGCAACAAAAGCAAAAAAAAAAAACCCACAAAAAACAACAACCATGAAAACTATTCACAGCACAATAAACTTGAGGTTTAGTGGTAAACTGACTCATACTTGCACATTCTCTTCTTTGTCACCTGAGAGTTGCGTGACTGATCATGCAGGTATAACATGAAAGGGTTGTTGGTCGAGAACTGAAGTTTTGTTAGACAACTGAGACATTTCTCCATGAACAACTTGGTTGAGAACCAATTGTTTGAGATGGGAGACGTTCGAGAACCGAGGTTTGACTGTACATGTTTTTCTCTTAATCAGACATCGAAACAAGACCTTCTCAGCAGTCTCGGTGCACTTGAAATGAGAGATATGCAGGGCTGCCCGTATTGGAGTCACTCTCAGCCATGTACAATGAGAGACAGAGCAAGCAAGTCTACAGAGACAGGAGAATGAAACTGATGCACAGGGAAAAGCTGGGATGAGAAAGCTCCCTTGAAAGAGAGAGAGGGAGGAGAGCAGGAAGAAAGGAGGGAAGGAAAGAGGAAGGGCAGGGAAGCGACAGAGGGAGGGAGGGGGAAGGACAGAGAAAGGACAGAGATTCCCAAAGCTTTCCAATACCTGGTTCCAGCACTTTGGGAGACTCAGTTATAACTCCTGTGATTGAGACACTCAGTAACTTTCCAATAAATCTCTTTCCTCCACCCATATCCCACGCCACTGTTTTCTTTTTTCCTTGCAGACTTTTAAGAGGGCTCCTGTTACTTGCAACAAACAATTCCCAACTAAAACAAAGATGGAATAAAGCCAATAATCACATTGCACTTAAAGTTTTCATAAGGTAAATGAGTATTTTTCTTGATTGATTAAAACTGAAAAGCTGCGTAGAGGCTAAAGGCACACATTTATTTTGGTTTCTCTTTCAACTTTCCACGTGTGGTCATTACCCAGCTCTTCCACAGTCTTTATGAAAGGAGCGCATTATGAATTAAGAACGAGGGCTGCTGTTCCATGACAACAACATTCTAACAGGGTTTCCATTGTCCTTACGTATCTCTACATGGCATACCCAGGGGAGGTCCAGAGATCGTATCTTCACCAATTCTCCCCTCAATTCACGAGAACATTCTGGGGGGAAAAAACCTGCCATCGGAATCATGTTTAGACAGCCCAGGTCCGCACCGTGTTAACTAGTTTGGGTGCAATCACCTGGAGACACAGGCGGGCTGAGCAGACCTTTTAAGAGGTCCCTGCAATTTCAGGCTCATCTTTAACTCCATTACAAAGGAATGTTAAGCAGCATTTAGAAGGTAGTTTGGCAAAGTACCCGAGAGCACCCAACAGCTCCTTTGATGTTCTTGGCATTGAGGTCATCATTCTTTTGAAACTTTTGAAGAAATATTTTTCTTATAGCAACTGTATCTAGGTTCAATATAGAGTGTTGATGTGTGTTTTCTCTGGTCGAATGTCAGCTGGAGTGACTATGAACCATATAGACAGATACTTTTTTAGAAGGTACCTCAGCTTTCACTCCAGTCTATGTTTATTTTCACATCAAAGACACATCTAAGGGGAAATTGCTTAACTAGCTCTATGAAACATGAAGAGGTTTACAGGGATATTTGGTTATAATTGAGAAAAAACAAAACCAAAACCTACACTGCAGGCAATTTAAGTCTTTCATGCTTGGAAATGAGAATTTATGATGGCAGATAGAAAAGTTCCTTTGCTGTCCATGCAGGTCAGAATGCAGACTTTTTAAGCTGGCATTCAAATCCCACTATTTGCCATACATTTATGGGAAATGATTCTTGATGATTTAAATGACATTAAATGGGGGACAATAAAGCCTTTATATTGTTTGCAGTTTAACTGCTCTTTGAAGCGATGTCCTATAGCAATACAATGCCCTTACTTTGATCTAACTTGCTCAGCCCAGTAATTATACGACTGAGATGAATTCTCCACCTGACAGATTCCAGTTCTTCATGTGTGGCCATCTTCTTTGAAGAGGGAAAAAAAAACCCATGCATATTGAAAAATAAAACTTAAAACAACTCAAAATTGTGAATCACGGGTAATTCTCTGTGTCAAAGCAGTAGGCTGGGCAGAGGGCCTTTTCCCATATGGTATAATCAGAACCACTATTTTCCGGTGTGTGCTTATGTTGTTCTTGAAACTTATCTTTAAACAGAAATATGTTATAGTTCCTTTCTGTGAATCTCTTTCATGATAAATCAACATCCATCAGCTTTAAAAAAATGAGAGCAGAAGGCACTAACCTGGGCCTTGAGCTAACTGCTGACTGACCACTCCCTGATGAGAAAGGACTACCCACCCTGTCATGAATGGCCAGGGGATGCTCAGACAAGTACAGGAGCTCACTGGGCACCATTCTGGAGAGAAAACTGTTTACTGTGTTGCTCGAGTCTGCTTAAAATATCAAAAGCACGGTCTTAACTCAGAAGCTCCTAATCCTCAAAAATATTACGGCTGTTTATTTCATTTGCCTTTTAGACACAGCGCAGGACAGATTTAAACTGAGAAAGCTCACCAACTGCAACCTTGTAAATTGCTTTTAATCCAGATGTCAGCAGGACTGATACCACTGGAACTTTAACCACCCCTTCCCCCCCTCTCCTCCCTCTCCCAACCCCGAGACATGCATCTTTCCCTGTACCTGACTCGCAATTAATATCTTATATCCACTAGCAGATACCTGGAGGATAAAATACTTCTTTAACCATGACCCATGCTCCGCATGTGTTGTCTCCATATATGTCATTCTGATCTCAGAGTGTTTTTCTCTTCCATCAGTGCATTTTCTTCACCATCTTCAAATCCCAGCTCAAAACTCACTCCTTCTCAGAGCACAACCAGGAACACCTCTCTGTGATTTTGTGCCCTAGGAAGACATTCTATCCATAGTTTGCTTTCCTTGTGTATTTAATGCTTTTGGCTTATGACTGTTATACCTTTTTCAGTACCCAACAGCAAGATTGCAAATATCATTTTGTGTCTTCTAATGTCTTATGAGGCAACCTATTGTAGTGGTGAAGAGCCTGAGGTCTGGCATCAGAGACTTGGCTTTAAGTCTAGACTGTATCTTTTATGAGACAGGAGGCTTTGGGTAGCTTACTGAACTTCTCTGAGCCTCAGTTTCCTTCTCTGTATAATGGAGATAATAGTCCCAACTCAGTAGTTGTATTGAGTCTCAAATGAGACAATGTCCATAGAGTTTGTACTCAAAATGCAACAGATAATATTGGCTGAATAAATATCAGCTATTTTTAAACTTAGTCTCCTGGGTCTTCTCATAAGACTTAGATGAGTGTTTAGCAAATGGCAGGAAAGAGGAGGAGCAAACAGCATTCTTTGAGGGACTACTCAATAGAAGATACTTCTCATATATTATCTCATTGAATCTACTTACTAGCAGTGTGACCTTGGGCAAGTTACCTAATTTCTATACCTTGATTTTTTTCATCTGTATATATACAGTATAAATTAATTATACTTATATCACAAAGTTGATGCAAAGGTTAAATGGATACATGTAGAATACTAAAAACAGTCCATGACTCAAAGAAAGTGCCCAGTAAGAGCAGCTATTATTATTATTACTGTTAAATCCTTACAACAACCTTGAGAGTGGATATAAGGAACCTCATTTTGCAGATGAATCTACAAAAGTTTAGACCAAGGTTGCCCAGCTAGTAATTGATCCAGATTTGCCTTACTATGAAAATCCATGCTTTTTATGAAGTGTATTCACTGGAGGAAACTTCGATTTCATGGTAGGGGATTATTCCAGGGAAGCACTATAGTGACAACTAGATCCTCAGGGAGCTAACTGTACATCACAGGCAAGGCTGAAAGTGAAGCAGGCCTTGGAGGAGTGGGTAAGAGAGGAGGCTCAGTACAATGCAGGGTAAGGCCTCTCTGGCTTAGACTCCATGCAGAGGAATGCAGACGTAATTATGAATCCATGGGTAGGCATCAAAGGATTTTAAGCATATGAGTAACCATGATCTGTAATGTATTGTAGAAAAGAACCCTCTAACAATCAAATATTTGCAGGTGGATTAGAGACAGGATGTCTTAAGCCAGAAGAGCAGTGAGAATATCTTAGCACTCTTTTAAGAGACAGTGAGAACTGCACTTGAGCTAAGTTGGTAGCAGTGGAAGTGGAGATGATGGGAAAGAAGTTAGGAACCAGAAACCACATGAACTTTGTAATAAATTCCATGTGGAAGGTAGTGTGTGTGTGTGTGTGTGTGTGTGTGTGTGTGAGAGAGAGAGAGAGAGAGAGAGAGAGCAGGAGGAAGAAGAGAGGAAGGGGGAGGGAGGGAAGAAAGGAGGGAGGGAGAGAGAATAAGGCTAAATTCACATTTCTGGATTAGTAACTGAGTAGATATGGAGTCATTTGCTGAGAAAAAGAATGTAGGGGGAATATCATGCTTCATGATGGGCAAATAATGGATGCTGAATGTGAGAGGTGTTCCCTTGCTAGCTAGATGTTCTGGCTCACACATCAGGAGAGAGCTTTTGGCTGTCTATATAGGTTTGGTAGAAACACACATAAGCATTCGTTGAAGGAATGAATGTGGCTGTGTGTGTCCAAATGAGAGTGAGGAGTGAGAAGAGAAAAGGGGGATGGGAATGGAACTCTGGGGAACATCAAAATTTAAGAAGGAGAGGAATAAAGTGGAGAAGATGAACAGCTGAAGGAAAGAAGAGAGCTTTAGGGAAGGAATGAGCAACCTCACGAAGTGATGCAACCTTATCAAGAGGTTACCTGGAATAAAGCAGAGCAGTATCTGCCATGCCGGCATTTGATGGTGGTGGGAAAGATGCCGAATTAAAACGTGATGAGGACAGAAGGGAGGTCACAAAAGGAAAACATGGTGGGTAGATTATTTTTCCTCAAAGTTCAGGAGTGGTAGGAGAGCAGCTACAGGGAATTACAGCAGTGATTTTCTATCTTTTTCATCTCATGGCACACATAAACTACTAAAATTCTGCAGCACACCAAAAAAATATATTTTTGCCAATCTGACAAAAAATAAGTATAATTTTGATTGATTTACAATAATAATAGTAATTACCTACCCTTTTTGCTCCAAAGTAACTTTTTTAAAAAGTCATGTGTCTATACTTGCATGTAAGAATTAACCAATCAGACTCAACCTTATTATGCGACATGACCAATAAGATGCAACTCTATTATATGACATATATATTTATGACTCAAGACAGGGCATTCACACCTGTTCAGACAAATGGCTGTTGTCATTTTTTTATTTGACAAACTAAATGAAAAGAGGTCAGTGCCCCTGACTAAATAGTCAGATCTTGTGTGTTTTAAAAATTATTGTAGCATACCAGTTGAAATCACTCAATTACACAGGGCAGAAGTCTGCTTATCATTTTTTTAAAATAAATCTTTATTGTTCAGATTATTACAATTGTTTCTCTTCCCCAGCCATAACTCCCCTCCACCCGGATTCCACCCCATTCTCTGCCCTTAACACCCCCCCCACACACACTGTCCTGATCCATAGGTGTATGCTTTTTGTTATATCCTTCATAGCATCTAGTATAATATTTTGTATTTTGCAGATACACAGTTAAATATTTTTGAATGAATTATTCTGTCACCTTGCCCAATTTTTTCACTTTATCTTATTAATTTTCTTCTATATTTTCACCTCTTATCCACCCCCTTAGGAAATTCAGTGAGGCTGCAATTCATTGTTCAAATACTAGATGGAAGGCACAGAATTCTCCTATTTCTTCTGGAGTAATTAGATTGTATGCAATAGGAACTTCAGTATGGGTGTGAAGTCAGCCAAGATGGAGGCAGCCAGGACACAAGAAATGTAAGTATCATTGAGAAACCAGGTGTTGCATCCTGGTATTCTTTCTGTTGGGTTTCATCTCGAAACAAATAAGGGAAAATGGGAGAATCCTGTTTGGGAAACAAAAACCACCAAAAGGAAGACTTAAAAAGGAGATGGGTGGCATTGAGTGGCTTCAATAAAAATTTCAGTAGCATAGATTTTCAGGAAATCTAAGGATACTAAAAGTCTATTTAAAAGAGTGTCCTACTTGATATTGATAACCAAAGATAGTTCAAGGGAAGCGCTTTGCATCGAATCGCTTGTTAAATTAAGGTCACATATGGGAATTGCCTTTGACCAGACAGCTTCATGCTACTGAATGAGAAGGATCTAATGAAGTTTGATCTTTGGGTGCCTATCATCATGTATTATCAAGCGTATCATTTTCTCCATCAAAGCAAATATAGTTAGACACTAGAGGGAAAGGGGAGGGACAGAACAATCCAACAACCCTTGATCCATCCATGCATTCATTGAGACCATCCTCCATTTTCTGTGTTCACCTAGCAGGCACACATCATTTCATTTCTTGCTTGTGCTTCTCATCATATTTTTAAACTTTCAATATCATTTAGTACCATTCTTTTCCCCTCCATGATATCTAGTGTCACAGGCACCTTTTTCTTTCCCTTTATTACTTTTGGCAGAAAAAAGGTTTTTTGTTGTTTTTTTTTTCTCTTCCATTGACCTTTACCTATTCCTAGCAAATTCATGGCTTGATGACAAGAGCTAGCTAGGTCATTCGCAGATGCAACTTATCTTTGCGCGCAGTTGGTCTGTGCACATGTGTCTGTACAAGTGTGCTTCTCTTCTATTGTTTGACTCCTTTTAACTCCATGCACGACTCTCTAATCACAGTTTGGAATTCACCTGAATTTCCCTGCTGTGAGGGCTGAAAAAGCGGACATCAAGTTGTTAAGACCACAGCTCTGAAGAGAAAATAGCACATCTTTATTGGTGGGACACATAAAAAGATATGAATGTGAGGTTTTTAAGTAAGATGCTGCATACGCATAACCTCTGGGTGCTTGATAGCGACACTGTCCCACATGTTGGCCATCTTCTTCATAATTAAAGAAATACTTTGAAAAAGAAAAGAACTGTTTGATTTTTCACACCGATACATTATTCTGGGAATGCAGAGCCCACAGCTTGCTCTGCCCAATGCAAAGCATGAAAATAGTTCATACAAATCTTGCCACAAGTCTGAGAGAGCCTTCAGCATTCTAGTTCCATTCTTCTCTGAAGGACAAAATTTAATTTCTTAGTGTCCATTTGCAAGGTTGGGTCTTTTTTTCTTTAAAAAAAGTTGCCATAGCAACCACTACCCATCACAGGGCATTTCCTTGAGTACTGATAATGCTGCTTATTAGACAAGCAGATCCCAATGCCACAGGGAAGGCCACAGAGAGACATCAACATATCAGCTGGAAAAGATTCACTAAATGGTGAAAATAAGCAATTTTTGAAATGGAAATGGAAGCATCAATGGATGTTTCCATCAGATGGGGCATTCAATACATATGACATCTATTCCTCTATAAGAAAGCCAAGCAAACAATTACATGATGAAGGACTTGAAGTGATAAAGAGGACATGGGACTCAGGACATTCCCAAGGAGTCTGCAGCTCTGGTTTCTGCTCAGAACTCAGGGGCCCGGTGGTGCAGTATGCAGCATGACCTGAAGCAGTGTCCATCTTGAGAGAGTGGCCATGGGTCTGCAGCTCTGTGGCCCTGGAGTGACATAGAGTTCTGCTCCAATTCCGGTGCACATTCCCTCCACTCTCCTGGGGACAGCTGGACTGAGCCATTGGGTATACGCCTTGACCTACCTCAAATGTCACCTGTAGTATCTGTGCTGACATCAGTGCAGTGTATGGAGTACCAATGGGACATAGAAGCCATCCCACAGAACCAAATGGAGAGTGTTCTTACACTCTTTTTTTCCATCCTGTGATCCTCTGGTCCACTCTTGCCCCAACTTGCCCTCCACAATCATGTATTTGATATCTATGCGTTAACCATCCCCTCCTTCCATAATTTTATTGGTTTGGCAATACATTTCCAAGACTTAATTTGCTCATTGCTTTTTATGGAATAATAAACATATCTGGTCTAATGGCAAGTGTCCTATGAAAGAATGGGTCAAGGGGAAGCCAAGAAAGTGGAGAAGCCACTAGGTCAGTTGCTGGGAAGAGAAGCTGTGATTTCCCTCCATGGGTCTGTCAGCAAAGGATCTGCCCTCTGCACTGTGGGCTCACTCTGCGTTTGAGTCATGGAAAATCAGAGAGCAATAGGCAAGAATGCAGAAAAATGTTTGGCCTCATCTTTTATGAACAATCTGAATTCAGTCTGCATTTTATGGTGCAAAAACAAGCATAGTTTTTCCTAGAAGATAATGAGAAGAAGGAGGAAGAGGAGACAAATAGAACATAATAGAAAAGTCTTTAAAAGAATAAGAAATGCTTTGTAGTTTTTCTCTCCTTCTTAATGACAAGCAAGGAATACTAACACTTAATCATGCTGTTCAAAAGGAAACATATTGTGCCAAAATTTATATGAGGAGAATTTCACTGCTCTGCATTGTTTTATTTCAGTCTGCTAGTTACTTTGAGTGTGTATTTTCATATTCTTTCTGCAAATATCTATGCCCTTAGGCAGACATATTAACTCATTTTATGAGGGCCTCATTACATTAAGTAAGAATCCTAAGCCTGATAAAATGATTTACCCCTCAATTTAACTTTTCTTTTCGTCTCCCACTAGCTTCCCTGAAGTGGGTTTGCTGCCAAGCTATAATACCATTTTAGACTGAGTCATCCAGCACACTGAGCAGCTTTCACTCAGCTCCTAATGTTTCCCCTCCCTGTTGTTTGAATAAAAAGAACGTGTTCTTCTATGGGTTAGCATGTGAAATGGTTACCAGCGATGGAAAAAAGAAAAAAAAAAGGAGGCTTAAATCCAGGGTGTTTGGCCCCCAGGGAACACAAACTCCATTTTCCCCCAGCTCCATGCTCCCTAAAGGGGGTACAGCACAACACTTTTGAGCTCTACTGAGTGCTTGAAACCACTGAAAGCGTACGAAGGCAGTTGTAATGCTAAGTACACAATACTTAATTGATTCACTGGGTGAATGTATTTGGAGTCATTCATAAAGGGTGTGGTTAGAGACACCTCTTGGAAAAATTAAAATAAAAAGAACACATTAGGTGAAGTCCTACTCTAGGAAATTGGCAAACCATCACCAGAGTTGTAGGATTTTGAAGAAGAAGAAGAAGGAGAAGGAGAAGGAGAAGGAGAAGGAGGAGGAGGAGGAGGAGGAAGAGGAGGAGGAGGAGGAGGAGGAGGAAGGAGAGGAGGAGGAGGAGGGGGAGGAGGAGGAGGAGGAGGAGGGGGAGGAGGAGGAGGAGGAGGGGGAAAGAGGAGGAGGAGGAGGAGGAGGAGGAGGAGGAGGAGGAGGAGGAGGAGGAGGAGAAGAAGAAGAAGAAGAAGAAGAAGAAGAAGAAGAAGAAGAAGAAGAAGAAGAAGAAGAAGAAGAAGAAGAAATAATCATGCCTTCTGAGGGAAATCTAGACCATTCCTTGATTGCACAGACTTTGCCACAGGGCAAAAGATATTCCAGACTGAAAAATATACCATCTAACGTTTCACCAAACAGAGAGGTCCCCACCATGAAAAAGGTTTGTGACTACTGCCAAGTATGACTGTGGCCCTCCTTGTTGGACTCCCTGAGAAATGGTGCAATGCAGATTTGGGGGCCCCACTTAGATGTCCTTGTCAGGTGAAGGGGCTGAGGCCCCACCTGCTGAGAAACCATGGCTAGGATTAAGGATACCTAGAATGCAGAACATAGCCAATAGCTCTGATCCCAACAGGTAAAGAAGAAAGCAGGAGTGGGGAGGGCAGTGGTGAGCAGAGGCAACCTGCCTGGGATCAAACACCCCTTGACCAGGATCTCCAGGAAAGCAGAGGGAGTGAAGGTGGACCATAGAAACTCAGGCTGTCAGAATTACGTTCTGAACCAAGAAAACCAGCGGCAGGAAAGGACATGCACACTCATGTGTTGGCACACACGCCTGGGAATTTTATACAGAGACAAGAGATGGCAAGGCAGGGAAGGGCATAGTCAATGTTTGGTGGTGTGAGCTGAATTTTTTTTTTTACTTCACTTCCAAGTAATCTTGGCTCAGAAATTAAATTAATTAAGTTAATCAAACTGGCCAATATATGCCTCATCTGCTACCTCCTACAGGGTCTGGTCAGTGCAATTATTCAACAAACACTGAGTTCTTATGTGTCAGACTCTGTCCTACACATGTGGGACTTGGTTGCAAACAAGTGGACAATATGATCTCTACCCTCAAGGACTCACTGGAGTCCAGTGGAGAGACTGACAATGGGTAAATAAATATGAAAGGTCAGAAGGGATATGTGCCCTGAAGAAATATAAAGCAGAGTGAGGGAATAAAGTGTTAAACAGGATGGCCAGGAAAGAGTGGGCTGAAGCCCCGATATCAGAGCAGAGGCCTGAATGAGAGGAGGGTACTTCCAACCATCCAAGTCCCAAGGTCTCAGGTTGGGCCTTTGAGAGGTGGACTGGACATAGTGTCAGATCCTGAGTCTTGGTGTCTATTGGAGCAACATTTCCACAGGCCCTGTAGAAACTGACTTTGAGGAACCCACAGAGAGAGCTGCCTCAGTGCACCCATGCAGGTCAGACCCTGGGGCTGTTGGTTTGGTCTCCTGTAAACTGACAAGTCTGAGGATAGAAGTCAGGTTCCAACTGCAATTCTGATGTTGCAACACACACAGCAGAGAGGCACACAGCTCCTGTAAATAACATACGCTTTCCTAGCTGGAGGCAGGGCAGTGCTTTGTTGACTCCCTTTACACTCCTGAAAGAGTGAATAAGGCACTTCTTCCTGAAATTCTACATGTTCTTTATTGTTAGTCAGACTCTCAGTATTCTCAAATGTGTACATGTCCCTTCCCACTGGATGGGCTCATAAAAGGGACTCAAGGCGATGACAGGCCAGAGATGACAAAGACACTACTCTGCTATTCTAACCCAAGGTGCAGAAGGGCCATACATGACACTGAGGATTCTGCCTCAGCTGGCTTCCCCTGTATTTCAGGGGAAGCCAGAGTCAGCCTGTAGCACAATGTACCTTTTCTGTGTTTGTGCTCTTCCCTGATCTGACAACAAGGCAAAAGGAGGTCCTGGCTTATGTGTGTAATTTGTGCTCAACTGTCTGGTGTTCATCTACTGGGACATCTAGATCTGAGCTCTCAGAATCTCCATAGGATTGGAGGAAGAAGATGGGCAAATGAAATAGGTTTCCAAAGTGCTTTCACCAAATGATTCCCCTAGCTTTAATGAGTTCCCCTAAGTGGAATACAGTGCTGATTCATATGAGTGACAAAGAGAATGAGGATTTCAATTTTCAGTTCATCAAGGTAACCCTCAATAGGTTATATGCTGAGTTCCTACTAAATGCAAGGTACTATAGTAGCCATAAGAAAGATACTGAGATATAAAATACAGAGTACACTAAAATAACAAAATCCCTAGAGCTAAGTTGCATAAAAGAACAAAAGCAAAAATGTCAACAAGCAATTAGATGACTATTATTACTACTTAAATGAGTAGTGAGTAGTAATAATAAATGGTGAGTGGAACTCATGGTCTTTAGTTCAGGTATCTAAATTAATTGGAGTGGCTAAGAAGGTTAAAGCCCAACCTCTTTTTATGGAACTCAACAGAGGCAATTTAAGATGAATGCAATTTGGAGAAGTGGAGATGTGAGGAGGACATTCAAGGGAAGTGAGTCTGATAAGCAAATGTGAGGAGAAGGGAAACAAAAAATATGAGAGTTGGTAAGGCATGGGCACAAGAGTAGCTTTGCAAATTTCCATAATTGGATTGCCTTCTGAAAATGACATGGCCTTGGCCTCCTTGATGTTCTCAGTACATGTCATGCTGCAGAAGCATTCTCAGCAAGCTCTTGCACAGAGAAGTAGCAATCATAACTGTCTACCCCAGCACTACCTTGACAATACATCATCCTCTACTTAGATTAGACTAGAAGAGCCTTAGAACGAAGATGCTCTGTAATCTGCTGGAAGCTCATTACACCCCAATGAGTAAATACTTACACACTGTATTTAATCAACAACAAACAAACTCGTGAAACCAAGAAACAATAGGAAGTATAATAATAAGTCTGGAAAGGACATAAGAATTAATTTGATCCAGAGCTCTACCTTTTCAACAGGTAACTCCTAACCATCCCAGAGAGACATCTATTTGCTTCTTAAACAGATCAAAGACTTCGACAACCTCTCTCTTCTGGCAATAAATAATTTTGATGGCTAAGGATCTGTCCTCTATTTAATTCAGCCAACATCTGTGAAACCTATAATTGTAAGTCATTGGGCCTGTGCCACAGCAGATGCAAAGCTAGGTTATATATGATTCCTGTGTTCAGGCAGAGGAGGAAAGCATGCCCACAAGTAACTCTAACTCAAGGCCGTGGGTCATAGGACTTTGAGCACGCTAAGCTATAAGCTCCTTGAGGGCAAAGGCTGTCTTTTTCATCTTTAAGTTCTCAGAGCCTAGCATAGTTCCTAGTATATGGTAATTTCCCAATAAATGTTTGTTAAACTAAGCAAGACATGCAAAAGGCTAAAAGAAAGCAACTTAGAGAGAGGGATTCATAGTGATAGAGTTGGAGCAATCTTCTGGGTTTGAGTTAAGTCTTGAAGGACAGTAAGGAACTAAATACATGAAAGAATGCAGGAAAATCTGTCTCTTGCCTGCTCTTTAGTGGAATGAGTATTTCTGATTAGCGTCCTTGTCATAGTATTTCTATATAATCAAAGAAAAAAAATGTTACCTGCTTTATTTCCTCCAACGTGAACACACCCTCTTCTTTTATTTTTTCTTTATAGTTCCTTTCCCCCATTGTTTCATTTCATGTTTTTGCTTTTTCTATATTTCTGTGTTTCTCCATATTAAAATAATTTAAAGCACTCCTTATAACTCCTTATAACTCTATTGACTCTTTTTTTTTTTTTTACAGAGAGGAAGAGAGAGGGATAGAGAGTTAGAAACATCGATGAGAGAGAAACATCGATCAGCTGCCTCTTGCACACCCCCCACTGGGGATGTGCCCGCAACCAAGGTACATGGCCTTGACCGGAATTGAACCTGGGACCCTTGAGTCCGAAGGCTGACGCTCTATCCACTGAGCCAAACCGGTTTCGGCTCTATTGACTCTTACAATTTGTCAAGACACTTCTATGTCCATTAGCATATTGGTCCTCACAGTAATCCTATGAAATGAGTCATGAAAAATAATAGTATTTTCATCATGAAAAGAAAGAAAGGCAGGCGTGGCATTGTGGTAGACAGAATAATAGCCTCCAAAGATGTCCACATCATAATCCTTGGATCTCTGAATATGTTACCTTAATGGTAAAAGGGACTTTGCAGTTTAGATTCATTAAGGGTCTTGAGATGAGGAGATTTTCCCTGGATTATCCAGGTGGACTCATTGTAATCACAAGGTCCCTTAAAAGTGAAAGTGGGAGGCAGGAGAATCAGAGTGAGATGTGAAGATGCCACACCACTGGCTTTGAAGATAGAAGGGAGCCATAAACCAAGAAACAGAGGCAACATATACTAGTAGAAGCTGAAAACACCAGGGGACAAACTCCCCCTAGAGCCTCCAGAGAGAAGCCAGCCTTGCCTGCACATCGATTTTTAGGCCAGTGAGACCCATTTTGGACTTCTGATTTCAACTTCAATATAATAAACTTGTGTTTTAAATTTTAAGCCACATTTGTGGGCATTTGTTATGGCAGCAATAGGAAATCAATACATGGTTTTATGACTGACAAGTTCTCATGTAGCCATAGTTATCAGAGCTGGCTTAGAACTTAGGTGTCTTATTCTGAGCCATGCTCCATCTACCAGCTGACACTGTCTTTCTTGGAGCTACTATATTTCCTCTAATTACTCTTTTCTTCCCCACTAATCTTCCCTATCATAGCACCTTGTTTATTTCCTTCCAGCCACTTATTCTACTTGGTAATGACTTTGAGTAGTAGCTGTTATATCTCTCTTCCCACAAAGATGCAAGATCCATGAGAAGACATGTTCACCATGGAGTCCCTCATGTCTACAATAGTGCCTGGCAAATAGGAATAAAGATTTTTTGGAAAAATCAGACTCTCTAGCTAAGAGGATGCAAAAACTGAGTGGAACCAAAGAGGCTGAGATGGTGGCCCAATGCCCATTGCAGACCTTAAGGATCAGCAGTGATCTGTATATGCCTGCTTCCTTTGGGAAGTGGGAGGGAAACTATGTGACCAGTTGCTATGCCCGAGGGTCCTGGCAGAGGCCCTCCCCATGTGCTCAGGTGTGAAGCCAGCCTAGGTTCAGACAGACCACACACCGGTGACACTCTACTACTCCGTTCTCTTTAATGAGCTGGTCTCCCAGCCCCTTAAGCACTTTGTTTCCAACTTCCATCTAATTGTTTTTGGATAATTATATCATTAACTTTTTGAAATGAATAATAAAAAATAAATCATGTTTGTGTAGGGCTGCTGAGCAAGATGCCCGGGGTGAGCAATTTCCAGCTACTTATGTCTTTTCCTTTCCCTTCCTTGTCTCTGTCCTCATTCCCCTCCTCTCTCTGACCTGAGTTAGAATCTCAGCCCAGTGGGGCCCAAGAATCCGTATTTTTAAAGGGGTCCTTGGGTGGTTATGATGATCAGTGAGGTGTGGAAACCACTGACCTGGAGGATGGGGATCCTCAGAGACTAAAGGAGAAACTAAAGAATGAAATTTAACAAATTACAAAGATCACGATGTTCACTCAGTTCTTTCTTCCAAATTGTTCAAGAAATAGTGTCGCACTTTCCTCAGTAATTCTAGGGCAAGCGCTGTGATTCTTTATCTACCAAATGGGACAATGGTGCAAACAGAAGTCCTCTAGGCAGGGAGCCAGATCCATTACTAATGAATAAGTAGTCATCTGAAGAGGCCCGAGTCAGGAGGGAGTGAAGGATAATTTGGATGCTAACCCAGATCTCAGAACTGTTTCTGGAAGGAGAGAGAGCAAGAAATGCTTCTGAAGCTATCTATTTCAAAGTGGACACAAGAGAGCCCCCACTCCTCTACACCAGCCTGCAGAGTCCAAACCCTCTCTTAGGTCTGGGACAGCCTGGCTTCCCAGGAGGCTCCCAGATCAGGAGAGAACTACTTCACTGAGAAATGGAAAGAGAGCCTCAGTGTTTGCATTGATATGGAGGAGACAGCCAATACTGTTCACTTATAAACTGAATTGCCTGCTATGAAGGAGGCCATTAATACACGTGGATGCGATTGCTTGTTACCAGGAAGGAAAGACTTGGATTTGTTTCATGTGCATTATTAGCTGGTGGCAAAAAGTGTTTAACAGACATGTACTTTGGTGCAGTATGCATAAACCCTCAATAAACAGGTTTTAGACAAGCATCGTATGATTTTTCACCTTACTTCAAATTCTAAATTTCAGCTCCTCAAACTGTTCTCTGTTAATCATAATGAACTCATCCAGTATTAACATGTCATTGCTGTGATTCATGGGTCAGCGTCCTGGCGTCCTTCACATCAGCACAGCAAAGCATTGTTTCTGGGACATAAAGCAAGAGGAGAGAAGACGGCAAAGGAAGAGGTGGCAAACCAAGGGGCCCATTCCATGTTCCTGTCTGCAATGATTTTAATTGCCCTGGTAACTGACCTGGCAGGCCTGCCCTGGGGCTACAGCACAGATGAACCAGACATTTCTCTGGACATGTAGATGCAGCTGCGCTTGGCTCCTGACTTGCAGATAATCTCTCTGAATTTTGAAGGCTTGATTCCCTACCAAAGGGATATAAAGCCTTTTATTTTTCCTGTAGGAATCTGTTCAAAGCTCTTCTGCCTTCCCCCACGTTACAGAAAGTCCTTAAGTCTAGTTAAGTGTCCTATTGTATATGGGTCTGTGGTAGTAGCCAGGAAGGGAGGAAAAGAAAGCAGACAGAGGAGAAAATTGCGTAAGAAATGGAGGTAGGATGAAGGCCAATGTTTCAGGCTGGTGTGTGTATGTATATGAGATGGTTTTTTTCCCCCCCAGAAAAAATAAAAGCCATTCTGTCATAAGAAATTCTATCTCCACAGCTGCAGTAAACCTTCACACCTGTAGGCTTTATTTTGCACAGAGGACCCTGTAAAAACCCAAGGCAGCAAATCAGGATTCTGTGCGGTTTAGAGGGAATGCAGCCACAGGTTCCAGCCAGGAGGGAAAAGATCAATTATCCCATTCTTTACATGCCCAGTCTTGCACTCAGAAAGCCCCATGTAAGTGAAATGTGAGCCATAATCATGGCCAGGGCAGAGGAAACCTAAGCTGCAAACCTGCATTATGCAGAGTGAAGGCCCTTTATGGTGTTGGTGCTGGAGCAGCAGGTCTGATGCCCACTTGCTTGATGGACGTGATGAGCAAGAATCTCTGAATGATGTCATTCCATTTCAGGGACCCGAGCTGACCCACGGGCTGGCGGAATCCATCTCTTCAAAGTCATTCAGTGCCGGGGTCTAGGCTTCTACTCTTAGATACATTTGTGGGAAGGACAATCAAGGAAGAGTTGAGGTCCAAGATGGTGAGATGTTCACTGCCGTCTCTCTCATGTTCTATCACCGCCTGCACTGTTCGAAGCAGTCCCTCTCTTGATCCCCTGCCCACCATGCTAGCTCCCAACCAGCCCCCTGGAGGCAAGAACCACCAAATTTCCCAAAGGTGTCATTAGAATTTACCTGAGCAAGGTGTGCCTGAACGACATTTAAAGTTTTATTTTTCCTGGTCATCACACATCTCCCCGTCTCCATTCGTGGCTGAGTCCTGGTCAGGGAACACGTGCGTTTGTTCGCTCTGCCCCAGTCCTGTCTGGCACCTCGTGGAAGCTCAATAACACTAGTTGAATGAAGAGGCTGGCAACTCACAATTTGCCCCAGACATGTTTAATTGTCCACATGCATCTGGTTTTGTGGTTGCATGCAGTGTCCCCACATATGCTAGGGAACTATTTCAGCTGAAAACAGTGTGCAAAGATGGGGAAGGGAGGAGAAAGGACAGGCTTCACAGGCAGGGATTAGGAGTAGCTGCCGGGGGCAACAGGACTGAGAAATGGCTGTCCTAATTCTGTGGGCCACTGACTCCCTCCTCATCCATTAGAGGTTCTGCTGCTGCCAGTGCTCCAGAGAGCAGTTCTTCTCCCTCCTCCCTTCCACACACAGCATCCTTCCGAGCTAGGTGCTATGCTGGCATCCGGAAGACAAGCATGAATAAGACCTGGCCCTGCCCCTGAGTACTTGCAGTGAGGTTGGCAAGAGCGGTGTGTAAGACAATAAGTATGACGCGTATGCTCAGTGGTTTGACTCCAGAGGGGTGTGGAAGGAGACTGGAAAGAGAGGCTTAGTCCTGCCTTTACCGTTTTCTTTGAGCAAATCAACCCCAGTTTCCTCACCTGTAAATCGTGGATCATAACACCCACTTTATCTAACTTACTGGTAAATGGTTGTTTTAAAGATTTACTGAGATAATTCATGGGAAAGCACATTTAAAAGGATAAAATTCTATACATGCCAGGTCTTATCATCATCACCATGAATTTGTCTATTTCAAGCTAAACAAGTGTGTGAGTGTGAGAGAGATGGGTACCGGTTAATAATGTGGATTTTTTTTCAATAGATGGAGTTACACATATGTTGATATATGTGCGATTTGATATGTATGCTATTTTGCTGTATTGACAACAAGCTTCAAAACTTCATATGCCAAATTTTCTGAAGGTGTTAACATCATTTTTACACTTAAAAATGTCAAATTTCGTGCCAAAAAAAGAGCATTTGCGGGAAGTTTTAATTCATTACTTTATTTTGAAGAAAAGTGCTGCTGAAAGTTATTGTATACTTCAGGAAGCTTATGGTGAACATGCTCCATCTCAAGATAGTTGTGAATGCTGGTAAATGCTTTAAAAGTGACAATTTCGATATGAAAGACAAAGAACGTCCAGGTCAACCGAAAAAGTTTGAAGACCAACAATTACAAGCATTATTGGATGAAGATGTGTGTCAAACTCAAAAGCAACTTGCAGAAAGATTAAACATTGCTCAGCAAAGAATTTCCAATCATTTATAAGCAATGGGAAAGATTTTAAAGGAAAGAAAATGGGTGCCACATCAACTGAATGAAAGACAAATGGAAAACCGAAAAGTCATCAGTAAAATGTTGCATCAACGGCACGAAAGAAAGTCTTTTTTGCATCGAATTGTGACTGGCAATGAAAAGTGGATTTATTTTGAGAATCCCAAACACACAAAACCATGGGTTGATCCAGGTCAACAATCAACATCGACTGCAGGCCAAATCGCTTCGGAAAGAAGACAATGCTCTGTGTTTGGTGGGGTCAGGAAGGTGTGGTGTATTATTTGCTTCTAAAACTAGGTGAAACCGTTAATACTGATCGATACTGAAAACAAATAATCAATTTGAACCAGGCTTTGATTGTGAAACCACCAGAATGTTCCAGAAGACACGGCAAAGTAATTTTGCTTCATGATGACCCACCATCACACACTTCAAAACCAGTTAAAGACACGTTAAAAGATCTTGCCTGGGAAGTATTAACCCACCCGCTGTATTCACCAGTCCTTGCTCCTTCAGATTACCACTTGTTCTGATCGATAGCACACGCCCTTTCTGAGCAGCACTTCAAAACATATGAAGAAGTGAAAAATTGGGTCTCTGAATGGTTTGCTTCAAAACAAGAAAAGTTCTATTGGGATGATATCCACAAATTACCTGAAGGATGGGGAAATGTGTAGCTAGCGATGGACATTACTTTGAATAAAGAACTTTTGTTTCTCTTGAAATTACCGTATTTTCTTTGATTACAAAATCCGCATTATTAACCGGTACACCTGATATATATATGGTAATATGCTAATTAGACCGGATGCCCTGCTGGAAGAAGCTGGGGCTTCGAGGGAAGCTTGAGTCCTGGGTGCCAGAGGTGCCAGCAGCCAGGGGAAGGAAGGCCAACTCTTGCACAAATTTCATGCATCAGGCCTCTAGTGTATGTATATATGTGTGTGTGTGTGTGTGTATGTATGTATGTATGTATATATATATATATATATATATATATATATATATATATGAGGCCTGGTGCATGAATTTGTGCATGGGTGGGGTCTGGCCAGCCTGGCCAGGGGGAGGGGACATGGGCGGTTGGCTGGCCTGCCTGCTGGTCGAACTCCTGGTCAAGGGAACAATTTGCATATTAGCTTTTTATTACATAGGATATACACTGAGTGGCCAGATTATTATGCGTTCAGAGATCATAATAATCTGGTCACTCAGTGTATATTCAGAGTGTGTGTGTGTGTGTATATATATATATATATATATATATATATATATATATATAGAGAGAGAGAGAGAGAGAGAGAGAGAGAGAGAGAGAACATGCATATATTTAGGAGGGGATAGGAGTGGTGGAAAAAGGAGGGTCACAGATCACAGAAATACTTAGAGAAGTAAACGTGGAACCAGAAAACAAATGCTAAACTTTCCATGGTTTGCTTTAAGAAGCTACTTGTGTATTAAGCTCAGATGTAACTTTTTCAAGATAGTCTGTCCTGGACTTCTTTTGCTTCTTTGTTTCTTATGTAACCCTTTGGTGAAAATGGGTGATGGCCACATTGATTGTCACTTAGCTCCTAATTTGGACCCTTTATTATATATCACATGAGCCCCATTTTATTATTGCCTCTTGATAAAGCATTATCTGCTTGTAGCCATTAAGCCACCACTTAGGAAGAAATGACATTGCTGGCTTTTCCTAAGGGGGACAATGAGTTTCCCTTGAATGACCTGAAAAGTTCATTATTTACACAGATTCTTACGGGGGAGGATAGGCAGGGAAGCACATGGAGAGAAGAGATAGACTCTGTCTTGTTTAAGAGGAAAGAATGGGTGATTTTAGGTGAGATGGTCCTTGAAACTGTTTATGGTTCTTCAAGCAGAAGCACTTTGCCTTGTACAGGGTGGCCTTTAGACTGTGAGGTCCCTGAGCCACACTGCACAGAGATGGTGAAAAATACTTCACCTCTAACAGGACAACAGGAGGCTGACGATGGAGGCAGGTTCTGATCCCAACTGGACCAACACCCATTTTACAAATAAAGGCCCTCACTGCCCTGGTTAGTGTTGCTTAGTGGTTTGAACATTGGCCTGTACACCAAAGAGTCATGGGTTTGATTCCCAGTCAGGGGCATGTACCTGGGTTGCAGGTTTGATTCTGGCCCAGTTGAGGCACGTAAGGGAGGCAACCAATCAATGTCTCTCTCACATCTATGTTTCTTTCTCTCTCACTCTCGCTCCCTCCTTCTCTTCCACTCTCTCTGAAAATCAATGGGGGAGTGGGGGAAGGGGGAAGCCCTCACATCTGTGTACCTAGTTGCTCCAGGGTCTGGGGTACAGATGGGGAGGTGAAAGGCAGGTTCCACCCTGTGCTGGGCTGGAACACATTATGAAATTTCTAAATGACTCAGTATTATTTGCCTGTTCTCTGCATTGTGAGCCGTTTGTGTTATTTATGACCCCTAGCAGCCCTTGACATGTTACTAATGGTGAAGTGAAAGGCAATGAGTAAAGGTCCTTCAGCGGGAGAAGCATAAAATGAGGCCCTTAATCATCTCTTCTTCCTTGTCATACTCCAGAAGGTCTGTTTCTGTACCACGTTAGGCCAAACAATGATGTGAGTCTGGCCATGAGGCTGAAGAAGAAAGTAAGGATCAAAGTATTCTTTAAAGAGTGCTTTGCTGCTGGGAATCAAAGGGCACAGGTTCTAGCTGTAACTGCTCTGGTGGCAGCACGGGAGTGGGAAAGAGACCACATGGTCTCTGGCCTACAGAGACTTCTAAATCACACCCAGAGACGGAAGTCAGACTTTTAGGTAGAGTGTTTCACGGAGCATCAGGGAAAAGCCTTCCTTCTCATAGTTATACTTTTGCTAATATGCTGACTGGTGAGCATTAACTACCGAGGAAGCATCTATGATATACAAGGTGTTATGCTGGGAGGTCTGAGGGATCTAGGACATCATCCTTAGTCACCAGGAACTTAGAGTCCAGTTGAAAAATAAGCTGTATAAAAACAGAAAGGTAAACTTTTGTGAGAGAAAATGACAGCAGCGAAAGGGATAGTAGAGAAAGCAAATACCGTATCAGGGTTTGGCGGATGGGGCAGATGTAATTTTATTTAATTTATTTTTTTCTTTTCTTTTTAAAAATATTTTTATTGATTTCAGAGAGGAAGGGAGAGTGAAAGATAGAAACATCAATGATGAGAGAGAATCACTGATTGCCTGCCTCCTGCATGTCCCCCACTGGGGATTGAGCCCGCAACCCAGGTATGCGCCCTTGACCAGAATCGAACCCAGGACCCTTCGGTCCACAGGCCGACGCTCTATCCACTGAGCCAAACCGGGTAGGGCAATAATTTTAGATATTGGAAATTAGAGAAGGGTTCCGGCAGGATATTGTGCTTGAGTTGGACCCTGGAGACTGGGAAGCACTTTGAAAGTGGAGAGGAAAACATTCCTTTCAGATCGACTGGATACAACATAAACCTAATTTACATATTCATTCGCTTAACAAATACTGATTGAGCACTTCTCATGTACTGGGTACCGTGCTAGGCCATGGGGATGTGGCTGTGAACAACACAAACAGACATGGTCCCTACCCTGAGGAGGCTTAGCATCTCACTGCGACAGGAGTCAACTCAGAGTCAACGCTACAATAGTGGCAAAGAAGTTCCTGGAACACTGGGGAAGCACCTGCTTCCAATTAAGGTGATTAAGAAGAACTTCCCAGAAGAGAGCTCATTTGAGCTGAACAGGAAGGATTTCAATATGGGAGACTAAGTAATTTAGAGCATCGCAGGATGAAGAATGGGCACAAGCAAAGTCAAAGAGGAATAAAAGTGTTGGGCATATTTAAAGATCAATGAAACTTGATTATAGGGGGTGTGGTCCCTATACCATGGGATGAGGTAGGCAGAGGGCAGACCATATGTTAATGCCATGTGGATATTGTAATGTGGGCAGTGGGGAGCCAAGGAGTATTTCTGAGTAGTCATCTGAGCTTGATGACAGATGTGAGTAAGGATGTGGGGAAGCAATGGTGGAGAAGAGAAAAAGGCTGGAGCAGCCTGGTCAATACAGTGATTTCAGGCACAGTCTCCTCATCTCTTGCTGACTCAGTGTTTCCACCTTCAAATTAGGGAAATCACACCCATTGTTTCTTGGAACCTTCTGTAAAGTTCAGCCTGACAGGAACAGAGTCTGTATGAGAAAAACCACCTGAGCAGTTCTATGTGGTTTCTCTTCATCTGTTGAAAGTGGGTGGTGATTTGTTGAACAACATTTAGGGAAATCATGCTAATGGGCTGGCCAATATGTTAAGACTGTAGCTCTCCCAGCTTGGTGCCATTTCAATTATTGCTCAGTTAAGAGAAAGCCTTCTCTCTGGATTGAATGGTCCACTATTATTGGATTACTTATTAAAAAGGACTGATAAGCTGAAGCTGTTTTCACTTAGGGTTTGTATGACATGTTCATAACTGAAATAGAGAGTTGCCATAGTTACCTGTGTGAGCTGTTAAACAGAGCACAATCTCTGCTAAAATCTCTCCATCAAGGTCAACTAGACATTTTCAATCAGCACCAAATAATTTGCTGCCTAATAGAAGTCAATGAAATTATTAAAAGCACGGAAGAAATTTAAATAATGTTAATATGGATGTATTTTATATGAAATATATTTTAGTGACCAGCTATTTCTGTGGGGTTCTTACCAGCTGGAAATTCTGCCATATAACTGGACATCTGGAGGGAAGTTTCGAGTGAAAACACATTTGGATTTTGGCACAGATTACTACCTTCAAATCCAGCCCATCATTAACAGCTTCTGTACAGTATTGTTCTTCCTCTAGGGGCTATAAAAATGAACCAAACCTTTGTTCAACCTAAACTTCCTTTCTTGGTCAGCTATTCCTGCTGACTTCCCATCCTAGTGACCCTATTGTTTCCATTGGAAACGTCGGAAGGAGAGGAGTGCAGGCTGCTTGCTTTATAAGTAGCACGTTCTACTCCAGGAGACCAAAAAAAGAGAAGAAGATAGACATTATGAACATGAAATAGTCTTTAACTCAGAGCTTCTCAAGCATTAATATGCATTAAGTCACCTGGAGATCTTGTTAACCTGCATACTGATTCAGTAGGTATGGGGTGGGGAATGAGATTCTGTGTTTTTCTAAAGAGCTCCCAGGTGACATCAGTTCTGGTGGTCAACGGACCATATTTTGAGTTGCAAGGCCCTAGTTTGCTTCATCATTTGTTTCCTGGAATCATCCTGCACACCAACCCTAAAATGGTGCCATACCATCTTCTTGCTTGACACACATATAACCTGCCCCAGTCACACAGGTGCCAGAGTTTGCTGACACTAAGATGATATACAGCTCCCATTCATCAGGCGCACAGGGCCTAGTGCTCCCAGGACTCTCCAATGCCTTTTGTAAAATCGTGCCTTCAATTTACAATTGCATCTAGCATCTAACCAGAGGACAAATAATACACAAGTAAACAACTCAGCTGTGGAGTTCATGAAGCATCTTCATCCTAGGGCAAAATAACATTTGATTGATCTTTACTCTGTAAAAATGAATGAAGAACAAATCAATGATCACTCAGCTCAAGACAAACCAGAATTCCACTGACATGTCACACTGACTAAAAACAGAGAGACCAGGTGTGAAGTACAAAATTGCTTTTTATTTACTAGTAAAACATGGAACCTCCTTCTAGTACGGCCCAGGCTAACACTGTACATTATAGTCTAATTTTTAGAACAATCCATTGTTTGGCTTTGTGTGTGTGTGTGTGTGTGTGTGTGTGTGTGTGTGTGATGTACTATACATTATCCAGATTAACCATCAACATGGTACAAATACACCACATAGTATTTAATTCACAAGTTATCAATCATAATGTTTGGGGAAAATGGTGTAATAGGCCAACCTCTATGTTAAAATTAGGGATTTATATTACTTTATATCAACTTATAAAATGGACACCCCCCCCCCCCGCCACCCCCAAACACACGCACTAAATTGATTAAATTCCCACTTACCGTTTTCAAAGAACATCATAAAATGGGTAAGGAGAGGTCTTTTCATTCTAGACCAGTGGCTTTCAAACTTTAAAGTACAACAAAAATCACTTGTCAGGCTTTTCAAACACAGAGTGCTGGGCCCCATCTCCCAGAGTTTTGACTCAGTATGTCTGGGGTGGGGCCTCAGAATTTGCTTTTCGAACAAGTTTCGGGTGATGCTGGTACTTCTGGCACCTACTTTGAGAACTACTATTCTACATTATTACATCTTTGAGGACTACATTATTACTTCTCATCCTTGGTTGTATATTAATCTGGGGAAACTTTGGAAAATCCTAACACCTGTGCTACAGTCCAGGCAAACTAAATCAAGATCTCTGGGGTTTGGAACCCAGCTATCAGCAATGTTTACTGCTTTCCAGATGGTTGTAATCCTTAGCCAAGGCTAAGAACTACGAGGTGTAATGGAAAAGTTACCTTCTTGCAGCGGAGGAGTACAAAATGATGATCTCAAGTTCATATGCTCCCAGATAGCTTGTAATGATCCCAAGAGCATCAGTAAAGAAAATAATGGGCAGATAAAATGTCCTATGACGGTAGAACCTTGTGAAAAATTTCAGCTTTATCACCCGATTTGAAGGTCATGTTCTCAGCATTGACTCTGTGTGTGTGTGTGTGTGTGTGTGTGTGTGTGTGTGTGTGTGGCAATTGTACTCCAAATAAGAGGCAGTTGATTGCCACTTCTCCCATGGAGGGGTTCTTGTGCAGAAGGCTCAACCCCAGGATCCACCTACATCACTGACCCACAGAACGTTCTTTCAAGTAGACTTCCAAGTGATCATAGCATAGCTCAGAAACCCAAGAAGGGTGTACAACACTTTTTTCTCTTCCTTTACTCAGCAGCTTACTCTAATTCATGCCTCATCTCAATCTTCTAGTTGGTACAAAATTCGAACCAGAAAAGTAAGAAGACTCCAAAATGCTCTAAGTTTGCCAAGCCATGATAAGAACCATGGTTTGCTGTTTTCATCTTGGAGAAAGGATCTGACCCAGGGACATGGAAGATAACGTAAGATCTAGAACTTGGATTTTCGTTGCATTTAAGAATAATTTTGTGTAGTTAGGACAGCTGCCATTTTTATATTCAAGGCTTGAGATATTTCTCTACTAGGGGAAAAAAATCAAGATCCTTTAACTACACAGAAATCTTCTCTTTTCCCTACAAATAGTCCTTTATTCTTTGCCTTAACTAAAAGGGGGGAAAGAGTCTACCTTTTCAAACTGTTTCTTCTGACTTGAGTCTTTTTAAATTATTAAAATTTTCCTTTAAAAAATACACATGGAACTAAATACACTTCCTCAAAATACACTACCCATTATTTTACAACAGTCATCAAGGATCAACCAAAACAAGGCTATCTTTTTTTGATGTTAGATATATTTATTAAATTCCTACCATACTGGGCACTTTGGTGATACAAAGATGAAACACTCTTTAATTAGGAAAAAACAAACAATAACACAAATTCCTAACAGAAAGATCTCTATATATAAAAGGCTAAGTGTCCATCTGACCGGTAGCTATGATGTGCACTGACCACCAGGGGGCAGACGCTCAACGCAGGAGTGCCATGACATGCACTGGCCATTTAAAAATAAACGGCACCACGGACCTGGTGCCGATAAACCAACACTCGGCTTCCCCCAAGTGGTACACAGGCCCTGCCACCACCCAGGAGCGACACCCCACCAAATCACAGCCAACATTGCCAAGACCCCATGGCGCAAAATGCGGCCTACAGCCCAGCCCAGCCCAGCCCAGCCCAGAAATGATCGCTGTGGGTGCTGGGTAATGACGGCATGTAGCAATGCCTGGCTTCCTCTCTCTAGCAACTAGCCTCCTTGGAGTTTCTTCAGCCCAGGAACACGACTTGTTTTAAAGCCAGATGCAAACATTTTACACTTTAACCAAATGTTTGTGAAGTATTTTCCTGTGCCTCATCTCATTTGATCCTCACAGAAGTCCTGGAGTAGGTAGATAGGAAACTCGATAGAATCCTATTTTCTTTTCATTAGCTGGAAAATGGAGATTTAGAACATTTAGCAACTTGACCCGACTGAAAAGAAGAAACGGTGGAACTTGAAAATGACTTCAGGTTTTCTCACTGCACAGAATATGGTCAAACACTGCTACAGTTAAATATTTTACCCTTTGTTCTCCCTGAGTGATCTATAATAATAATCTGCTTCATGTTGATATTTACTGCTGTGTTGCTAAAAATTACCTGAAAGAGAAGTGGGGGTGCACCAATAAATACCCTCAAAATACATAAAATACTTGAAAGAAGGGAGAAAAAGACCACTAAGCAATAATAATCTGAGACTTCCATACCCCACTTTCAATAATGGACTGAATGCCTACTTCAACAAGAGAACAGAAGACTTGAACAACACTAGAAACTAACTAACCCTAACTGATATATAGAACATACCATGCAATACAGCAGAACACGTATTTTTCTCAAGTGCACAAGAAACATTCTCCAAGGTAGACTACATACTCAGGATTCCATTACATGAAATGTCCAGAATAGGCAAATGAATAGACACAAAAAATAGATTAGTGGTTTCAGGAATTCAGAGAATGGGGGCAATGGGGAGTGACTTCTTAATGGGCATGGGGTTTCTTTGTAGGGTAATAAAAATGTTCTGGAATTAGATAGTGGTGATGATTACACAATTAAAAACTATACTAAAAACCGATGGATTGTACACTTTAAGGTTAAAATTTCCTGGTAGGCAAGGATCACATGTCTGGCAATAAAATAAAAGTACATAATTAATGGTGTACACATATACATATTTTGTTCTTGCCCATATCACTTATAGAAAAGGATCTCCAAAAAGTTAGCCTTTGAGCAGAAACTGAGAAAAAAAAAGTAATATACCGACTGAGGTCAGGCATTTGTAATAGCAACTTATTTATTCACTTATTCTACAAACATTTATATGAGGACTTATAACGTGACAGGACTTCTGCAAGGTGCTGTGGTTTCAGAGGCAAATAAGCAAGTTTGCCAGGGACTATGCTCTAGTGAGTCTGCTTCAGAATTAGGCACATTTCAATCTCAGAGATCACATTTAAGCAGAGAGTATAGTTGTTTTTGTACTTATAAAGCTATAGCGTAATAATTTGATTTTATCCGCTTTGAAGAAACCATATGTGAATGATAAATGAATAGTCAGCATGGCAACACCAAAAGGGGGGAAACTCAGAGAATAGGAATATGTTATTTTGTCGCAGTATTATCCATAGATGGTGATATCCGCTATTCTGCAAACGTAAGTTAGCTTTCTGACAACATCCATGGCAATGTTCCTCCAAATTCCATGGCTCTGAGCCTGTGTACCTAACATGCAGCTTATGTTGTCATTTGTCTCCCTTACAGGTAGGAAAGGATGAATTCATCAGTGCATTTGGGTGTCTAGCCTGCTATATGTCACAGTTCTCATCGTAATGGGTATTTGGGTTTATTCATTAGGCTCCTCTGTGTTTGGTAGTGTGAGCTATTTCTGAAAGGCTGGTAAAGTTTACATTAAATCCAGAACATGATGATCACACTTAAGATGCTGCTATTGTGGGACTCTTGTGGAAGAAATACTAGAGTGAAAATTGAAATATGACCACTTAAGTATTACTATAATGAAATATCACTCAATAATATATAGTGAGTGCCTTCTGCATGAAGGTTACTTTGCTAGGAGGTATGTGAGATATAAGATACATAAGACAAAACCACCTCACGTGCACTCTCTGGGACACAGATATTTCTTGACAACTTTCATCCATGGTACTTACAGCATTTCACAGACATTAATTAAGCTCTCAGATTACACTCAGAATTTCAAATGAAAAAGAGTCATGCTGACTATTCATTAATGATGCTAATGGAATGTTTTCTATCAAATGAAAATACTTTTAATTTCAAAACTGAGCATACGAAAAAAATTACAAGAGAATCATTACAAGGAATGATTCTATTAATACGAAGTAAATGTCTCAGTTTTCCAGAGGTCTCTATTCTGATTTCAATATTTGTTGAATGCCAAAAAGTAGCTTACTATACTTGAAAAGTAAAATATTTGTCACATTTCCTTATTTTTATTGTTTGCTATTATTATTTTCCCATTGATTTTAAAGTTTCACAGCCACCTAGGTCTGTTATTTCTGAACCATTTGCTCGTTCCCATGCATTTGAGAAGTAGCCCATGTAATCATTACATACCTCAATTATTTTCCCTATGGAAGACTTACGTGAACATTCAGCCTTCTCCAGCTCAGTCCACTTGGTAGAAAACAGTTTAAATAGTGAAAAGATTAAAATATAGAGTATAAAATGAAATTAGTTTTATGTTTTTAAGGAACATATTGTACATTTCAAATGAGGAATATGAAGTTTAATAGAAGTCATGAAAGCTGCTTATAAGAATGGTTTATAATTAGATATTGCTGACAATTATTCTTTGTATTTGTTTAGTGTTTTACAGTTAATAAAGCCTTTGTAATGATCTCAAAGATGCCTTGAAATTCTATTATTCTATGGATCTGTGACTCAAGATCATAAAGCTAGTAAGTGGCAGGACACAGAGCCCTACTTATTTCCTTTATAGTTCCCATTACAAACTAGAAATACTTTATTTATTATTTTTATCTCCTACCATCTTAAAAGTTCCTAGTACTTTAAGGTGCTAGAATTATTTATTTGCATAGAGTATCATGCTTATATATTTTAAAAAGCCAAACTCTTGTCCATATATTATACTGAAATAAAAATGAGTCAACAAAGTTTTACTATATATAAATTGACCTATCCTTCTTTCCTCCAAATTCCATTTGACATTTCCAACTACTTGATACATAGAAATTTTATAATGATATTCCCAATTCTTACCACATTGTGGTAAAAAGCGAATGGCATGTTCCAACGAAATCAGTCAATACTGCCTTTATTTTTTTCCTCCAGCAAAGAGGGATAAACAGAATGGTTACCATGGAAAGTCGCAAATACCACTGATGGTTATCTCCTCATTTGCCACTATATCAGATATTAGACTAAATAGCAACGATTCCTTCTAAAAGTTGAGTTTCAGGCAGGTATTAGACTAAATAGCAATGATTCCTTCCAAAAGTTGAGTTTCAGGCATGCGCAGGACATTGGATCCACAACTTCTGCAGCCTATCTGGTTCCCAGTGACAACAGAAGGAGGAATAATAACAACTGCTGGAATTTACTGAAACTTACTTAACCCAGTACCAGATATTGCATCAAAAATTCGTATACGTTATCTCATTTCATCCTTACATCCAGCCTATCAGATCCTATTAGAACTACACCTTTACAGAGGAGGAAACGGATACATAGAGATGTTTAGTAATGTTCTGACCTTCACTCAGCTGGTAGGTGGCAGAAGTGAGATTCTAACCCAGGTTTTTAAATTTTTTTTGAACGGTAGTAATGATTTTATGGTATGTTTGTACTGGAGTTAGAAAAGTCAGTGAATACTTACTTAGTAAAGTCCGCTTTTCTTACAATGTATATAGCTTTATTTCCTAAATGAGAATGGGCATGTTCTTTTCTACATCTGGAGGACTGATTCTTCCAGGTCACTGCTCTTCATTCCTGACATGCATCTCTGAATCAGAGCACCCACCCTTTAACCTGTGACTCTTTCCACGATGTCCAGGGCTGGGGTTTGGGAAAGAAGAAATGAAGGATGCATGCCTTATAACCCAAATCCCCCTGATCCTAACACTGGAATGTTCACCCATGAGGACAGCGTTTTCCTGGCCTTCCTTGGCCATAGAACATTGGAGAATCACCTGCCTCTGGTCTCCTGGCCAAATTAATCCCCATCTGATCTCAGAAGTCCCTGGTGTCAGGCATGGACTGTGTAAGGCAGACGCCTTGTATTGCTGTTATTACTTTAAGACATCAGACCAGATCATTTTAACAACAACAAACAGCTTATAGATTATATCAAAATGAACTGTGGACCCCCTGCATCTAAGAGCCCAGGGCACAGTAGGTACTTGGTAGCTGTTTGTTGAACTGCATTACTATTGCACTAAACTTGGGTAACTAACCCATTAGGTGAGGATCCAACATGGAACCAAGTAGTCCTTCGCTAAGGTGCCAGTGAATTCGATACTGTGATAATGTAAACACAGCTAGGAATCATTTTTCTATTTGACAAGTAGACCCAGAGTAGGAAGGAGTCTAAGACTTATAAGTAGACATATCATTCGAGGAAGTCCAAGCTATGCCTAAGTATAAATCTATAGGGTAAATTACAATTTTCCATATTTCCCTTTTTGTCAACATCGGGTTTCTCCTCTCCCTCTTCTATCCCTGTAGAATGAGCCACATAATTGCTTCAATTTGCCACTTCCCTCTGTCAGATCTGGTTATATGTATACTAGAGGCCCGGTGCACGAAATTCGTGCACGGAGGGGGGTTGTCCCTCAGCCCAGCCTGTACCCTCTCCAGTCTGGGATCCCTCTCACAATCCAGGACTGCTGGCTCCCAACTGCTGCCTGCCTGCCTGCCTTCCTGATTGCCCCCTAACCACTCTGCTGCCAGCCTGTTTGCCCCCAACTTCCCTCCTCTGCCGGCCTGCTCACCCCTAACTGACCTCTCCTGCAGGGTTGGTCACCTCCAACTGCCCTCTCCTGCTGGCCATCTTGTGTCCACATGGGGGCAGCTATATTGTGTGTTGCAGTGATGATCAATCTGCATATTACACTTTTATTAGATAGGATAGAGGCCTGGTGCATGGGTGGGGGCCAGCTGGTTTGCCCTGAAGGTTGTCCCTGATCAGGGTGGGGTTCCCTTGGGGCATGGGGCAGCCTGAGCGAGGGGCCTGTGGTGGTTTGCAGGCCAGCCATGCCCCCTGGCAACCCAAGCGGAGGCCCTGGTATCTGGAATTTATTTTCCTTCTACAATTGAAACTTTGTAGCCTGGAGCGGAGCCAAGCCTGGGGCTCCCTCCAAGGCCAGCAGCCATTTGTGTTGGGGTTATAATTGAAACTTTGTTGCCTTAAGCGGATGAGCCCAGCCAGGGTGTGTGGAAAGCTTTGCTTCCCCTGTTGCCGGGGGCAACCCTGGCCTGCTCTCTCAAGCTCCATTCTGCCGCCATTTGTTTGAATTTGTTTACCTTCTATAACTGAAACTTTGTAGCTTGAGTGGAGGCTTAGGCCTGGCAAGGGCAGGCGAAAAGCTTGGCTTCTTCTGTTACCTAGGAAACCTTGCTCTCTGTGGCTGTAGCCATCTTGGTTTGGGTTAATTTGCACACTTGCTCTGATTGGATGGTGGGCATGGCTTGTGGTGTGTCAGAGGTATGGTCAATTTGCATATTTGTCTATTATTAGATAGGATGTGTAATACATGTACACTTACACAAACATGAGTAGAAGTCATTTTCAATAACAACTGACAAAAATTATATATCTAAAGATGTTGTTGATTATCTAGTTATCACAAATGTCTAGTTAGTATCCCATACTGGGGGGAAGAACAAAACAAAACCAACCATGATTATCTCATCGTGGCCGTCCTCCATATCTCTCCCCAAACGACAACTACTACATATGTATTTACTTAGAACCTTAATTCACACCTGTTTGTTTCCTGTTTTCACATCCAAAGTTGGGGAAAGCAGACTTTGGTGCATTTCAAATTTCAGAGTTAATAGCATACTTCAGGTACCGTAGGTACTTATTTAAATTTCATAGAAGAAGGTAGGCATCTGTTTTTCTTTTGATGGATGACAGTTTATTTTCTCCTGAATAATAGAGACATTTCAAAATAAATGAAAGCCCACTTTCTGCTTCATTTCCTGTAAATAACTTGACACTTACTTCAAGGCTGACCTTTTACTTAAAATGAAATTCACGTTACTAAAAACTTGCAGAGAAGAGAACTGAATCAATAGGGTGAACATTAAAATAATTGTATCTTGCATCATTTACTGTACCCTGAATACCTTGGAGGGTTTAAAATTTCTGGGGATCCCCTGAGCAGCTTGAGCGAAGAGTCTGCCAAAAGTCACATCGGACTTGTGCCCTGTTATTTTTTCCCCCTGCTATTGTTTTTTTTTTAAATGCCATCAGGGAAGCTTAACTACGACAATTCTCTTTCAGTTGTCATTTTTCCCTGAGTTCAGGCAGGCCATAGTGCAGTGCTCAGAGACACAGAAAATTGTAAGTGGAAACCAGCTTAAAAGAAAAGGAAATGTTGTATATGCTTAATATCACAGAAAGCAGCCATAAAGGACAGACTTCCGAATCGTAGGGTGAAGTAAAGTTAACTACATTCGCTGGAAAAAGAATTCAAATGACCTCGCACTTGGTTACTGGAGAGGAATGAGGAGGCTTTAAAAATAGACACCACTGTTTTGGGCCTTTGTTTAAAATAGCAATTCCCAAGACTAAATTTCTCTGTCTTTAATACGCCTGAATCAAAAGAAACAAATCTGACTGGTTTGGGGGAAATCTTTAGGGAGAACCTAATTCCTTTGTTTTCTCAGCAAAGACTTTGGATAAGAGGCTAAGTTTACTTTAGCCTGTGCATTTTGAGAACTGGACGACACATATACTGGGAGCCAGAAAGAGTTCCCTCACATGATCTAAGCTGTGGAATTCCTTTGTTTCTGGCCTCTCAGAAGAAGAATAACAAGTATTGTACTGTCCACAAACACACTGACCATTCAGTCTCCATTTTAATATACTACATGTACAGAGAGTGTGTGTGAGTGTGAGTGTGTGTGTGTGTGTGTGTGTGTGTGTGTGTGTGTGTGTGTGTGTCTGAGTTCTGAGAGACAGAGACAGAGAGAGAGGACAGGAGCAAACTGTATGGGTGTTTATGGTTAAATACTACTCATGTGGCCAATGTGGGTTATTATGAGCAAACTAGAAAACTGGAATTGAGTTAATCCTGAAAAGTACTAAATATGTTAGTCTTTAATACTTCGTTCCTTTATTTTTTAAGTCTTTTTATATGCTAATCATATCAAAAGGCGGTCTCTTTGCATGCAAGAACTCCCCTTCCACACTTTCCACCAGCATTCCTATGTTCATCCAGGCAGTGTCTATAGAATGCTCTTTGGCCTCTGTCATTTCTATTTTGAATAGAATGATTAGGAACTGGACATGGTACATGTTACCAGCTTGGAGTTATTCGGGTCAAAAGAAGTTCCTAATATATCTAGTCTAATAAAAACACAGGATCCTTCTTGCTGTATAATTTAAGATCTATTGCTATCCAAGGTGGAATACCAAAAAATGGTGAAAGGAAACAAAATGGAATACGGAAACATGAAGAAAAATACACTTTACCATGTTCCATGCAGCTATCCATATTAGTTCACTGTATCCCTGAAACCTACTCCTTAGTCACCCTCTTCAAGTGCTAATTTCCAGGCAGCCACCTGAGCTCATGTTACTGTCCCTGGACTAAGAAATCTTTGTTCTGTTCCTAGCTCTAACGCTGTGTGGCCAAAGGAAGTTATTTATGCCATCTGTAAAAGACAGAGCAAAGTAACTGCTCTTTATCTTCTGTTCCACAAGGCTACTCGGGAAATTTATGAAAAATCTATTTCAGTGGCTGCTGAGCTATGAATGTTGAGCTCCTAATGGCTGCTAATGGGAGATCTTATTTCAGTCTTCCTGTTTTCCTTACCCCCAAGAGGTCAGCCAGTGTTCAGGAGAGGGTGAGAAAGATGGGGGAGTTGGTGAATAATGTTGCTGGGTGAACCCCGAGGGGTTGGGTTTGAGAATGAATCTTCACTTGGAAGTGCCTGAGCTAGAAGAACCCCTGAACCCACAGTACAGGAAGACCCCAACAAGCTTTCTAGTTAGAGACCAGTGGGCTTTCTACTAGTATGACCCCAGAACCTGTGAATCCTCCTGAAAACTTTACATTGTTCTCAGCTACTTGATTTGAATGGCCGAGTTCCCTCCCTACCTTTCTCAAACACTTGGGGGAAGATTCCTGTGCTCTACCATAAAATGATGATGAGAAAAAGATGTCAGAACCCATTCTAAAATTTAAGTCTTCCAAGAAAGGAAGTTACTTTTTTTTCATATAGTAACTTCCAACACTCTTGAAAATAATTAATTATTCTGCAACTTTTGTTGCCTAGGATAAGTTGTTTGATGCTTACTCTTCCTTAAAAGAAGACTATACCAGAACCATGGTCTAATAAAACTTTATACAAATTTTCATACAAATCAGATATATTAAGCCTACTACACACCACCTGTGTTAAAAGATAGTGGTATCCAACAATTACTATTCTAAATATTGGATACATAACAATTCATTTTTCTTGATATGTAAGAGCATAACAAAATCTCCAACCATGTTAAATTCTCTTTTCTTATTGTATAGATATTTATTAAGCACTATTTACAGTAGGAATGTTCTAGACTTTGGGACTATGCTCAAAGGTGGACCAACTATATAATTGTCTGTATAATAACAAAAAAGAAGTCTGAAATTTTCAAAGATGAATGTGGAGAAGAGTGACGTTTGGCTCAGAATAGCTATCCCAGTTTCCTTCTAGTGTGACTTCCCTTTCCTGCGGAAAGCAGAAAGCTCAAACAAAAATTTCTCCAATTTATTTTCAGCTGGTGATCCACGTTTGAATTAGGTTCCACATCAGTGGCAATCACATGAGACTTCAAATTTGAACTGAGATAAATGGGATATTGGGCATTTTATTAATGAGGGTTACTGCAAATTTGGCAAGATTCTGGAGCCAAACTGCTGATGTAGCAGAAATGGCTTCTTGAAAGTAGAAGAGGTGGCAAGTTGGACCCTGAAGCTATAGTGGCAGCTTCTCGATTTTTCACGTGAGGCTTCCTGATTGGAGCACCGAGATGCTGTTCTGCAACCCGTAACTGCAGCTGACTTAGCAGCTCAAGCTGAGGCAGTCGTGACTTCATAGGCGTAATAAGGCAGGCTCCTGATTTCACAAGCGACTTCCTCATCATGGCAGGAGAAGCAGCTCCTTGGCAGCCTGGTTCTGCAGTACAGACTTGAGCATAGATTTTGGAATCTCATCCTGCAGATTTTTGTTAACAACCATCTTGAATTCTTTATAAAAAATCGCAAAGAATCCTTTGATCCCTAGAGAAGGGTAATTTGAAAGCCCAGAATCAGACTTCCTGGGCCATATTTCCCCTGTAGGCCCAGATCATTTTGATCAACAGCAACTGTTGTTTTTCAGAACAACAGTACAAGAGCTCAGTCTCTCAAGCCAATACCAGATGACAGCAAAGACCAAAATAATACAAAAATGCTCAAGCAAAGGCAAACATGAAGGACCTTTGAAATTTCCATCTCTGTTGCCTATTCCCACTCTTTCCACCCACATCTAATCTCTGTGGTGCAATAAAGACCTGGGTATGTAGGCAGTAATGACTGCATAATTCTTTTTAAAAAAGTCTATTGAATTAAGGAAGCTGCAGAAAACTAGGAAAACTTACTGAAAACCTTCAGAACAAAAAGTTCCCAAACCTGAATAAATTGCTACCAGGGCTTATCATTGATGAAGCTCCACTTTCTTTATGTGGTTAATTGCTCCCTGCTACTTTGGATGAATCCGTCCCTCTTTATCTCGTCTTGTTTTGTTATGAGTGCCCAGGCACTGGTATGGTTCATCTGGGACTCCATTAGACTGGTGGCAAGCACAGAAGCCAGGAGTGGGGGAAGAAAATTAACAGTCTACCCTGCTCATGTTCATTCATTTCACATTCTTGCTTTGGCCCGATTTCACCATACTGTTGACAATTTATATTTTTCTTGTTCGTTATTCAATCCTCGAAGGCTTACCATAGGTCCAGGTAGATGAGAAGTAAAGGATGAGATGAAAACACCATTATCACCTCTTATGAGTTATTTAGTGTTGGGCTGAAGCATAACACCTCTGCCCAACATGAACAGGCTCAGAGGAATCCAAGCCAGTCCCATGGGCAGAATGGCTAGTAGGAGACTAGACATGTGCTTCTTGCGTTTTCTTTGAGTAATGTCTCAGAAGATACTCTATGAATTTTTTCTGAGTTTAGGTTAGAAGTCTTTTATGCAGTAGCACTTCTCAACCCCAATCTGTTGCAGCTAGAAGTAGTGCTGCTGAAGCAGCCTCTAGATTTTCCTCTCTTGGTGGTTCAGTGTTTCCCAAAAGAACTTTCGCCCCTTCGGATACCCATGGAAGACATATCCAGAGTCCAGAACGTGCTGATTGGGTGATTTGTCCTTCCTCTAAAACCCAGAAGGCAGTCTGGGTTGGGGTAAGCCTGTGGGCTCAGGGGGTCAAATATAAGTGATAGTTCCATCTATTTCATCAAGAGTCATCCTGAGGGCTGTTATTTTAGGAACATACTGGGAACACCACTGTCCCTGTCCTTCAAATGGCTGTTTGATACTTTTGGTCTAAGATTGCCAGAGGTAGCAAATAAAATATAGGACACCCAGTTCATTTTGAATTTCATTTAAACGATCATTTTAAAATATACTATATCTCATAACATCTGGTCCAATTTCAGCATACTGTTGACAATTTATATTTTTATTATTGGTTATTCAATACTCAAAGGCTTAAAAGAAGCTCAACTATAAGGATAAATGATGACATGACATCATGATCACTTCTGGGGAGGTGATTCTTTAGTCTCAGTATGTCTCATGCAATATTTAAGCATGCTAAAAATGTATTCATTGTTCAGATACTCAAATTTTATCTGGAAACCTTACTGAGACATCTCTTCTAAAATGAAGGGAGCAATTGCCTATGGACAGACACTTCTTCAGAGTAGGAGGGGCTCCAGTTAGAGCCTTCATTGAGCTTGACCTCAGAAGTGAGCATATTGGGGCATATCAAGTGGACACAGGGAAGTGAAATCCCAACAAGGAGCCAGAGTATCCTGAGGAAAAACTCAATCTCAGGGATGAGAACCAAGATACTTGAGTTTGAGCCACTGTCATAGAGAAAGGGGTGATTCTGAGCACAGCATACCTCTGGCCCTGAGACTGCCTTCCTAACTACCTCCTAAGGGCCATGCCTGGAATGTCCTAGAAATGAGAGTGATGGTGCAAAGACACAGGAAACAAAATAAGCAAACAAATGAAATGATGCAGCATCAGAATCAGGGCCTTGTGTGGCAGCAGGAAGAGCAGCATCAACATGGAGCATGGGCAGCCTGGATGTTGATGTTGGTGGGCACCACAGCAGCGCTGGCACTCTGGCCGACATCACCAAAGGGGCTGCCTCTATAGGTGCTGGCAGAAGCCAGCCATCATCACAGCAATCCTTGACAGAACTGGCAGTCCCAAGGCCATGGGACCACCAAACAAGTTGGTCTGAGGTGATATTAATTTAACATTTATTAAGCACCTATTAAATGGTATACAGTGGGCTAGATGCTGCAAATCCTATCTAATAAAAGAGTAATATGCAAATTGACTGTCACTCCAAGACACAAGATGGCCGCCCCCATGTGGTCAAAGATGGCTGCCCCCATGTGGACACAAGATGGCTTGCAGGGGAGGGCAGTTGGGAGGAACCAGGCCTTCAAGGGAGGGCAGTTGTGGGCAATCAGGCCTGTAGGGGAGGGCAGTTGAGGGGGGCAGGCCTGCAGGGGAGGGAAGTTGGGGGGGGGGCAGACCTGTAGGGGAGCGCAGTTGGGAGGGACCAGGCCTGCAGGGGAGGGCAGTTGGGGGCAACCAGGCTTGTAGGGGAAGGCAGTTAGGGGTGACCAGGCTTGCAGGGGAGGATAGTTAAGGGCGACCAGGCTGGCAGGGGAGGGCAGTTAGGGGTGACCAGGCCAGCAGGGGAGGGTGGTTAGGGGCAATCAGGCAGGCAAGGGAGCAGTTAGGCGTCGATCAGGCTGGTAGGGGAGTGGTTAGGGGATGATCAGGCTGGCAGGCAGAAGCAGTTAGGGGCAATCAGGCAGAGGCAGGTGAGCGGTTGGGAGCCAGCAGTCCTGGATTGTGAGAGGGATGTCCCAGATTGGAGAGTGTGCAGGCTTGGCTGAGGGACACCCCCCACCGTACACGAATTTCGTGCACCAGGCCTCTAGTGTAACAATAAAAAGATATGGTCCCTAATATCATGTTGCTCACAGTCTAGTGTGAGAAGCCAGCTAGTCCAGACATGATTGCAATATGGTGTGATTAGAGCTATAATAGTTCACAAGTGTGTGGGAAGGGCACCTGACTCCTCTTTGGTAGGCTGGAGTAGGTGTCTTGGAGAGATGACTTGTAAGTTGAGGGCTAATGGACCACAAACAATAAGTCAGGAAGAATAATCCAGATGAGATGCCCTAGACAATTTCGCATCTATTAGGGAGAAGTCAGAGGCGGCTAGAGTGCCCATTTGAATGAGTGGCAGAGCTAGGGAAGTCCTGGTTTGTGAATGCTATCTTAACCTCATGCTTCTGTTAGGCTGCTGTGACTACTCCTCACTTGCTAATGGCTCAGTCTGAGACTTACGTTGAGTAAGCCAGGCTGAACGTCAATGACATGGAGACGTAAGACCTTATGCCCCTGAGGTCCGGGTGCCACTGACTGCAGGTTCTCTGGAGCACTTCACCAGATGATGATGTTATGTAGGCAAACAGTATATTTTGCGATATTTTACACCATGAAAGTCCCTTTGTAATAAAGAAAGCATTGCAAATGTCAAAGAATTGAATTACAGCTCTTTGCCATTGTCAGTTCTAGGAAGGGTCCACACACAAAAGCAACCTAAATGGAGCATTAATGAGATTATGTTGCTCCTCTTAAGCATCTCTCTGTCAGGTTTTGCAAAGTTGATTTCTTTTCCTCTGGTCAGAGTAGCCTCAAAATAATAGGTTTCAGAATGAGAAAACAACTTTTTTTTTGTTTAATCTTAATAATAGGGTATTTCAGGTTTGTCTAATGAAAACCAGAGTGGATGATCTAACACAATCAAATACTAGCTTTTGTACAAAAAGAAATAGTAAAATAACGTAGGACTTTGTCTAAATAAGACTTATAAATGATGCCAGCTAAATGGGAAAAAATAGCAGTAACCTTTTAAAACATTAATTTAGACTTTTATTGGAATACAAAGGATCTCTAGCGTCTGAAAGCAGGCATTGTTTTTTTTTTTTTTTTCTCATTCAATAGAACTGTGGCTTGAATACAACACAGCAGGGTGTGTGTTTTCTAAAGTTGGGTCATTATCAGAGTGTTCACTGCCGTTTGCCAATAAGCCTTTATTTGGCAAAGCTGAAAACTGCTGACAAATGGGATTCTTCCTGTAGCAGTATAACATGGTACAGCTAAATATGCTAATTACAAAAATCCTCCAGGGGCAGTGGGGAAATCCACAGCTTTGAGAAGATTCGCATGGACAGTCCTCCAGCAGGAGACAGTAAAACCTCTGAGCCCTTGGTCATCTCACTTCTACTATAATTGTGGATTTTAAGCTGTAGGGACCTGTACGATTATTCAAAACAATGTCTAATTTTATCCAAAGGCACAAGGGTTTCCCCGTTAGGCTCCGGAGACATTTAAGAGACAGTTTTTACTTTTGTACACTTTGGTCTGTGGGTTTCTGTGGGTGTCTGTAACTTTCCTTCCTTGTTCTAATGTGTTCCTGTTCAGAGGCAAACAAAAAGCACAAAACTGGGAGACCATTATCCAAAACTCGAAACATGAATTCTTTGCACGTATTTCCTGCTTTTGGATTCTATGAATGATAATGGGCAGTCTCTTTGGAATTGGGAGGGGGGGACCAATGTCAGATCATTTCATCACCACCTCCAGCTCCAGGAACCCCTCTGAAGGAACAGAAGGCTCCCTTGAACTGGCGTTCATGGGAAAATCTGTGCTGCAAACCTTGGTCTCTAATTATAGCCAGGGGAACATGAGGTTTCTTTGGAATCAGACGTAGCTTTCCACTGCCATAATTACACATTTTATTTCAAACACCTAACTGCCGCGTTTGAAGATGTTAGCACAATTGTACTAAATATCATTCTGGAAGGCCTTGCTGAGGAGGGCCAGGAGAGAATGAAAAGATGGGCTCGCAAGGGTCTCAGAATTCCATGGCGGGAAGTGTGCTTTCCATTCAGAGGTTTCAATTCTGCTGCCTCACTGATGTGGGCCTCTTACTAACCAGGTAAAGCAGTTAGCAACTGCCAGCAAACTGCTGGGGAGGACGCTGAGTTACCTCAATGAGGGCCTCAACAGACTTAACACAAATATATACACCCAGAAAAGAAATCCTATATAATAAAAGCCTAATATGCTAAGTGTCTGGTCATCTGGTTGGCTATTCAACCAATCAAAGCGTAATATGCTAAGGCCACTCAACTGCTCGCTATGATGTGCACTGACCACCAGGGGGCAGACACTCTGACTGGTAGGTTAGCTTGCTGCTGGGGTCTGGCGGATCGGGACTGAGCGAGACAGGCCAGACACGCCCTGGAGCCCTCCCGCGGTCCCTCCCCAGCTGGCCAACCTCCCACGTCCCTCCCCGGCCCTGATCCTGCACTGGTGGGGTCCCTCGGCCTGGCCTGCACCCTCTCGCAATCCGGGACCCCTCGGGGGGATGTCAGAGAGCCGGTTTCGACCCAATCCCGCAGACCAGGGCGAGGGACTCCACTGGTGCACAAATTTGCGCACCAAGCCTCTAGTGTCATAATATGGTAAGAAGGCTTATGAGAAAAATAGGACCAGTGTCTATATCCCAGTGCTGGCTGACACCCTGAGTTGCGGGCAGGTCTTCTGGTACATCCAGGATGCGGGGGTTCTGCTCCTCAACATGTGGGGGGAGTCATCAGCTCAGGTCCACAGAGGTAGGGCCCCAGGTCACTCTAATTCCTCAAACCTTTGTGCCACAGCCCCTCTGTAGCTGATCTTAGAAGAGAGGGGCACTGGACCTGCTGTCTGGTGGAGCTCTATTTTGATTGTGCAATTATAGTAAGCGGAGTACACTGAGAATGGCAGAAACATAACAAAGCATAAGAATACTGGCTCTTCTATTCGGGGTCACCTGACAGGCTATCTGAGGAGGCAGGTTTCATCACTGGAGTTTTGGAAAAGGAGCCAGACACGTGCCAACTACTCCTCTAGGTCCTTCACAGATATTTTATTCTCACCCAAGCCCTGTGGGATCAATATTTCTTTCCTTAATTTTGATTCCAAAAAAATGACTAGGGGAAAAGTCAATGTAATTTAGAATGAAGGCTTCCCTAACAAACTTCCAATGTATTGCATTCTTTTAATACCATTGTTTTCAGTGCTGTGGCATCTCTGTGGTTCATTAATAATATTAATAATAATCCCTTACATTTGTAGGGCATGTAATATGAATAGTTCTCAAGAAATGTTCAATGTATTAACTCACTACATTCCCCAAAAACCTACCAGGAGAGATGGGCAAAACAGGAATTTTTACCCTCATTTTAAAGATGGTAAAACTGAGGCTCAGCCAGGACCAGAATGCGAAACTCTGCACCAACTTGCAGACAACAGTCTCATTAAATACTGAAGATCCTTGGACGGGGACCACAACCTCTCCTATCATTGCAAAAAATCTCTACAGAAACATTTTTCTCCCTTTATTCCTCCTTCTTATTTAAATGCTAAAATGTTTACAGTGATAGGCCGTGATCACCTCTCATTGTCTTGTGATTTTTTTTCAAGGAAAGATGAGAAGCATAGGATAAGGTTGGGAATTTTTGACTGCCTGGCATAGTGGAAGGAATTCTCATCTAGGAGTTAGGAGGTGTGGGTTTGTGTTCTGTTTCCTTCACCTATGAGCTGTGTCACCTGTCACTTGTCACTTTAACTTTGCTGAGACTCACACTCTTAGTCTATAAAAGGGACAAAGTCATGATGCGTAAGGGTTTATAAAATTATAAATATATATAAATGGGAAGGATTGCCATCAGAGAAATTTGTCACATGGTGACCTTCAGCGTGGAAAAAAAAAATTTGGATGATTGTCAGTCCACTTCAAAACGTAAGGCCCTGTGGTCTCTTGGGGGTGGTGATACTTGAATTCAACCATCAAGTTACTTAAGGGTAGGGATCGTCTCTTAGCTATTATTTATTTATTAAAAAACCACTTATAGCATACACATCTATGAGCTGGTGTCAAAGTCCCTCATTGTAGGTGCAAAATTGAAAGAGTAATTTAAAAAAAAAATTAAAAATTTAAAGACTGTAATAAGCAATAATTGCATGAACAACTGAAGAAAGGATAATATATATGCTATATAGCTAAATGTTTTGGTCTACATCCTTTCCTATAAAATGAGTGGTGTGGACTATAAACCCCCAGGTACCCTAAAATCCCAGATTTTTAATTTGTGTATTTACATGGATAAAAGTTTATAGTATATCCTTATTTTTACACTGTCTGCACTTATCTTTAAAAAAATTATTCTTGGATTCATAATAGGGTTAGGAAATGATTCATAAATGCATTAAATCCTCCCTTAATCAGATATGTGAAAAATTATATGGTTAGTTTCTTTTTCTTAAAACCACAGGTTCAATTTATTGTTTCTATAGCCCAAGCCCAAATTTGATAGATTCAACTCTTCCATGAGCAAACGCTATATATTTAAGGTAGAAAAGGTTAGTTTATCCTTTGCACATAAGTGAAGAAACAAAGGCAATTTATCTAAAAACTTTCCGTTTTTCTTTTTTCTCACCTGATTTCTGGCTGGGACTATCCTTTGAGCAAGTTTTGCACCAAAGAAAACTGTGTGACTGAATTACAAGGAAGGGAGAGTAATTCGGAGATGATGTAGGTTTTTTGCAGTATGATTCTTAAATCTACCAAATTCACATTTGGGGGGTATTGTTAGGAGGAAAATATGCATTGTGGGTACTTTTATTTTGTGTCTGGAAAGGGAGATTGTTTTTGCTACAGGACGTAGAATAGAAAGATCTGATGCACGCTGGTCATATCACCTGCCGCTCTGGAAGAACAGCGAGGGGCTTTAAGCATAATGAAAATGAGGAGTAAAACACCGAGTGTTTATCTTCAGTGTTCCAGTTAGAAATAGATCTTCGCCCCATGAGAAGCATCTTCTTTAACAAGGCAGCCCTGCATTCATCGCTTCTGCACACACTTGACGAGCACACCTCATCCGTCACGTCGAGACATGTTAAAAGGAACCTTCTTCTCCTGTTCCTTTCTACTCTGAATAAGTAATTATGAAAAACAAATCATCACCATGTCTCTTTCTTTCTTCACTTTTATTGGGTTTTGTCTGCCTGTCTCCCATGGACAGAAAGAATTGTTCTGTTCATTCAGATCCAATGATTTTCTTTGGGTGTTTGTTTCAGATAAAACAGAAGGTCTGATTTTGTCGGGAATGCAGCTTTGAAAGTCTCTAAGAGCAACTATGCATATGAATTTGAGGGCAAAATGTCACCCTCTAAGTGAACTGAATGGAGAAAACACAATAGGAGTCTGTTAGAACGCTGCTTTGGGCAATAAGGGGAAAGAAAGCCTGGATGTGATCATTCTTTCTGCGGGCCTCGTAGGTGCCACCCATGCTACGATTTGAGGGATGCCCAGCGTTTGCATATTCCTTTGTGTTTAATGTACTGCTCTGGATGAAATGTGGGGGTCCAATTTGAAGGGGAAAATGGCCTTCTAGCCTGAAAAAGTATTATAATTCTAAAATACACACAGGCTACCCTATTTAAAAAAACAAAACACTAAACAGGCCAGAGTAACATGTGTGTATGTGTGTTGATTAGATTATCTTATCTCAACCAGCGATTTGGGAAGCAAAGGGCAGAGGAGTTGAGACAAGCTTTAAGTTTATTTATATTTTGATGAATGGGACTCTGTCCTGGCAGAAAGCTAGAAAGGCATAAAATAGGCCTGTATAGTATGAACGTAAAGCCTGTTTTTGAATTTTTACTTCCCATACAGGTCTACTGCTTAGGCCTGGCCATCTCAAACTTCTTAAGGACTTCCCTCTTGCTGGGTCCTAAAGTCTGCTATGACTAATGTCGCCCTCACACTGTGACATGCACCCAATAATGTGCATCATGTTGGGTGTCAGAGGAAGGTCTTTCAAAGTCAAGGATAAAGTTGTTATCACCAGCCTACATCTGTCGGTCCCTGTCTGCTTTCTGTCTCTTTCTTTGTGTCTCCATTTCTCTGGTGACTATCTCTCTCCTTTTGTCTCTCCCGGTGTCTGCCTGCCTGTCCCTTTCTCTGCCTTTATTTTATCCTCTACCACGTTCCTGTCACCTCCATGCATATGGCTTCCAAGTCACTGCAGCTCGTCCTCAAGTGTCTTCTAAGTTGTAATCTGAAATTTCTAACTACTCGTTGAACATCTTCACACAGATATCCTGCACCTCAAAATGACCATGTACCAGACTAAATTCAATTCAATGTCTAAACAACTTCCTTTCTGCTTTGCTATCTTACCAACAATGACAAAAACCAAAGCCATAGTGAAAAAAGCTTTGTTCCTCCTCTTGACTCATTCATTCATTCATCAAACATTGGCGGAATCTCTACCGTGTCGGAACGCTGGGGTCACAAAGCTGGAAAAGATAAACCATGTTCTCAAGAAGCAGAGTCAGTGACAGGTATGTAATCGGACTACACAGAGACTTCACAAGATGTCTTGGGAGCACATATGAAGGATACCTAATCCAGCCTGTGGGCAGGGGTGGCTGAGGGTAACTTCTAGGAAGAGGTGACATCTGACTTGAGTCCTATGGGTTCTGTAGGAGTTAACCTGGTGAGGGGGTTGAGAGACACTAGCATTTCTTTCAGAACCAGCAACACAACACAAGCCCAGACAGATAGCCTGGCAATTCCAAGGACCTGTAAGGAGTTCAGGATGACTGGAGCACAAAGAATTAGGGAAGGGGCATGCTCACAGCGCTCACACCTACAGTCTGGGGGTCACACATGATGGCTCCCACTCCCCCTTACTCTACAGCAGGTGGCTGTCAGCCCTACACCTTTGACTTCCACCAGATGTTCCTCTTCTCTAGCTCAGAACATCCATACCTTTTGTTGGGCCACAGTGATAAGCCTTGTCTCACAGTCTCCATGCTTCCTTCACTCCAATTTAATCTCCTATTACAACGTATCTCTGGAACCTGCCTACTAAACACATGTTTTATAGTCCAGCAGCACTGGTCTTACCTGGGAGTTTCTTAGAAATACAGACTTTCAAGGCCCTCCCTGGTTCTACTGAGTATGAATCTGCATTTTAACAAAACCCCTTGTTGATTTTTGTGCCTACTAAAATCTGAAAAGCAGTGCTCAAAATCAAAACTCTATCTACCATCACCGCTGAAGACCAGAACTTTACTGGCTCCCTGGTGCCTATAAATATAATTAAAAATCCCTCATCTAATTTCTACTTCTTTCCAACAGGACACATTCCTCACCTGGAGCATGTTCCATCCATTCTTCCTCCTCCCCTTGCCTTTGCTCCTGCTGTTCTCACTTAAAGTGCTTTTTATTTTTAATATATTTTATTGATTTTTTTTTACAGAGAGGAAGGGAGATAGAGAGTTAGAAACATCGATGAGAGAGAAACATCGATCAGCTGCCTCCTGCACCCCCCCTACTGGGGATGTGCCCGCAACCAAGGTACATGACCTTGACTGGAATCGAACATGGGACCCTTCAGTCTGAAGGCCGACGCTCTATCCACCGAGTCAAACCGGCTAGGGCTTAAAGTGCTTTTGACTTTGTTAATCCCCTTGATGCCCTGGGCTGAGCTGAAATGCAGCCTCCTCCTAGCTTCTTCCCAGTTGTTTCTCTCATCTCAGAATGTCCAGAGTATTTAGTCTATTTCTTCTTAGTCTGTCCCATCTTGCAATATAGTTATCAGTTACATTCCTGGCTGTTAGTAGTCTGTAGAGACTATAGCTTACCCATATACTTGTCCCTCATAATTTTAGTTAATAGTTCCTCTATATATATTGCTATGATAAAAAATTATCGAGAGAATGTGTTCGTCCTCAAAAGGTGAAAAGAGTGAGCACATATTGCTGTCAACAGCAGACAAAATGCAAATTTATTCAGTATTCATTTTGTAACTTCCAAGAAATTGCTTCCATTGGGTTGAAATTACAAGTCTGAGAAATAACTTATCCGAAAATATTAAAGCTACCATAAAATATAGTGAGCAGAGAAACTGTCCAACTATTTAAAGTTCTGTTCAAATGCCTAAGTGTTAGTCTCTTACTCCCACTTACCTTACCTATCATAAGGAACAGTGGCTGGCAAGAATCCTAGGTGCATAAAACACATCCTCTCCCGTCTCTGGACTAAAGAGAGGGAAAGTGGGAGCTATCCATAAGCACTTTGAACCTTTTCTTCAATGTCTCATGTAAAATTTGTAACTATGTTTCAGTCTCCTGATGCATGAACCCATTTACTAGAAATATTCCTGAGAGTCAATTTATATAAAGCAAGAAAGAATCATGGCGGGTGCAGCAGAAACATGCAATGTTTTCAGGCTAGAAAGATCTTGTTCACAGAATGCTGATTTGGTAAAAGGAGAGGAGCTTTGCTGGGAGAATACCAATGTAGTTTAACAATGCAGCTCAAACATGTTGGGGCATTCTAGGTGACCAGCTCCCAATGACAAGCCCTCAAGACAAGCAGCTTGCCTGCCTGCCAAAATCTCCCAGATTGGAAGTCAGCAAGGGAAACGCTCCACCCATCTCTCCTGGGAGGGACCAAGGAGGGCACTGCAGTTATAGTAAGTGAGTCTAATGATCTTTTTCCTACAGCCAGAATGCAGGGTAGTTCTAGCCACCGATTCTCCCAGCAGGAGCCAGGCGGAAGAAAAATTGGGAGGAAGCGTTGGAAATTTTCTTTTCATACTTAAGTTCATACGCGGTCAAGCTGTGGAATTTAGGTCCTGTGTAAATTCTTCGTTTCTGTTTTTAGATTTTGTTGTTGTTGTTTTGCATGAGGTCCCAATGAGTTCAGAACAACCAGGGATCCCTTTGGCCCAAACGATGCTTGCCCCTATGCCTGGACCTTTCCTTGCCCCATCAAAATGGGGTGATACTAGCTGATAGGAAGTCCATAGCAGGTGGCCTCTGGAGTCAACCTACCTGGGTTCAAGTCTTGACTCTGCTTCGTACTAACCATGTCATCCTGCATTTTAACACAGTCCCTTGTTAAGTCCCTTGGCAAGTTATTGGAACCATTCTGGCTGTCGGAGCTTTATTTGATATTCTGGCCATCGTGAATTTATTAGCATTGATTTTTAAAAGATTAAAAATTAATTTTGTATATTATTAATTTTAATTACTGACTTTTGGGGGCACCCTTCTAAACTTTCTCTCCCAAGGAGAGTGCCTCACAGGCGTCACCCTATCCCTGACCTTGTTTCTCAGTTTGTTCATCTATAAAATGGAATTTCAAATAGTAACCACTTCACTAGATTGCTTCAAGGAATAAAGGAGATAGTGCACTTACTGGTACAGTGTTTAAAACAACCAATAGCCAAGCATGTGAACGCTTACTGTTATTTTCTTTGATGCTGCGAATCTGTCCCCCCCCCTGCACACAGCCCCCTGCACTAGAGAGAAGGCTCTTAACATGCCTAAGAGCCCCCTAAGGGCTAGCCTCTGCTTCCTGACACCACACCCAGAAACCCGGATGCAGTAGGTATGGGGTGGGGTCTGAGAATTTGCATTTTCAGCCAGCTTCCAGGTGCTGCTGCTCAAACTTTGAGTAGTATTTCACTGCGGGGAATGTAATTAGAGGGCTCCCTTCAATCTTGGATTGCTCCATTACCAGCAACATGTTTGTAATTAGCAATCAGCCCATACACTTACTCTAAGCATGGCGCGCACACAAACACCCCTCGGACACTCTTTCACAGGTTCACTTTGCTAAATAGAATCAGCTGCCCATTGCCTCGGCAGCTTTTATCTACATGTCACAGCGTGGGTTTTTTTTTTTTTTTTCTTAAAAACTTCGGGCGCTATGTCTTATCAGCGCTTATCCTGACTCTGTAAACGAACACTGGACACTTCCAAAGACATGTCAGAAGTTTCTGAGACCACCCAACAACAAAGCCTTTCCAGTCCCGGTTGGTAAAGTGGTTTCATTCCTCGGTGCAGTTCAACAAACTCGCACCACAGGCTGGTAGGTGCCAGGCCCTGTGGATGACAAGGGGGAACAACCCGAGACACGCAGTCCTTTGGGGGAGAGACGCCTGAACACTAAGTTGTAATTCCGGATTACATGTAACAGAGGGTAACATGCACAGGGTGCTGTGAAGGAGCAGAGAGGGTACCTTGACCTGTTCTGCAGGTTTCGGGGAAGATAGCCCGGAGGAAGGGACTCATCTTCACTCCCGAGGGCGCTGCCAGGTGTCTGTGAGGCGCCCTGGGCTGTAACACTGAGGATACACGCTGATAAGACCTAGGCCTGCCCGACTCTGCCAGGAGCTGCTGGACCCGGCTCCTCCCCTTCCTCCTGGGCGTGGCCAGAGCCAGGGGCAGTCAGCTTCTCCAGGTCAGGTTCATGGCACAGGCACTCCTTTGTGCCCAAGACTGGGTAGAGAGGTCTGCCTAACCTGGGAGTCCAGTCGGTAGGAGGCTGTGCTTCTCACCTTAGTCCTTTCTTAGTGACGACGATGTTTCTCAATTTGTTTAGAACTCAGGTGGGATGCTGTCCATTGGGCTCCGTTAGAAACTCCAATGGAGGTCAGTACCCAGCTGAGTCAGAAGGGGCGGAGAGAGGGTCGTCCGATTGGATTCCCACGAAGGGTCCTGGGAATGCGGACAGGACCCAGAGCACTCTCTGGTCCCATCCTGCCTTCTTGCTGGTTGTTATGCTCCTTCAAATGGTCCTTTAGAGCAAGGTCAGACTTTCTATTAGGAGACCACATGCATCTCTCTGAGCCTCATTTTCCTCTTACCAGTACCACTCCCCTCCCAGGGCTGAAACAATTCAATAAGAAAATAGATGAGGAATATCTCTGGCTAGACAGAGCACCCTGTTTAGTCACCAGCTCCATGTCCTGTAGAGCAGGGCTTTGTGCCTGTGAGGTTGTTCAGTGAAGAACGCTGACCGGAGGTGCAGTCATTTCTTTAGAGCAAGGGAACGAGAAGGAACCGTCCTTCCTGCCCGGCCCCTCCCAATCTCCTTAAACATGTACCTGGAGAGGCAGAGGGAACTTACTCAGCACCTAAACATATCCAGCCACATGGTTGGGCAAAGTGATTGCAGCCGGAGCCATGGCTCCTGGCTGATGGATGTCTGAGATATCACTGCAGTGCGGCCTCTGTGGACGGAGTACCGTCAAGTATTACAAGAGGAAACATCAAAACAAAACAAAACACGGCACATAAACAAGCTCTCGGGATCACTGACAGAACCAGCTCCTTCGCTTCGCTGTGTAAAACCCACAGAGAGAAAGGTTCTGTGGACTATCCCCCACCAGTTCCTAATTTCCAGCTCATCGAAGAATTGGCCCTCTGCCTGTCTGCAGACAGGAAATGCTCCTGGTTTGCGGACAGGCTTCGCCTCCGTAACCCAGGGCTTCCATCTGTCCACATGGGCAGACTCTCCTCCTCAGCCACAGAGAGGAGCCTGTTTTCTCCTGACCCCCTCGGCTCTCATCTCACCCTCAACCCCCTGCGTGGACTGGAGATGGCTCACGCTGGCCCTTGGCCCAGGCAGCCTCCTCCCCCTCACACCAAAGGTTCATTAAATTAGTCACTTGGACTTTCCCTAGTTGAGCTGAAGGTCACTTGCCTTAACTGTCAGCCAGGAAAGAGGCATCTCTGGGGGTAGGTCCAGAGCCATGCTCTCCTAGAGTGACCGGCTTGCTCTTACCACCTGTATGGCTGTCCCTGGTCAGAGCATATTACTGCCTTCCAACGAGAGACAAGAGCGCCCTCCAAGACACCAGGAGGAAGCCAGTTCCCCGGTGACAGCTCATGCTTCAATTCCCAACAGGCGAAGGCAATTGCCTAAGCTTTCTATGCTTCATTTTTTCCAACTAGAAAAACAAGGGTACTCAGCTTCCTCACAGGGGTAATCTGAGGACATATTAACCAGTTTCTGAAAACCACCTTAAGAGTTTGACCTGGGGAGGTAAAGAATGGCCACTGTTCATTCCGGAAGTACGACAATTAAGTAACAACAACAACCACAACAACTCTACCTTCTTTGTTGGGGCTGAAAAACAAATTATCAGTGAAAGCAAACCTCTAGGTCTCTTTATATAATGTTTCATCTCCAAGCTGGAACTTTAATATTATGAGGCAATAAAAACAAAACACAACAGAATCCTAAACTCGATGTTCTCTTGGCTCTCTGTCTTGCTTGCAGGGGTGGGTGGACTCTGTAATTACAGCGGTTGTAAAGTCCCCAGCCATGTCTCAATCAGGCAGTCAGGGCAGACTGGGCCCTGCATTAGCAACGGCAGTCACTGGGGAGAGGGTTCTAATTATTTCCCTGGCAGCATTGTCACGATTCAGCAGAGGAAGAAAGCGCTAGAAAGCTAGGCACTACCAGAAGAGATTGATAAGCATTCTGTATTTTGAACGTCTCTCGAAACTGGCATTTGGGGAATGCGGTGAAATTTCCAAACTCCAGAAGCAAAGACACGGGTAGGGGTGAGTCAGACCTCTGGTGCACAAGCTTTGTTTCCGACAGGGCGTGGCACCTGGTAGAGAGGGGCGGTTGTCCTACTTGATAGTTCAATGTCCAAAGCCAAGGAGTTCTCCAAAACACCTTGATCCAATATCACTAAGCTTTTTCCATGAAACATCTAAAGCATTGTTTATCAGCCTGTGTCTAACCGCTGGTGGTCTGTGGAGGGATGGCAAATGCTATAGTAGGAGAAGAATTTTCACCATGGACCTTGATGGCCTTTGGCTAAGTATCATCAGCCTTCTGTTGAGCTAAACGTTAGCTCTCCCCACCATTGTCAGTCGGCTGACAAGAATGCCACACTCCTGCATTAGGCATGAAAATCATTAAAAACAACTACCTTTTAAGTTATCACTTACTCTACAAAATTTGACTCTTGCAAATAATTGGCTATTTTACTTATCTATACCTATGATCTACCAACCTCTCAATCTCTGTATTAAGGTATCTAATGTTGATGTAGAGATTAAGAAATAGATATACCGGGTGTACCCGTTAATAATGCAGATTTTGTGATAATAAAAAAACATGCTAATTTCAAGAGAAACATCAAAAGTGTTTTATTCAAAGTAATGCCCATCGCTAGCTACACATTTGCCCCATCTTTCAGGTAATTTGTGGATACCGTCCCAATAGAACTTTTCTTGTTTTGAGGCAAACCATTCAGAGACCCAATTTTCTACTACTTCGGACATTTGGAAGTGCTGCTCAGAAAGTGCGCGTGCCATCGATCGGAACAAGTGGTCATCTGAAGGAGCAAGGTCTGGTGAGTACAGCGGGTGGGTTAATACTTCCCAGGTAAGAACTTTTAACGTGTTTTTAACTGGTTTTGAAATGTGTGATGGTGAGTTATCATGAAGCAAAATTACTTTGCCATGTCTTCTGCCCCATTCTGGTCGTTTTACAATCAAAGCGTGGTTCAAATTGACCTGGACATTCTTTGTCTTTCACATCGAAATCATTACTTTTAAAGCATTTAAACCAGCTTTCCCAAGTTTCTTGAGATGGGGCATATTCACCATAAGCTTCCCGAAGTATACGATAACTTTCAGCAGCACTTTTCTTCAATATGAAGTAATGAATTAAAACTTCCCGCAAATGCTCTTTTTTTGGCATGAAATTCGATATTTTTAAGTGTAAAAATATCTATGTTAACACCTTCAGAAAATTTGACATATGAAGTTTTGAAGCTTGTTGTCAATACAAAATAGCATACGTATCAAATCGCATATATATCAACATATGTGTAATTCCATCTATTGAAAAAAATCCGCATTATTAATGGGTACACCTGGTAAAGCTAATATATGTGTTTCACAAAAGATTTCAAAGAATCCAAATAAAGAAGAAGCTTAGGAACTATGTATTTGATGTTTATCTCACCTCTGTGGGTAATAACTTCTGAAAATTTATTACCTGATAATTTAAGATTGTATTTTATTTTTCCTTTCCTTTTATTTATTTTTGCCCTAAAACTACCTATTTCAAATTTCAAGAGGTGGTCCCTAATTCTTGTATACCATGCCGGTTTAATTCAGTTTCAAGGAGAATTATCTATTGTGTTTCCAGGGCTGTGTTTTTAGTATTCAAAAGAAATCTAAATCACACTTCCTGTTCTCAAGGTATTCCAAGCCCTGCGGAGAGGGCAAGGCTAAACAGAAAACATGTTTGTCTGAGAGGATATGATTACTGCTAAAATGAATTACATGGCTAAGAGGTGCTACAGAGTCCCATGTATGCCAAGATTTGGTGAAAAATCATAGTTTATTTACAAAGGAAAGAGTCCTGATTCTTGTAGTCTGCCGACATGTGTTGGTTTCCCTAACACAGTGGACCACCCAGGTGTCTTTCTCTAGCTTTGCTTTGCTGGACCTGGGGTGACCAGGCCCACACACAGAGACAGGCTCGGAAAGCAAGATGCCACTCAGGTTGGCCATCTGTCTAGGTGTTCCTGCGGCATGGGCAAGTCCAGCGTGATCATGGCTGCTCAAAGGTCAGCTCACGAGGAGCTATGAGGAGAGTGTTCAGAGTCGTCACGAATCTCCACTCCTAAAGCCCCTAAAAACTTGGACAATAGGTAGTCAGGTCTATTCCTGAAAATAGAGCAGATTTCTTTTGGTTGAATGGAGGCTGGCACTGGAAAGTGCTCATTTATTGGTCTATTTTTTTATTTAACCAGATTCTAGAAAGAATGGTCAGAAGTGAGATGACCTTGTGGAGAATTAGCCAGGGGCATTGCTCCCCAGTGACCCTCCAGGTCTTATTAAAATTCTTATTTAGAACAAGTATTATTCAGATGCCCAGGTAAAGAGAGAGTTTGGTAAAGCGATGTAGGTAAGACATTGTCTTCTCAGCCCGATCTTTTAGAAAAGGAAATCAGATTTACTGTGTTAGGAGAATAAAGTCTTCTTTGGGAGAAATAGCAAATGGTAAAGAAAAAAGGTGAAATTCTGAAAGGTGTGTCGTTGAGCCTTTCTAGGCTCAAAGCTCTCCTTCTGCTTCCTGTTGGCTAGGAGGCAAGGGGCCGCTGCTGTTTCTTATGATCCACGAATGTGAAAAATATTGATTTGTAAGGAATCCCAGAGGCTCTAGTGAAATTAATATGATTTTCATAAATACAAATTGTATCAGAACTGTTGTCATAGAAACCTGAGTGGAAAGAACAGCAGAAGCATGAAAAGAGGAGGAATCTGTGGTCAGTTTTGGTTCAGATTGTATGGCCCCCCGAATCTTACTGCCAGGCCCTGATCTTCTAATATGTAAACCTCATCAGATGGCCTGCCAAGAAGTTGAGTGCCTTGAATCCCCAGCCCTAAATTACTTCACCTATCAAGCTGAATTCAATTACCAGCCAAGCTCCTAAACCAGTGTTTCTCAAACTTCAGTGAACAAGACACAGATTGCTGGGCCACACCCCGAGGGTGGCACCACCCCTAGAGTGAGATGGCCTTGTGGAGAATTAGCCAGGGGCATTGCTAATTAATTCCCTGTATTGCTAATAAATTCCCAGGAAATGGTGGTGCTGACCCTACAGACCTGGAGAACAACCTTCAAAAACCACCGCCCCATTGCCTCTACTCTGGCCACCAATCCACTCTATGTAAAATGAATCAATCTGAATGTATTATAATTTGTGGCATGTCCTGCACGGTGCTGTACTGTTTATTATCTTGAATTAGGAAAGAGTATGTATTTCATAAGCTGGGTGTCTCTCTTGTTACCACAGGGCCTTTGCACTCTAGAAAAAGACCAAAGTGCCCTTGTTAAGTCAGGAGGAAATCAGGCAGAAGAGATGCCTGGGGTGTGTGTTTGCAGAACCCACAGAGCTAGTTGCATCAGGAGGAGTCCCTGACTCCCTTCTTCAAAGCACCCTTCCTTTTGCCTTCTATCTCTTCCTCCCTGTTGACAGTAGGACTTCTGAGTCAGAAAGCCCTGGATTTGAACCCAACTGTGACACTTAGACTCCATAGCCTGTAGTAACTTGGTTAACTTAAGCCTCAGTTTTCTCATTTCTGAGACATGGGACTAATAATTTCTAATTGACAGATTGCTTTTTAAAAATATATTTATATTTTTTTATTGATTTCGGAGAGGAAAAAAGAGGGAGAGAGAGACAGAAACATCAATGATGAGAGAATCATTGACTGGCTGCCTCCTGCATGCCCCCTATTGGGGATGAGCCCACAACCTGGGCATGTGCCCTGACCTGGAATCCGACCATGACTTTCTGGTTCATGTGTCGATGCTCAACCACTGAGCACCACCGGCCCAGCCAGATTTATTTTGAGGATTCAATAAAAGAATGCATATGATCCTGCTTGCCACACAGTAGGTACTTGCTCATACAAGTATCTATTACTTATTATAAATGCAAATTTGGGCGACAACACACCATGTAATTCGCTCTGCACCCTCCAAGAGTGACCCTTGGTGAACGCTTGCCTATAAACTACTCCACTAGGTTTGACAAACGGCTGCAGGATAACCTGTGAGACACTGCACCTTTTCTTGAATATCAGTGACCCCAATTTCTGCCAAGGGGATAAATCTCCTTCCATTTTAATATAATTTCTCGAGAGTCCATGAACAGTAGGAACGCCACTGCAGGAAGCCTCTGGAAACTGCAGAGCTGAGAGTGGGAGCGTCCCCGAGGGCCTGTCTGGAGATGCTGCCTGTGCGCGGGGACTGGGAACATTTAGAACCTGAAACAGTAGGAATGCGGTGGGGAAGGCAGGGGAGTTAAATCTCCGGAGCCTCCCCCACACAAATCAATCACAGAGGAAATAGGCATTTAAGGGAAAAGTTCCTTTACAATGCATTTCTATTTGTATTTCTATTACCTCATCTCATAAATCTCATTCCCTCCTAGTATGATTCCGTGAGCAGAACAGCCCAGATCTTTTTCAGTCTCTTAATGGGTTCATTTTTCGACTCTGTGAGACAGACAAAGGGGTCTTGGAATCCACCAGATGGGGCCGGGAGCAGGTTAGAGGACGGACAACAGGGTCACTTCAGACTGAGAACGAATGATGCAAAGCTGATCCCCCACAATATGTGCATGTGACTCGAATTTTCTACTTCTGGGCTGAAGGAAGAAGCCCAGGCAGTAAACATATGATTGCAGGTCCACATTCTATCTTATTTAAGATTCTGTTATTTCATGTTCAGCATTCACGTGCCCCGCATTTCACTGGACAAGCACGGAGGTCTTTTCCATGAGCACCGCCATGTCCAGGAACTTCCCACATTTTAGCCTCCAAACTGCATCTCCCAGTTTGCCTCCTGTTCCCCAAATCACAAGAAACTGGATGATATTTGGTTTGGGAAATAGAATCATTGCAACATACGCCCTTCATTTTGTAAATGAGGAAATTTGGATCTTACTCCAGGTTGGTGCCAGCACCAGGGAGCTAAAATCCAGTTTTTATGACCTTCAATACAGGACTCCCTTCTACTACACTATGCAGCTCACACTTTCATTTCAAGTTCTTAGAAGTCTATTTCAAAATTACAAAAGCTTTTTGATCCTGACAGTACATCCCAGACCCAGCTTCCTGTCTGATTGGAGAGAAGAAAAATAAAAATTTAATTATTGTGTTCATAACTTCATGGAGGCATTCTCTTATCTCTATTTTATCAGTTGAGCTTTTTTTTTTTTTTTTGAATCAGCATATCCAGTTCTTTACATGCAGAATATCAGGTCTGACCTGTTCTTGCATTCACAAGAGGTTGATTGAGTCAAGTCTTGGCACCTCTAGTTGGTATAAAACAAAGTATTTCCCAGGGCTAGTGAGACACTCAGAAGTCTTCTAGTCTAGGTGCAGCACCTGCTAAGTTCCAGGAAGTACAATAGGTATTACAAGTTAATAAAAAATATAAGGACCTCGCTCTCATTGAACTTACAGTTGAGCTTCAATGCCCTGACCGAGAGGGTCCAGGAGAGGCTCTCAGGCTGTCCTGCTCATAAAAAGCCCACGTTTAATTAAATGACCATCTTTCCCAATTAGCTATGAAAAACACAGCTTGTGTAACTATGTCATTATCACTTCCTGCCTGGATTAGTGTAATCCACGATATGCAGGCCTTCTGTGCTCCAGCATTTCCTCTGGGGATTTGCAACTTGTGCAAAACCCTAGCTTTAGAATGCTGGCTGGAGCCAAGACTGCATTACTCACGCTCCGCCTCTGCCAAGCCAAGTGCACGAGCTTCCTTTACAGGGCCGTGCACGCTGCAAACGTTCTGAAGTGAAAGGCTAAGCAGAAATCTCTTCTCCAAACCTGGGGCTGGCTCGGCAGCTTAGTATACACTTCCCTCACTCCAAGCAAGAGTTGGCAAGTGCCAGCCCCGGATATGTGTTTGTTCATCTCTCATTCTTGTCAAGAGAAAGCTAGACAGTGGAGCAACGATTCAGTCCCTCAGTGCGATTGACTAGACTCCTTCCAACTCTATAATTCTATTTTTCTAGAATAGCCACTTCCTGGGGGACTCCCTCAGGTGTGACACCACAACTGTCTTTATGCCCACAATGTCATTCTTTCAATTGTAAATTCACCTTTTTTCAGAAATGAGATAACACCGGAGATCAACTAGAAATATTTCAAATGAGGAAACTGAAGCTGAGAAAGACAATCACACCTAGGATTAGAACCCAAGTCTCCTAACTGATCGAAAGAGCCACTGTGTCCTCTCTAATAAACATTTCCTATTCCAGTGACCTGTGTCATAGGGCCATAGCCTCCCTTTATATGCTCAGAAGGAGCCATTTAAAAAAAAATCCTCACCTAAGGATATTTTTCCCACTGATTTTTAGAAAGAGTGGAATGGAGGGAAGGCGGGGAAAGAGAGAGAGAAATATCATTGTGAGAAAGACACATGGGTTGGTTGCCTCCCACATGAGCCCCGACCAGGGCCAGAGATCAAACCTGCAAACCCAGGTACGTGTTCTTGACTGGAATCAAACCAGAGACCTTTTGATGTGAGGACCAACACTCTAACCACTTAGAAACACCAGCCAGAGCAGGAGCCATTTTTAAAAATCTCTAGGCTGTCCGACTCTTTGGTGCTGTTACGGAAAGGGTCCTGGATGCCAAACACCATCTCTCACTGGTAATGCTGCTCAGGTACGAACTCAAAATCGATTTTCAGGGCCAGAGCAGGAGGGAAGCCCATTAAAGGATGTTGCAGCTTCTGAAAATGCCACCCGGCTTTGGCAAAGGCACGCTGCATGAGACAGTTCAAAGAGCATTGCATTGCCTTCTGGTTATGGGTCACTCCGTCTCTGTGAATCCAGTCATGAACGCACAGAAATTCAGAGCTGGAAGGGACTTCAGGGATCATCTTGTCAGCTCCTTCAGTTTAAAGGTGAAGAAAGCGAGACCCAGAGAATACTAGATACTTACCCCCAGGCTATAGAACTACTGATCAGGAAACTGGCCTGTCCTTTCTCCCATGTCACATTGTCCCGGAACAAAAGGCCAATGCCACCAGAGATAGCCACTGGTTCTTCCATCCCAGTATTGTACCAACAACGCTCTCACCATTTAGCTCTTTATATGAAATTCCCAAGAACGCAGAAGTTGCTCTTGATTTTTTTTTAGAGTGATACAGATTGTGACAAAGCTCCAAACTGACCTCTTCCATAGCGGGACAGCACAGGCAATGTACCTCAAGTCCCTGAACACCACTCAGGAAAGAAAGAAGGAAACCACCCTGTCATGGTCAAAAGGAAATCAAGTCTGAGATCTGATGCTCACCATTCATCATATGCCCTTGATGTATGATGCTTAGACAGATAGTGTGGCACTGTCATAACTGAAGCAAGTGCAAAAAATGTCAAATTCTATTCTAAGGACCATAAGCCTCTCTACAGAATTGATTAGGGGAGAAAGCTACCCATCCTTTCTATTTTCCTCTTCACTGAACTTGTGCAACAATATTTCCCCAAATGTCTGGTGCCTGGAACTTCCAAGGGCAAGAACTTTATAAAATAACATTTTTAAAAAAAATTATAAAAAATCATACATAATTATCATGGAAAATTTGGAAAATACAGAAAGATATCAAGAAGAAAACAAAATCGAGCTATATATCTATCATTTATGGATAAATACTGTTACTTTTTTCAAATATATCTTACCAATATTTTATCGAGGCATGCATATATACATATTGCTTTGTAGCCTGATTTTTGCTTTTTTTCCACATTACAATTTAAATATATATATATATATATATATTTTATTGACTTTCTACAGAGAGGAAAGGAGAGGGACAGAGAGCCAGAAACATCAATGAGAGAGAAACATCGACCAGCCGCCCCCCGCACCCCCCCCACCAGGGATGTGCCCGCAACCAATGCACATGCCCCTGACCGGAATCGAACCCGGGACCCCCCAGTCCGCAGGCCGACACTCCATCCACTGAGCCAAACCGGCTTCGGCTCCACATTACAATTTAACAGGACCATTGTTTTTCCAGGTAGTGAGTGATCAAACTTCAGTGAGCATCAGAATCACCTGGAAGGCTTCTTAAGAATGCTGCGTTCCAATTCCAACTTCTGATATAGTACCTCTAGGGCAGAGGTCGGCAAACTCATTAGTCAACAGAGCCAAACATCAACAGTACAACGACTGAAATTTCTTTTGAGAGCCAAATTTTTTAAACTTAAACTTCTAACGCCACTTCTTCGAAATAGACTCGCCCAGGCCGTGGTATTTGGTGGAAGAGCCACACTCAAGGGGCCAAAGAGCTGCATGTGGCTCGCAAGCCGCAGTTTGCCGACCCCGGCTAGGGTAAAGATCCCTAATTTGCATTTCTAACAAGTTTCCAGGAAATATTTATGTTGCTGGTCTGGGGAACACACTTTGAAAAACACGGTTGTACTACAGTATAACTTAAAAAAAAAAAAAAAAAGGCTGTATTCTATTAAGTGGGTGTGGTATAATATAGGGGTGAGCAGGTGAGTGGAGAGAGATTAACCAAAGAACTTAAATGCATATATACATAACCCATGGACACAGACAATAGTGTGGTGAAGGCCTGGAGGGAGAGGGCAACAAGGTGGAGGGAGTCAAAGGGGTGGGTAGGGGGACACCTGTAATACTTTTAACAATAAAGATAAATTTAAAAGATATAGGCATTTAAACTTTCCCAAATTTTTCACTGTTATAGGTAATAAACTAATAAGTATATGTTGGATATCTCTGTTTCTTTTATTTAAAAAAGAGCTTTATTGAGATGTAATTCACATACCGTAAAATTCACCTATCTAACTATACAAGCTTTGATTGCTTCTTTAGGATAAATTCTGAAGGGAATTGCTGGGTCAAAGATTATGAACATTTTTAAGGCTCCTGATACATACTGACAAATTGTCCTGGAAGGTTATACACAAGTACATTCTCACCACAAAGGGTGAGAGTCTCATTTTCTGATTTCCCGGGGCAATCCAGAGTATTATAATTTTAAAAACATCTTTACCAACGTGAAAGGAGAAAAACAGCACTGTATTGTTGCTTTTATTTATACTAGAGGCCTGGTGCATGAAAATTCATTCACTGGAGGTGGGGGGGGGGGGTCCCTCACCCTGGCCTGCCTCTTTTCACAGTCTGGGAGCCTCAGGGGAAGGCGACGCCCCATCACACCTCTGCTGCTGCCACTGTGGGCAGCACAAGCCTTGGCCGGCTCTGGTTACCTGAGCTTCGGGTGGCCCTGGGTGGCTAGGCAGCCGCCATCTGAGGCTTGCCTGCACCTCAGGCCGGCCTTGGGCGGCTGGGGGGCTGAGGAGACTGGGGGACTCTGGAGGCAGGAGCATAGCAGTCAATTAGCATATTCCCTCCTTATTGGCTGTGGGCGCCGCCATCTTTGAGGGCAGGGCAGTCAATTAGCATATTCCCTCCTTATTGGCTGAGGGTCAATTAGCATATTCCCTCTTTATTAGATAGGATTTCTTTGACTTCCATTGAGGTTGGATATTTTCCAAATATATTTATTTGGCATTAATATTTATAATTTTGTGAATTGCTCTTTCTTAGGCAGGATATTTGTACAGATGTCATGGAGAACACAAGACCATGAGGACACCAGTTATCTTAATGACTAATGGGCACAGGGAATATCATGTAAAATGCCATTTCTCTGCAATTCAATTAAATACCAGTCTCTCTCTCTCTCTCTCTCTCTCTCTCTCTCTCTCTCTCTCTCTCTAACTAACACACACACACACACACACACACACACACACACACACACCCATCAAATCGCAAAGGACCTTCAGGCTATGGGCAGCCCCAGGGAAACTCCCACTAAGGCTGCAAAAACACATGAGCTTAAAAACCCCCAAATGAATCCAGTGAGTCAGTTTTAGCGCAATCAGCCAATTGAATTTAGTTAAAGGATAAGTGTTGTAATGTTTATATAGTTAATTTTAAAAGAAAGTGGTTATTTTACTTAATAGGTTGTTCCTCTTGTTTTCTGCTCTGCTCTGGGGTGCACAGACCCATATGGCACATGCTCCCTCACCCAGTGGAAGCCAGAAAAAAGAGGACCCGAGGAGAGAGCTGCTCTTCCAAAACGTCCCTAACTTGCCACCACGGAGGCCATAAGGCCGAATACCAACAGCTGAAGCTTTGGTGGAGAAGTTTGCATTCTTGGCCTCTTTGGCAGTCACTGGGGGGAAAATGTCATGCGTATTTTCACAGGTGAAGGAGAGCTGGTGCCCAATGCATCCAATACGACAAAGGCGCTGTGTTCTAGGTTTCAGCCTGGGCGCATTGAGCTGTCTAAAGTTTCTGAAAGGAGTTGCCTTTTCCTGAAATTCTCCTGAATGCACACAAGGTGACCCTTCCATCAGACCAGCAGGATTTGAAATGACAGTATCTTTTTCTGCTTGATCTGCCATACTGACGGCTCACTCCCTGAAAGTCATGTACTATGAGTAGTTCCTGAGTCCTCTTCTCCTCCCCCTTCATACTCTCTTCTTGAGGGATGTTTTCTGATGCTGGTGGTGCCAAACACCATGTTTCCATCCCAAACCTGCTCCTCAGCCCTCTAGATAAAAGCCTTCTGGAAAGTTATCTTCATTGGAAAGACCTATGGATGATGCAAACCTAACCCGTTCAAAACAGAACTCTTCCACTCTCTCCATGTTGAACTTTTCCTTCTTACATTCCTATTTCCATTTATGTTAGAAAATCATGAGTCTTACCTGGATATTCTGTATTCACTTGGTCCCTGAATCCTGCTTACCCTGGCTCAGGCATGCGTCTTCTAATGTCCTCCTTCCCTCTTCCCCCTGCCCCTGTGCATGAGCTCAGACCCTCCTAATCTCATGCCCCCAAACCCTCACCCCTTCTAGCTGTCTGTCCTCTTAGTAGACTTTCTTCACTCAAATCCACTTTATACCTTCAAAACTGGCCTCCAGAGGTGTCTTCCCATTAAGGAAATCTGATCCTGTCACTCCCCTGCTTAAAGACAGCTGCCTGGAGGACTACTCTGAATTCTCTGGGGTGATACATAAGACTTTCGCTACCACCTTTTATTCCCTCCTCACTTCACTCCCACCAATACCCCTCCCTGGCAAGCTTCCCCCTTAGTCACATCAAATCTTTGTTCTCAGAACAAGCTATTTTTAGCCTTTTACCCCTCCAGGTTGTGTGTATTCTCCTTCCTCTTATTTGTCACCAAATTTCCTCCTTATCCTTCAAGGCCAACTGAAATGAATCACCTCATTCATTAATTCATTCACTCATTCAACAGGATTATTTTTAGCATCTGATATTGGTTAAATATTGTGCTAAGTGAAACCAAACACACAGGATCTCTGTTCTCATGGAGCTCTACGTTTTTCTTGAGGTCTTTTATGACACCTTGAGCACTAATAATTTCCTCCTTATCCCTATAGCATTCTGTTCATAGCCCTATTATAGCAGTTAATCAACCATCATGTAATTGCCTACCTAGAGGTCTGATGTCCAATTTAGAGGTCTTGGGTTACTGAATAGACTATGAGCTCCTGGGGCTGAGGGTGGAAGAGTTGCATTCATGATTGAGTCTCACTCATCTCTTTTCGAGGAGGCTATTCAACGTAGTGGTTAAGACAGGTTATGGAGTCGACTATAAGTATTCAAATTCTGCCTCTACAATTTATAAGTTCTGTAAACTTGGAAAATTTTTTAACCTCTCTGTGTTTGTCCCTCTGTTAAATGAACATAATAGTAGTAACATAATAGTAGTAAAATAAAGGACTTAATATATCAAAGCAATTACTATAGAATATAAGTGCTGTTTTATTAATTCTGTTACAGTACCTAAATAAGCCCTCAATAAAATGTGACTGAATGAGTGGGTGAATGTTATTTAAATATAATAAGATCCATCTATCTATCATCTACCTATCATCTATCTATTATCTATCTATCTATCTATCTATCTATCTATCTATCTATCTATCGTGTCAAAGACCATATTATCTCAGTCACGGGTATGAGAATGGTCAGGCCAGATAAAACCCAGACAGCCCAGGGAATTGATTTTTATCTTTAGTGTGCTTTAAAATCTCCCGAGGAACCTATTATAAATTCACATTCTTGCCCCCTTTCTGATTTAGTATTTTGGAGTAGATCTCAGACTCTGTATTACTAATAACACTGTGTGAATGGATATTCCTTGGGCCACACTTTGAGAAATACTAGCCCTGGTGAGATAACTTAGACCCCTTTGCCTACTGAGGGTCCCAGAACTACATATTGTCCCCTGAGCAAAGGGACAGGAGGGGTCCCGCTGAGCAAGGTGACACAGTGCCATGTGAACCTCACAGGATCCTTCTGTGAAGACAATCAGTGAAGGAATGAAGTACATAAAATGCAATAGATGGAGACCAGCTACAAAGACATAGGAGTCATAAAGGTGTGCTGATTGGCAGGTGAATTTGAAAAATTTCTGAGTAATCCCACTTGGGTTATTTCCCAAGAACCAGCAATAGAGCAATGGTATTTGGAATACACAGGTACACACTATTCAGGGTTGGGCTTTATCATCAGTTTCAGGTTGGGTTAATTTATTATTATGAATCTACCACAAATCACCTGTTTGACATTTGGCAGGACACTTTGCCCTGCTGATCCTCTTCTTTATATGATAAGTGGGTTGGGTTAAAATTTTTGAGCCTTCAGTCCTGTTGTTCACTGACTCCTGTGCTGGGAATTGCAAATCACTGACTGAGGCTCAAAAGAATCAATGCCTCTCCTAATAGAGAACAGTTTACTCTGTATTAACCTCAGAGTCAGTTTCCAAATGTCAGTCAACAGCAACACACCTGGACGATTAAAGGTGAAGAGAAAGTGCCAGCTCCCTTGAGCATCCTGAGCTAGCACTTGGCTGTACTAGGAACAAGACAGCACCCCTGAAACAAAGAGCTACCCTCCTCCCTCCTGCCCTGCCTGCAGCCAATCTGCTCCACCCAGCACTTTCTCCACAGACTGCGCTCTCCTCTCTCAGGCCCTGGAGAGGGGCAACCCAGGAGACAGGTGCTTGAGATGCCCCTTCCTAAAGGGTCTTGCTGAGGCCAACTGTAGGAAGTCATCTGGTCACACCCTTGGGAGCAAATCTGTTCACGCCTGTTTTTCTGGAAATCCAACTCTCATTCTTTCCTTTATTTCTGTTACGCCATTGTGATTTATAATAAGAAATATACATCTGGTCTTTGTTCCTGTTTCTGGCAGGGAGCTCTTAAAACTCTTGGAATTTCCTAAGTGACAAGAGCAAAAAAAGGTGTCTTTTGTTATGTCAGTGAGGTAACTTTTGGACCCACCTAAGGATGGGAGCTGGTTGCCAAGAGAACCAGCCTGTGATTAGAGGGTTGGAACTTTTAAGTCCCACCTTCACCCCCTCACCCACTCCCACCTCCTGGGAGGGGGGAGGGGCTGAAGATTGGGTTCATTCACCAATGGCCAATGATATAATCAATCGTGCCTATAAATGAAGCTTTCACTAAAGCCGTGAAGGATGGTGTTCATGGATCTTCCAGGTAAATGAACAGTGGAGATTCAGGGATAGTAGCACACTCAGAGAGGACATGAAAACTCCCCAGCCCTGTCTCCATACCTTGCCCTATGCATCTCTTCCATCTGGCTGTTCCTGAGTAATATCTTTTTATACTAAACTAGTGGCCCGGTGCACGAAATTCATGCAAATTGAAAGGGAATTAATTAGAGGAAATATTTTAATATTGCTATTTGCCCTTTCTCTAGAATAGAAGTGTCAGAGATGAAAGAAAATTAGTAAAATGCATATGAAAATCTCCCTCCTGTCACAGTCTGGGGTGCAGGACCTAGAGTCAAGTACCTGCCCACCACCCTCACATTGCTTCAAAAATGCAGGAGAACCAGACCCAGCCGGCCCCACCCCCATCAAGCCCCTCTGGGTGGGGGATGCAGCCTCAGGTTCCCTGGACCAGTGCTGGGAGGGGGGGGCACAGTCTCAAGTCCCTCATCAAGCCCCGCCCGGCAGGGGGTGTGGCCTCAGGTGCCCCAACTTGGCGCTGGGGTGGGAGCATGGCCTGAGGTCCCATGGCCCAGCGCTGGGGCGGGGGTCTCAGCCTGAGGTCTCCCTGCCTGGTGCCGGGGTGGGGTGTGTGGCCTGAGGTCTTCCATCAAGCCCTTCGGGGCGGGGGGTGCAGCCTGGGTCCCCATCAAGCCCTGCCAGGCAAGGGGCCTGGCCTGAGATTCCTCGGCCCAGCGCTGGGGTGGGGGGCGCAGCCTGAGGTCCCCCGGGCCAGCGCTGGGGCGGGGGGCACGGCCTGAGGTCTCACAGCCCAGCAGCAGGGCAAGGGGCACAGCCTGGGGTCCCCCGTCAAGCCCTGCTGGGTGGGGGTGTATGGCCTGAGGTCCCTCACCCAGACCAGGTGCCATGCAGCCTCAGGTCCCTGCTGTTTGGTCGTGATGTTATGGTATCCTAGCTAATTTGCATATTCCTCTATTATATAGATAGGTATTATATAGGTAGATGGGTAATCTAGTAAGTATAATACTCTTCTGAGTTCTGTGAGCCTCTCTGGCAAATTAATTGAATGCAAGGAAGGGGGGTCTTTGGAACCTCTAGTCTATAGCTGGCCAGCACAGGTGATGACGTGAGCCTGAAGTTAGTAGGGGGAGGGGAAGGAACAGAGCTCTTAATCTGTGGGATGTGACACTATGTGCAGGAAGTGTCAGAATTGACTTGAACTGTAGGACACCCAGCGGGTGTTGGAGAATAGCTTGTTGGTGTGGGAACCTCCCACTTTCCCACATCAGAATTGGTGTCAGAATTGTAGCCGTCAATGGGAGAAGAAAAAAGAATGGGAGATAAGTAAAGCTTGTATTATTCCTGTGTTATTTAAGATGTAGCAGCATCTCTGGTCTGGAGTTATTTTGGTTACTATTATATGAGTGATTATGTGTTATATATATTATTACTATTGAATTATTATACAAAGAGAGTGGTGCACAGCAAAAGTGGCTGTTTCAGGAAGACCCAGTATAAGAGAGTGTACGTGCACTCAGTTCCTTTTCCTGGGTCAGGGCGAATCGCGTGGGTGGAGCGCAGCTCTCTCCAACGTCTTGGCTAGTGTTTTCCAGGCTTTTAACAAATGAGGAAATCCTAGCCGCTCATTATTTCTCCTCCCTCTGCCCCATATCATGTGGTGACAGACTTTTCTTCCCAATTGCATTAATTAAGTAATAATTAATGTTTTTCCATTTAAAAATTAATCAAAGACACAGATAACAGCTAATCAATGCTTCTCATCTTCAGCAGAGTGCCAGTGTAATCATTTTTATCATTTCAGTGAAAAGCACTGAAAATTGGCCTCTTGCGGAGTTTATTCAATCTTATCACAGATACAGTTTGCCTGCGGACCAAGCTTTTTAGAAAATTGAAGCTAGTTCCAGAATCCCCATTATGCCTCACACTCTACATTTTGACAGGAAGCTAAGCAAGGTGAGCATGGGTTCCCTTTATTCATAATGAGGGGTGAGATGGCTGACGAGTGGATTACCAGGTGGTGAATGACAGCAGAATTTCTTGGTGAAAGCACCTGGCTGAAAGCTGTGGGGAGAAAGGGTGAGAGAGCAGTGTAGCTTCTGCATGTAGTTTCACTTCTTTCTCTACTTTTGAGTGGGTGCAACCTAGTTTAGCCTTCTGTTCCTACTTGTCTGTCCTCTTTCTCACCTCCTTTCTCCTCTTCCTCCTTCCTATTGTCCCCAAGGTAATTGATGGTGGAAACAGAGAGGGGATGGAGGTAAAACCTACCTCAGGGAAGATGGAACTGGCCTGTGAGATTGTGTGTGAGTTAAGGAGAATAACACAATATACATTATCTGTTGTTATTAACAGCCGAATGGTGCTATATCGCCTTATCACACATGTTTTTATGGTCGCCTCCGACCCAGCTCTTGTTTCTCTGCCTGACTAATTTCCCTGATGCTTAAAGACTCTGCCCATTCAGGGTAGGTGCTCTCCTCTGTGTTCCCAAGACATTGTATATTGTATTAAATCTCTGGTTTATTTTTCTGAGCCTCCAACTCTACTCTGCAATCCATGAGAGTATCTCTGTGTCCAGTGCCTCAGTAAAATGTCTGCACATGATTGATGTTCAACAAATGCTTTTTAAAACAAATTAATAGCTACATGTGTAAATAAATGCCATATAAAGGAAGTGTCTCTTCTGGCTGTCAAGGCATGCATGAGACTAATAAAACAGAAAATAGGTACTGTCCACGTTACAGTGTCCCAAAGTCCAATCAAAAGAGTCAAATCAGAGCTGGAGCTAGGATGATGGTAGAAACTAAATCATGGGTGGCAGTGGCCAAGGGGCAGGCGTGCATGTAAAGGCAGTCAGGCCACATGGAAGGGGACTAAGGGTTGTGCTTTCCTGAAGGGTAGGGGCCTCTGCTGAAGGACCTTTCCCACATCCTTTCCATCTTCAACACTGTCCTTCTGAAGAAAGAGGACTGACACACTAACCCTTAAATCTGACACTTCACTAGATTGCTACCTCTATGATGGCAGGGACCATGCCTTCCATGCCTTCGATATTCCAACAATAACTTCCCACAGTGCCTTGTAGAGTAAGATGCTTAGGCAGCAAATGCTAATTTGACCAACATTACAGTGTGTTCTGATAAATAGGGTTGAGGCCTTGGTCCTTTTTGTACACTGATGTGTCCCCAAAATCTAGACTTGTGCTCATCACATAACTGGTACTCAATAATACTTGTGAATGAATAAACACATTTTAAAACCTCATAGCAGGCCATGGTTTCCATGGCCGGAATTGACAAGTGTTTTCAATTAACCCTCATGGAGGTAGCTCATGGCTCATCAGCAAAGCAAAAGGAGATAATAAACCTTAATCCAGGTGCATTCATTACCCAAGCACACCCGAGGCTCCTTAGTGGCCTTCAGACCGTCTCCTACTTGGGTGACTTGTCTGCTCATTTTTGTAGCAAGAAAAGCCAGGTCCCTTTTCAAGTTATGGGAGTGAGGGGGCAGCTTTTGTTCCCTCACCTGGTCATTGCTCATGCCCTCTTACCTGAGAGGTAAGATATTATGATATTAAAAACTCATGTATTAGTTCTAACACCTGAAAAAGGAAGCTCTGTGTCCGTTAGACAAAGATGACCACGTTTCAAAATGTAGGGTAAAACTCCTCCTCTCCAATCATGCATTTTTTTTTTTGTTCTCCAATCTTATCCTTAAAAACAATGCCATGAAAACACAATACGGTAGTGCAATAAATTTCACACGAAGCGGTGTCTGTGTTAAAGGCATTTACAATCCCAGAGAGTGTGCGTTTACATTTCACTTGTCCTGCTGCAACACCCTATGAATCCACTCAGCTGGTTTTAATATACTTTTTTAAAAGGTGGTGGGAATGTCTTTTGGTGGATACATTATGGAATGAGAGACCCTTACACCACGAACTTCACACCAGCCACGCACATGTGCAGGGATGGAAAAACATGAGTAATTCCCTCTCAGATGTTTTCCAGCCTCTCAGCGTGTAGAACACCACAGGCTGAGAGGCAGCCAAAGTGCAAAGTGTGGATATGGTCCTAATGGGCATCCTTCTTGCCAGTTGCCATGGATGATAAGATTCTACTTCCTTCCTGACATCCTTCCCCTCCTCTCACCCCAGCACAATAATTTTTGGATTCGTGCCTAGGCAAACATTCCACACCTCCTCCCCTTTGCCACAGGCTCTGAAATCCGGGGGCTGTTGGCAGGATGGGTCCCAGAGCACATGGGCACAGACTGCAGCCATCAGCCACAACCATCCTGAAGGAAATGTTTTACCACCAAAGGAAGAGACTCAAACATAGAGAATAACTTTTATGCTTGTCCTGTGGCACTCAGGAAATGAGGGGAGAAAAGTGTTCTAAGGAAAGGGGTCTTGTAAGGAAGAAACTGGGAAGAGGAACCGGATTTCTTTCTTTCTTTTTTTTCTACTTAGATCTGTTTTTCGTATGTGTGTATGTATGTCTTTATTTACATTCAATATTACTCTGTATTAGTTTCAGGTGTACACCATAGAGGTTAGACAATCATATACTTTACAAAGTGTTCCCCCGATATTTCCAGTACCCACCTGGCACCATAAGGTATTACAATATTATTGTCTATATTCCCTATGCTGTACTTGACATCCCTGTCACTATTTTATAACCAACAATCTGTACGTCTCACTGCCTTCACCTTTTTCACCCAGTCCCCTTATCCCCCACCCCTCTGGTAACCATCAGTCTGTTCTCTGTATGAGTCTGTTTCCATTTTGTTTGCTCATTTATATTGTTCTTTAGACTCCACGTGTGAGTGAAGTCAAGGAGGAGCTGTTTTCAGTGTGACGGTTGCATTTTTAACAGGTTCCATGTGAGGGGACTGGGAAGCCCTGGAAGTCCGGGACTAGGGCTCAGGGCAGAAACCAAGTTTGCCAGGAGATGCTAAGATGTTGAGAGCGACCCACACGGCGAAGGCAGCTCTGGGGGAGGAAAGGGGCAGGAGACAAAGAGCTGAAACTAAACTCTACCGAGCAGCGACATCTAAGAGGTGACATGAAGAAGAACGGGCAGTGAAGGAGGCTGAAGGACCCGTGACAGGAAGAGGAGGTGGAGCAGCTCCTTGAATGCCATGGAAGCTGCGGGAGAAATACTTCCAGGAAGCGAGGAAGTAGGTCATGGGCAATGCTGCATGTGGAGAACGCAAGGACAGGGGTTTCCTGGCTTTCTCGTCTCTCTCCTTCTCCAAAGTCATAACCTAACTCCTCCCTTTATTCAGCTCCCACCTCATTCCAGGATCATTCTGATGAGAATCTCCTCCCCGGAGAGAGGCAGAAGACATATATTCTTGTTTTTCGCTCTTTGATTTTTGGAAATGTGGCCATTTTATCACTGGCCTCTCTTTAGGGCCAGGGGACAGAAGGAAACGTTTGTGGAGCGTCTCCGGTGTCCTAAGCACCAAGTGGAGTAAAATGGCAATGGAAACATTTAAGCAGCAACGACTGAGAATTGTCAAGGCAAGTACAGGAGATGGCCCGGTCTCCCGCTCCGGTCCTTCCACATGGCCCTGTGGGCAGGGCACACCGACCTCTCTTCTTCTTCATTCAGTAGAACGAAAACCCTGCCCCGCTCAGCCAGTTGTGAGGTCACAAAGGGTCCTAAAGCCCGCATGAACGGAAGGCACGATTGGAGGGCTGTCTACCTTATTTGTCCCGGAAGGCTCTTACCAGTTGCATATCCCACATGAAGACTTCCCTGGGACATGCCAATTTTCAGTAATTTCCCTTGTCTGAAATTCTATCGTCAACATTGAGACATCAATTATTTTTCTTTATAATTTAAGTGCCCTGTGAGTCTGATCTCCTGAGTGAAACAATAATCCCCTTGAGAAGAGGGAGTGTGTCATATACTTGAGGGATACCCACAAAGCCTAGCATGTATTCAATTAATTGACAACCTGAATTAAATGCCTCTCGTGGCACCCGTGGGAATTCGTATCTGTAGCTGCTGCTTCCCTCTGATGGTGGGTTTGTTTTAAGGACCACCTTCTTGATTTGGTCTTTGGCTACCATAATAATCTTGGAGCCCATAAACCCTAAGGTGTTGTTTTATAATTGCCATCCAGCATTTTTAAGCTCCTTGGGAAACATGAGGCGAAGCAGCCCCTGCCTAGCACGTTACACAAGCCACACTGAGCAAAGTAACAAGGGGAAGACTAGAGGGAAAGACGGCCCAAACTCCTGAGGCTGACAACTTCTTCATCCAAGCCTGCTAATAATTACCACAGAGGAATATTTATTTTTGGAGTCTTGCATGCACCTTCATTTCTTCCTCTACTGCTTGTTTTGTGACCCAGAAATTTTTACCATCCTTGCAAGAATAAAGGAGTGTCAGGTTTTCTTGCATAGAGATGCTATTCCTTATCAGAGGATATGAAAACCAAATTAAACCTTGTTCTGCAATTTAAAAACATATCTCAAATGCAAGCCAACAAAAATTTCCCTGGCTCTAGTTGAATTGGTGTGTGTGTGTGTGTGTGTGTGTGTGTGTGTGTGTGCTCGAAGCAAACTGCTGTCATCGCCTCTGGCTGTAAAAACCACAAGGGGTCCACAGACCTTATCACACCTGAGCTTCATCATCCTCTTCCTCCACGTGGAGTGATATTTATCCTTAACACACCAAGGAAATAGGAAATCAGTTGCTTATGCCTGTGCCAACACTCTCTGAGACCTCATTCTAATACTCACCTACTGTGAATGAAAAATATAGGCTGTCCTCAATTCACATAACATACATTTGCAAAGGAGAAAAATGATGCTTCGATTTGCATAATGTTCTATTGTTTCGAATGTGGAATCACAGGCATTATCTCCTTACATTTACCATGGGAGTTAAGTACCATGACCTGAATTTTACAGATAAAGATGAGGGTCAGAGATGTTGTCATTTGCCCAGCATGGAGGAAGTTAGTGTCAAAAGAGAGGAGTTAACATGGACCTGGACAACAGTGTGGGAGGGAGGGGAGGATGAAGGTGGAGGAGGCGGCTATAGGGGGCATAAATGGTGGTTGAAGGTGACTTGACTTGGGGTGGTAAACATACCATACAGTATAGAGATCATGTGTTATAGAACTGTGCACCTGAAACCTGTATACTTTTGTTAACCAGTGTCACGCCAATACATTTAATGAAAAGGATAAGAATGCTACTTTCTCTCATGTCCAAGATCGATGGACATTTTGGGGTATGTTTTCAAATATTTATTAAAAATTAAAACTATACATGTTTAATATCTCATCTGACAACTCATGTTATCTATGACACTGCCAACACAATATTTGCCTTTTGTAGTTAATAAAAAATCAGAAAATTGTTTTGGTCAAAAGTTTGAAAACCACATTATAAAATCAATTTATTTTTAATCGAATTAGTGTACTCACTGAATTATTCCCCTCTAAGGAGTTTCTGTGACAGTAAATATATCTAAGTGTGATGAACTGACCTTTAAATAAAGTTAGTGGCATCTTGAAGAAAAAAAAAAAAGGCAGAACTTTAAGCAAGGTCAATTTCCCTGGCAAGGCCACACTTCCTTAACCCTATAATGTTGTCGCCATATCTGTGATATTAAGAACTTAATATCTGTGATACTTCATAGTTATTGGAAGATATGTTTTAAAGTTTAACTCATAAAAATGAACAAGCTATCCATTATTGAATGTTTACCACATGCTAGATACCATGTTAGGTGACTTACATACGTAAATTATTGTCCTTGATCCTAACACAGATTTTGAGAGAAAATTCATGCCGTCGAGTGTAAGGCCTGGGCTTCATATGGAGGTAGGAGAGAGCTAAGGTGCCTGGGGTCTAATCTGGGATGCCGTTGATGAACAGTAGGGAGCAATCCTTTTGGGTGGGCTCACCATTTTCTTGCCACTCAGTAAGAATAGGATGCAGCTCTGATCCTATGAGGGTCTATGAGAAGACTGAAAAAGTGAAGTCACCCCTAGTTGTAACTGAGCTGTATGAGATGATGATTGACGGACTGGCACCAAGGGCTCCTAATTAAGGCCATCAGGTTCTAGGATGGAAGTAATCCTGCCAGTCACTCTAATCCTTCCAGGGTTTCCAGGGCCCTTGGGGAGTTCGGATGTAGTGATGCTGATGGATGGGACCTCAACACCAAAGACTGGTTTCCTGATTGACGTGTCACCAGGCAGAGGGAACTAATGATTGAGCACGCTCCATGCCAAGCCCTCTTCTAGGCACCAGAAAGAAAGAGGTGAAAAGGAGAAAACATTCCTGTCTTTATTGGACTCCTCACCTAATGGGAAATAAATATGCCCTTTCTGGTCTTATTTCAGGCCACAGTGGTGTGAAGAAGCAAGAGTTACATATGTAAAGCAGACATGGAAATGTATCAGGAAAATGTCATTTTACTGAAAGCCTCTCCAGATATACTGTTGCTTTAACTCCTGATTGAACCATAAAAGTGGAGTCACCGCCAAATTGCATGGTGTTCTCAATTACCTGAGTTCAGTTGTCACTGGCAGGAGGCCCTTTGAGGATTATGAATCATTACCTATACCATGTTATTAAATGGGAAAAAATATGTTATAATAGAATGTGACTGTCAATTTTCAGGGGCATTACAATCCCCTGGGAATGCACTGCATCACCAGAGGACAGGGATGACACAGGAAGAGAGGAAGAAATGCAGGTGATATGTGAGTTCATTTCTTTTCATAACTTACATGGTAATGAGACAGTTTTTATCCAAAATAACATTAGTAGCATTTGCAGACAAGTATCCAAATGACAGGCCACTGCCAAAAATTACAAGGTAGCTTCATGCTTAGTATTCGAAATCTGACAACGCGGGGGGATGGGGTTTTACTTGGGGCTGAGTCTTTCTAGGCCATAAAACACACCTAGAAATACACCTTCCTTCACAGGGAGCTGCAAGGACACTGAGCCAGTTTCTATTGTTTTCAGATACCTTTGTTTCTGATGTAAACATTTATCATGAAATTATTAGCAGCCCCAAGCCTACATTTAATCAAAAGACTATCCATTAAAAATAGAAAGGGGGTAGGAGAGAAAGGAATATCTCTGAGAGGAAATTCAGCTTGGGAATTTGGAATAATTCCTTTTTCTCATTTTGAAAAATACAGACAGTGGTATTTTTGAGGGACTTTTTGAGGGAAGTGGGGAAGGTCGACTATCCTTAGACCTTGGCGCTCTCTCTCTCTCACTCTCTCTTTATATATGAACCTGCATCTGGAATACAATTTAAATCCTGATGAGATCTACAATATTATATTCTCTAACTTAAAAAAATGAATTGAACTATTAAAATAGCACCCTTTTATGAGAATCCATCTCCCCTCCACCACCCTCTCTCTCTGCTGACATGGCCAGGCTCAGAAATCAACACTTATAAAAACAGTAGGAAGACCACATTAAAAGTGATTAGAAACACAATAAAAGACATCCGTGGAGCTGTGCAACTCTCAGGCAGCTTTATAGGGCGGGATTAGAGATGCGGGCTCGACTCTGTGATAAACTGACGTCGGCTGCCAGGATGAGGACTTGGTCACACATCAGTGCCTGGTTTTAATGCCCAGGGAGAGAGAGCAGAGGTGCAGCATCCGACTGAGTGAGGGGCCACCTCTCTCAAATCACTCTCACTTTGATCAGGAGGCAGAGCCAGGGGTGGGAAAAATACATCTGCTCTGAAGAGCTCAATGTCCCCCCCAGCCAGGGTTTAGGGATGACCTTCCTATGCTGTTTCACCAGCCACGGAGAAACATCAATTAATCTCTGGTGTAGATCTGGACGTGGCCGCAGGAGCGATTCCCCATGAGATGAAAAATGAAGCTGGGCAACCAATCTCCTAAAACACCACGAGGAATCAGAGGATGTTACAAAAGCCAACTTTAATCAAGCTCGATTGCGGTAAACATAAACACATGCAGCTGCGGCGCAATATCTTATTAATCGTCCCCAGTGTTCCAAGAGGTAGGTGTTAATTGTCTCGTGTGCCTCTCTGGCTGTGTCTGGGACCCAGTTTTGCGGCTACCTTGAACACGGATTAGATGTGAGGAGGGACAAAGGGATCAGGAGGATTTCTAGGCGACACAATCTCTTCTAAAAATGACATGGCCATTGCGGGGAGAAGATAATGCTCGGCCGAATTTTAATTTTGATCCTCTTCGGAAAAAAAGAATCCAATTTTCATAATCGTTGCCCAGCGAAATGGCCAGGCAGAGCTGCGGGCTGTGCACATGCCTGGATTTGATTAGACAGCATCCCCAAGAAAGGGCTCATTCTGCTTTTGTCCCTAAGTGCTTACATCTGTGTGAGTGTCTATCAAGTCTGTATTATGCTGCCTGACATTAGATTTCTTCCCAGCAACACAGTACTGCATGTTGTGACAATGGCCTTACCTTCAGTACACCTTTCAAATGAAAAGTCATTATGCCAACTGTTACCCTTCAATCTAAAGAGAGAGAAACAGCTCAGATGTCCAGAGGGAAGGATATGAATAGATGTTGCGGATGCCAGAGAATGGAGAAAATACCCAAGATCAAGTAACAATCTCAAAGGGAAACTTGGCCTCGAGGGCCCCAACCTTCCATTTTTGCTCTTTACCCTCCAGTCTTCTTCCTTGTTTCTCTAACTCCCTTCCCCAAACTCAACAACCTCAAAGTTCCTACTTCCTTCCACCCAAGTCTACATTCAGGAATTATCTAATACTGAAAAGGGAATCAGATGTCGGGACTCAAATGCAGGTTCCTTCACTAACCAGCTGGTGGCTCTGGACAAGCCACATGCCTACTCCAGGTCTCCAGAGGTTGGATGCTATTTCAGGCTATTTTGGCTGCAAAACAACCCCCCTCCCACCCAGTTCCCGTCACTCCTATCCTAGTCCATCTTAGCATATGTGGCCGAGAAGGAATCCTGGGAAGCCACTAGGATCTGAGATGCTGCTTTCCTCTCCACCTTTCTCTTTCCCATGCTTCATGGTCTCTGGACACCTTTGCTTCTCCTGCTGTGTCTGCCTCATTCTCCTCTCACTGCCAACTCACCAGTTTTCTCAGAGAATGGCACCTTGGGTTAGGTGTCCATCCATGGCCAAGTAAGACCCTGGCATTGCTGCCCAGCATTGGTGACTTCAGGCAGGACCATGGACCATAAGAAAAATGTAGGGAAAGGCAGTTGCTGTGACCACAGAGATGACAAAATCTCCAAGGTCCCATTCCTGACTTTGAGGAATGAAGTTTTGGGTTCTTGTGCCGCGCCAGCATGGCCAAGGGTGAGCCTGAGGGGGGGGCGGTGAAGGATTGAGAAAAGACAGACAAGAGAATGAAAGCTGGGTTTGGTGGGATGCTGCCCTCTCTGATGGAGAGCCTCTCTGATGGAGAGCTAGCGACAGCGCCACGGCCTACAAGCCGTGTCCTTATTTTATAGCCAGATGCCACGAGGCAAAGTAAGGGCGTGGTCAAGATGTTTACAACATTCTCGTGGGTTTCAATCCTACTCAGTTACATGCACCTGAACTCTATCAAGCCCACATCACTCAGGCACGTGGGGCCACGTGTTCTGACCATAGGTTCAAGCTTACAACTATAGCCTCTGGCTATAATTGTGCTGGGAGGGCTCTGCCCTCCAAGCTGGGACTTGCACGTGGCCCTGAGAGGACTGTGCCCTCTCATTAGTCCGAGGCTTGAACCTGTCCAAACACTGTAGCCGCTCTCCACAGGTTCTCTTTTGGAACAATACCAAACAAAGGCAGTTGAAGGATACAGAGGTGTCTAAGAAGGTGTTAGATGAAGACCTGGAGAAGGAAGTAGTGATACCCAAGAAGGCAAAGGAAGTAGTGATACCCGGGGGCGCAGCATAGTCTCCTATAGGACTGCGGCAATATCTCCACTTCAGACGCTCTCCTGACAACAGGTTCTGACAGTCTTCCCCTGCGAGGTGGTGGGCTTTATGTTCACGCCCCTCGCATCAGACCTGAGCTGTGACGGCTCTGCCAGCGGAGTGGAGTGGAACGGGTAACACAGAGGACACAGCTTCCGCTTGGCTCTCTCTTTTGGGGTGCTCACACTTGGAAGCCAGCCACAGGTCACAGGGAGAGGCCACATGGCGTGTTCTGGCTGACCGCTCCCACAGCCACTATCAACCGCCAAACGTACGAGTGAGGGAGCCTTCAGGTGACTCTGGCCCCACACCAGCCTGAAGCCAAGTGGACTGAGCACTGCCCAACTGTAGGTTCTAGGGTAAAATAGATGTTGTCACTGCTTTAAGCCACCAGGTTTGGGGGTAACTTGTTACACAGTTGGAGTAGATGGTGATTCCACTGTCTCTGCTAAACTTTTGCTTAAGAAGAAGGCAGATGCACCCCCAGAAAAAGAACAAGCCTCATGGTTGAGCACTGAGGCCCTGATAAGGCAGAAGCTGCTTAGCTCCCACTTGTCTTCTCCCTGTCAATGCCCCTCTATTAGGGGAGATTTGGGAGCTGGCCACCCTCCAGATCCAGATGATGCTTACACAGTCTTACATATGTTACAAAAACGTAACAATTCCACTTTTCACTGGACCTAGACAGACATCAGATAGTACATTTCGTGCAATTATTGTAATAACAACAACAACAAAACTCCCATCACTAGGAAAAACTTGCTTTACTCTCTTTGCTCTTTGTCACACCACTTCCCTCCCCGCATCTAGCTTTTACAATATATTATTTGAGAATAAGCCTAAGACGCAATATATATATATATATATATATATATATATATATATATAGCTTTTGGCAAAGTGTCAAGACAGATCTGCCATCATATATAAGAACTGTCCTGTCCATAAAGCTGAAAACTTAGCTATAGTAGCCTCATGCACGGGCAACCCATGCTGGTGGCCATCAATGACAATCAAATCCCAAACAGAAAAGAAACTGAGTAAAACTATTTGGAGAAAGAGACGTTTGTGAAATGTTTGGTCACTGACAAATTCTTTTCCACCTTTATCCTCCATCATTTTTTCCCCCCATACAACATCACAAGCAACCACTATCAAATCCAGCAAAAACCTTCCCTTACGTTGTAAATTTCCCCAACGCAGGCTTATGTCTCATTCATGCCCTATTAAGTGTATAGAATGATGTCCCTTCTCCCCCACAATGGGTATAAGGAAAAGAGCCTCGCCAACTTTCAACAGATATAGTGGAAACACTGATCACCAATGAGAAGACCTCAGTCCTAATTCTGCTTTTGCTAGATGTGTGTGTGTGTGTGTGTGTGTGTGTGTGTGTGTGTGTGTGTGATTCAATGTGCACCTCAGTTTCCACTTCTACAAAATAGAATCTGAGATCTGTCTTACTGGCCTCGTAGGTTTTGGTTTGCATAGTTTACTAAACAAGTATAAATGTACTTTGGAGAGTGTGATATTCTAGAAACATCAAAGCAATGGGTCTGAGGATAATGTCAACCAACTACTATACTAAGTCCTCAATGTCGTTGGCAGGTTCTGCAACTTTAAGGAAAACACCATATAACGAAACCAATTTTATCACAGACTAGGTGATACCCACAAGAGACAGATTTCCATGGCATCTCATCAATGTTATAATAGAATGGCATCGAACAAAACAATGTTGAGAATTGGCTGCACGTGAAATTTTAGGTACGCCCAAACCAAATCCTCATGCATGCAATAAAGACCTACTGTGGGCCCACAGTGTGCAGGCAGATTGCTAGGAACTTACCTACATACCAGGTTTCATCCCTCCCCAGGTTTTCTTCCCCTGAAACTGACCTTCCATCTAACTGACATGATACACCTCTCCACAGACTTAAACCACAAAAGCAAGGCATGCCTACCAGAAGCTGGTTAACTTCAACTCATTTGCTACCCACAGACCATGGCTAGTGTTTTCACTTAACAATATTTCATTTAATCCTCATAATAACTCCATTACGCACAGGCCATTATTACTATGTTACAGATGAGAAAACATAAAATCGAAGCTCTTGAGTAGCTTGCCCAAAGCCACACCGCTAGCGGGAGGGCAGACCAGGGATTCACACCGGGTGCTCTCTTCATTTCAACGTGCTCCCATTGGGGTGCTCCCTCCTGCTGGAGTAGCCATGAGATGCAGATCTCCTTGCCTTCTACCAATGGGACAGTTTTTCTTCTTCTTCATAATACCAGTTAATTATGGTGCTGAAATAGAAAGCTTTTTTGGAAGCTTTTCTTCTAGAACATCTTTTCTAAAGCTTTTGTATTTGTTATATCTGCTTAATATTTTCTGAGACCATGAACTTTGCATTCCTTCATTAACAGGCTTTGTTTTCAGAGCGATTTTAGGTTTACAGTAAAATTGCACAGAAATTACAGTTTCACATAGCCCCCTCCACTTTGCTTTTTTTTTTTTTTTTTTTTACATTCTCATTTTTCTCTACCTCTGTAACCTAATAAATATGCTTTCCATAAATTCCGGTGGTGCCTTTGACTGTTCTATTATCTAATTGAAACGACCATACCCAATATATTTGCTAGAACTGGGTGTGGGGCTCAGACATAAATCTGTAAGTTCGGTTTGGGGACTATGGAAAAGCGACCTGGCATATGTGAACATCAAAGGTTTGCTACTGCGCTCTGCTAAGCAGCGAGGACGGTGCTCCCAAAACAGCAGGACGACTCCTGTCCCTGGCGAGCAATACCCCAGGGGCGAAGGCAGAAAAACAAATGCATGAACAACGGTAAAGGAGATTTCAACACTTTGTCACCCAGTGTCTGCATCAAACCTCGAATTCCAAGTGGAGTGCAAGGGACTCTGAGTAGAGCCATTCCTTTCGTATTTGTCCCACCTTTCTGGGATCCTGAAACATTAAAAGAAAACATAAAGTTTTTTCCAGGATGTGCTTTTTGGCACACAATCACCTGGGGAGGGTTTGTGATTTCTTTTTCTCCCCTCAGACAAACTGTCGTGGGAAGAGGAGAGGACACACGGCCCCTCCCTCCTGCTCTTTGTGTTTTATTGGTCTAATTGGCACCCGACTCCATCACATAAAGGCTCTCAAGATTTAAATCTATTAGGTGGAGAGTGAGAAACGGTCCACAGGGGCCCAGCTGCTCTCAGCGGAGCTGCTCCTCACCGTGGTGACCAGCCTCAGAGAGGCTGCAGGCTGCACCCCGCGGGCCCCCAGCCCAGGGACTCCTGTGACATGCGGTTTGCAGACAAAACGGGGCCTGGGAGGAGCTGGCCTCCCAGAAAAGGAGTAGCGAGGCGCCGAAACCAAGGTGCTTTCTCGAGGGTGACCAGCTGTGGGCTGACCAGGTGCCCCACGGCAGGTTTTTCTCTCTGGAGAGCCTGTTCCCAATATGTTTTCACAGGTGCCCGCGTGGGAGGGGGGCGCTTTTCAGGGAGGCTGGCCGGTGGCGGTGGGGGCTGGGCGCTGGGTCCTCCACAGGAAAACCTGTGTCGAGGAAAATGACCCACGACTGCAGGAATGTTCGCACCAACCCCTCCGCCTTGTTCATTCAGCCACGGCTACTGGTTTGGGGTCTAGATCAAAGTGTGGGCCGCAGACCAGCGGCACCGGCTGCCAGGCCGGCCCGGGATTCGCTGAGAAGCCCGAATCTCAGGTCCCGCCCAGGCCTGTTGGATCGGAATCTGCATTTTAACGAGACCGGGGACTCAGCCGCACATGACAGTTTGAGAAGCCCAGAAGTACAGACGCACGAATTCCTCCTTTCTGATAGATGGCATAGTGTACTTCCTTTTTTTTAATAAGCTGCATCGTATACCTGCACGCTGGAGGAAATTATAGAGCGATATAAGCATAATTAGGTTTTGCTCCTAAATGAATTATATATTGGTTTTTACAAATTGCCTACCAAATCACAGGAGAGACAGGGTGCTTTTTGGAGCCCCTGGAAAGAGGAGGTGCGCCAGGCTGTCTTATGGAAGTGGGGTGGGGATGGCAGAGGGGCTGGGAGAATCATTAACTCTGTAAATGTCAGCTACCGTGTTACCGTAACTCACGTGCGCCGTCTCCTTTCACAACCACCTCACCCTGCAGGAACTATCACTACCCTCATTTTACAGATGAAATACCGAGGCAGAGAGCTTGAAATCACTTGTCCAAGGTCACACAGGTGGCCAGTGTCAGAGTGGCAACGTGAACCCAATCGTTTCTGGCTTCAGAGCCCTAATCCCTTAACAGCTACAGTTGTGGGTCCCCCGTAGACAGAGACTTTTTACAAAGGCCACTACAAGCACCAAATACCACAAGCACAGTGTGATTGCATAAATGCTACCAGACTCAAGGAAATAGATTTCACCGATTTTAAAATCGTAGCTCAAACAAGTGCACGTGAGTAGCTCCTCGGTGCCTCCCAGGCACTGAGCTGCATGTAGTCTATTCTCTGTCTTGCCTGCTGCTCCGAGTTTGATGTTGCTTTCCCCTTATTCCAAACTGCCCGTCCATCCAGCGTTAATCAACATAGTGTGGCACATAGTAGGTGGTTACTAAAAGCCACTGTCATTGTAGTTATTATTGCTCAGATATAGTTTTCAGGTTCCCATCCTCCTCAGGACTTCAAATTAACCCATTATCTCTGTCAAAGGAAATGCATTTAAAATTTCCTTGGTATTTAGCCCTGGCCAGTGGGTTCAGTGGTTAGAGCATTGGCTCACACACTGAAAGGTTGTGGGTTAGATTCTTGGTCAAGGGCATGTACCTGGGTTGCAGGCTCAATCCCTGGCTCCGGTTGGGGTGCATGTGGGAGACAGCCAATCCATGTGTTTCTCTCACATCGATGTTTCTCTCTCTCTCTCCCTTTTCCCTTCTCTCTCTTTTTCCCTCCCTTCCTTCTACTCTCTCTAAAAATATCCATAATCCATGGAAAAAATGCCCTCCGGTGAGGTTTCTCACACACACACAATAAAATGAATAAAATTTCTCTGACACGTACTAGGTATCCTAGAAATATTTTTGTTTTAAATTAATAAGTAAAAGAATAAGGATGTAAACTTAGCTTCACTTAAGAAATCACCACTCATACAATCCCAGGTTGCCTTGGAAGCAAATGCTTGAACTTCCAATATCATTTATCCCAAGTGACTAAGCACTTTTAAACGGCAGGGTCACGTCCAGGAGTGGGCCACTTAGTACTTTTCTCCTCTGCTCTGACATTTTCCGCGCTGGTCTGTGGTCTTAGCCCTCCAGAAGAGGTTTGCTCCTGACTCGAGCACCATGCATACTGATTAATTTGGCTGGCGCTTGGCCTGGCATTCATGTGGCCAAGGTATCCTTGGCCTCTGGCTAAATGGAGCTGTCCCTCTGATGTTTCTGACTTGGCAATGCAGTCTTGGTAACCAGAGTCATCACTACAGCACCCTGCTATTTCATCTTCGCTGGAAAGTGATGAAAACAGACCTCACTTGTATGAGAACTCTTAGGTTTAGTGAAAGCAACGTGACAAGTTGCCAAGTTTGTGCTTAGAAACGAGCACATGTTTGAAACCTTGGTTTTCTTTTTTCTTAAGCTTTCCCGAGTTGGAAGTTTATAACACAGATACAAAAGTCTGATTTAAGCAGTCTCCATTACCTTTCTAATTCAGTTTCGAAAATCTGCTTTGGCTGAAATGAAAAATAGAAGGCAAACAAATCTCCCCTGGCCCCCATCTTTTCCTGAATAATGTGGGTACTTAGCAATCCTTCCCTTCCCTGGGAATGTGACTGTAGAGTATTATTTTATTGACTCATAATTAAGAACTTCTGATGGGAAAACCAGTCAACAGGCAAGAAATGGCTTGGAGGGTCCCACAAGCAAAGAGAGAGCATATATTCTCATTTTGCCAAGTGCAAAAACAGGAGACCTCAGCGAAGAAAATGTTCTAGGAAATATGAAGCCCTTTATATGAACTATCTGCCCTTTTGGAGGAAGTCCGTTTTTTCTCTCCACAATGTGCAACGAAAATGCAAGTGGCTGTTTGGCTTTTTCTAAGATCTGAGGAGGACAGGAACCAGTGAAATTGTGTGTGGGAGGGGACTGACAATGGAAATTTGGTGGTGAGCACAGCGTGGGGGCAGCAGAGAAAAAGCACATGTGAAACATCACCGAAAGGAAGTGTCACAGGAAAAACTTATGAGGCAGCATTCTACGGGGCGAGTCAGAGCAGCCCCGAGAACGCCGTGCGTTTGTTCAACGTTTTAAGGAAAAAATCCTACGAAGCAAACAAGCGAAAGATTTCCAATGCCCAAAGAGCCACTGGTGAGAAACCATTCCTCCTTGAACTGAACTCACATTCCTGGAATTCAGTCCCATCCTATTAGCCAAGAGAAGATTCTAGCTCAGTGCTGGGGACTGGATTCTTTCTACATCTGGTTCCACTCATGGAAATGACCACCTCTGCTCCCATTATTCTCTTGACACATCCAGCTTAATATAAGAAGTGATTTCCCTATTGGTGCCCTGAGGTACGGTTTGATGAGAGTTTGGTAATGCATAGAAATGGATTTTCATTATACAATGAAAGCCAATAGAGCCTCATCTAGACTTCTTATTGAAAAAGGTTTTGTTAAACTAGTGGGCATTTTGTATAGTACAAGTGCTTATTCGCTGACTGCCTTGTAAATATTTAGATATTATCTTGGTGTTTTTAATTTACTCTTAGAGGAACATACATTTTAAAGGCATGTTTTAAATTCTTCATCTGAAATATCTAAAATAGGCCTTATACTATGTAGGGTAGAATAAAAAGAAAAGCAGTTTCTTACCACTATGACTAATTTCAGGTAATTGAAAATCTATGGCCTTGAAATTGCAGCACAACTGGTTAATTTGTGACAGCATATCAGTGTTCCTCCTGACAGACTTACTAATTCACGTCATGTTCCATCACATCCATGTCAGAAACACACAATGTAGGCTATTAAACTCCAAATCTACTTGCCACCTTGTTTGTCGTAGATATGATTGTGGGTGTCTTTGCTGAATTATCCAAGAACATTTGTAGGAAGTGAAACCTTCATTCAGAAAAGAATACATCACAAGAGGATATAGCTTTAGTAGACAGAACTAGGTTATTTATATTTTTATTCATCTGGCTTAATTTATTATGATTATAAAATATTAAAGTAGACTAACAGAATATTTCTTCTAAAGTTTAGAACCAAAGAATACTAAAAATGTATATGACTAAGGTCACTGGCACATGTTTAAAAAAATCTGAACTCCTATTTTTCTTATCCCCCTTTTTCAAAGAAATGATTTCAGACTGAAAATTTATTAAGAGGAAATAAAAACAATGCCACCATAGATGAAACTATTTTAATAGATTACTGAATTTTTACTTTTAATTATGAACCTAGAATCTGTGATTCCCTTGGATATAAGATGTAGACAATTCAAGTGAGGAAGGTATTTGGGGAGACATTGCTGGAAGACAGCCATGTGCCGGGCTCTGGTCCATAATTCATAGCCATTATTTGCTTCATCTGCCCCAAAAGCCTAGGAAGGAGGTATTATTACAGAGGAGCAGCTTATTGATAATAAACTTCAATGAATTTTCCCAAAGCTATACCATTAGTAAGGGGAAGGGTTGGATTTTGAAATCCAGGTCTGCTTGACCACAAAATCCATGATCTTACTGGCCACCTCTTTTACAGGGATTTGTAATGAGTTACATACACATCCATTGTGGAGCCAATTCATGGAAGAATGAAAATCCATAAAGGTCCCATGACATGCCACAGAACTCTGACCTCCTCCCTGTCTTGTTTAATAATTTGTATTGATGACTTGGTTAAATTTGTGAAAACATGCTTAGTAAATTTATCAATGATATGAAGCTGAGAGCAATGAAAAATACTTTGTGTAACAGAATCAAGAGTAAAAAGATCTCAACAAGCTATAATAAGCCAGCCCTAAAAGATGACATTTAATAAGGAGAATTTAAATCCCTGTACTTGGACATTAAAATATCAGTTGTAGAAATGAATAGGATTGGAGAGAAGAAATCTTGCAGGGATAATATGAAAAAAGGATTTAATTTAATTCAAATGATCAAAGTTTTACTAAGGGCCTATTCTAAAAGAGACAATGGGGTACAGAGAGTTTTAGTTGATAGTAATCTCAATACTAGTCAATCATATAACGTGGCTGCTGAAACCAATGCTATCTGAGGTTGCATATATTGGGTTAGTTCTCCTCTAGTCTGTTGTCAGACCTCACCGGGAGTATAGTTTTCCGTTTCCTGTATCCACTTCTAGAAGAGGGATAGCCAAACGGATACTTGCTTAGAGGACATATCAGGCCAGATGAAGAAAGAACTTGAACTACTGTTATATAAGAAAGATGAAAGGATTGAGAATATTTAATCAGTAGAACATGTACCTTAGGGAAAGCATAAGAGTTCTCTTTAATTACCTGAAAAGTTCTAGCATGCGAAGGAAGGGTTCAATGAATTGAGTGTAGACTCAAGTTCTTGTGTAGGAATAACTCATGGAGCTATCAGAGGCAACTCAGTGGAAATGGACTGCCTTGGGGCATAAATTCTGTCAGTGATGATATTAAATCCCAGACGAAAGGCCACTGATGGGGCTCTTCTGGCTGAAATCCTTGTATGGAATGATACCCAATGGGTGGCATAAAGGCATTTTCATACAAGTCCAGATAGCTATTCTGCAGTTTCCCAGCCCATGAATAAACACAATCCAAGAAAGGAGTGAGAGGCTTCGAAATTGGGTGAGTCTGATCCTTCTACAAGGCCAAAGGTCAAGGAGGCCGAGGAACAGGGCTGGGAACCTGGGACACTAAACGATGGGTGGAAGTGAATGAGCAGTTAGGGAACCACGTTTTCTCTGAAGGATGAGATTGGCTGTCACATTCAAAAAAGCTACATGCAACACGCACCATACCCTCCAAGTTAAGCTCCTTATAATCCTCCTCTGCGGTCCTTCATAATAACAAGGACTGTCATTGGGACAGCCTTATTTCTAAACTAGGTTCAAGAAAGAAGCCCACCAGACGAAGAGCCCTAGATTTGAAGTTAATGTCACCCAGATATAGACATCTTTAAGGTCCTAATATCTCTAAGGATGCTTCTAATCAAAAGAATGCATAATTCTAAGAAAAACAGGTTATCTATGATGAAATTTTGTGGTTTTCCAATCTTATCTCTTGTCTTCCATCCCAAGTCTGTTAGCACAGCTAAACTGCTTAAAGATAATTGTTTTCAAAGATTAGGTTGAATTTTGTCTCTAAGTTAGCATTCCTTGGAATGTCCCCTTCTAGCTACTTGTTCAGCTTTCAAATTATCTGGAGGCAGAATAAGACTATCCTGGAGTCTTATTCAGGGCAATCAGATTATCCATACTTGGGATTACCTATCCTGAGACATATGTCAGCATGAGTGATCAGCTACAATTGGACATTGCCCTAGTGACCATGAATCATGGACATTTACCTGGTTTGCTTCTTGTAGACCACCTGACTCTGCCTTTGTGTGCTTCAGAATGGAATTAAAAAATAAAAATTCTAGTGGAGCCTGTGCCTTAGAAGAATTTACAATACTGTGAGCTCCAGGAATCCCACCTTCAGTGCACCATTAAAACTCAGTAAGCGGCTCAGAAACCGTTTTGTTCATTCTCTGGCCATTGCCATCTTCCATGGATTAAAATCTGATGTTGGGGGAACGGGACGGTGTGGCGTTGTGTTTTCCAGCTAGAAAGGTGCTGTCAATTTGATCTGACTGCAAGATTCACTTGGCAGAACACCATGCTAAAGACTTGCTATTAAATTTTTGTGATCTATCCTATTTGTATAACATCTTTAGCTCCAGAAACAAGAAAAAAAGTAATGAATAGCTAATCCTGTGAGGTTCACAAAGACAAATTGTATTTTCCAGAACATATGCAAAGCAGCAATGTCTTCACTAATTTGAAATGAAGTACTCTCCTTTGTAACAAAATGAAAATCTCCCCTGAAAGAGCAAGATGCTTTGTTTTTCATTGGTCTTTATCCTTTTACTTATAAAATATGAGGAACAGGCATTTGACCCATCCCCTTACTTTACCCAGGCATCTCCCCATTTTAGGTGACTGCATACACTGCTCTGACCTGCATTTTAAGAGACATGCCAAAAGCCCTGGACAAATTCCACCATGTGGTTTTTTCCTCTCTTCTGTTTTCCTTTCTAATTCTCACTGTTGCTGTGTCTGCTGCGGGGGGATAGTCCCCAGAGGGGATAGGATCCAAGTCTCTTGTTATCTGGACCCAAGCATCTTTTTACACCCCTACTGTTTGTCTAAGTGGAACCAAATGAGACAAAGCATGAGTCTATACATCAAAGAGTGAACAATCTAGAACTGGCTGCAAGATAAGAAACAAAAACTGATAGTCACAGAAATAATAGAAAGACCGAGGCTCTGTAATGGCAGACTAAGTGGTTGGTCCAATAAATTCATGCAAGCAAGTGGTCAATGGAAGCAGAGGCCTGGAATCCGAGGTCAGTGGAAATGGAGTGGGGTTGAGGGGGGGGGGTAGGAGGTATGGGCTAACCAGACCCGTTTAGTTATTTTATTAATGGGTCAATTCAGTACGAGTGCTTGAACTGGTAATACTGTGTATACTTAGTTGAAGCCTAAACCAGAATAGTCAAAGTGAAGTTGAGAGCTTAAAGAATTCTCCAGATAATTTCCTGTTTCATTTTGTCTGAGAAAAACAACAACAACAAGTCACCTTAATGCAAAGCATCTTACTGCAAGGAGAGAATAAATTTGTTTGCATTAAATAATTTGTTCTCCTTGGTTTACAACTGGAGTTGGCTGAGATAAAATCTAGAAAATCTACAAGTAAAAAAGCCACAGTTTGAAATGTTTCTTTCTTTTCTTCAGATGCTTTAAATGTGTCTCTCTTCGTTATTAGCCAAAAGCACAAGAACTAAATACAAAATTCCTTGGGGAAAAATGTTGCTATAGGGCTGAATCCATTGACTCTTTCCCTCCCTTTATTCTCATGAAGAAAGACAGAAGGGAATGCTTCTGAGCTTCAATTCATGATCCCTCCTTGCCCCTCAACCTCTCCAGCTTCTCTAACATTTAAAGAAACACTGTTTTATATTTAGAATTAAAATGCTTAACAATTCCTAAGGAGAATAGATCTAATTCTGTGATACATATGCTTACTTGGGAAACAGGAGATTTAAAAAATTCAGACTGAAAAAATTTTTTCTTGATTCTTTCCATGTGGAAATTAAATTTAAAAAGCTAAATATTCTCAACAGTATAGATATGCAAGTAATAAAAACTAAATCTTTCTACCTCATGTTTTTCCTCAATTGTAAGCTTTTTTCTCTATTGACCTGACCTCTGGTAGAACCATAAGTCATGCCAGTGATCATTCATGTGTTCAAATTAAATTATCTATCTATCTATCTATCTATCTATCTATCTATCTATCTATCTAAGGCCCTGTAGAAATTTGGTGCATCCCTGACAAAAATATGATTAGTATATTTGCAGCTACAGGGTATGCCACACTGCTCTCTTAGATTTTACCGATGTTTATGAAACACCTCTATTCACTACTTGACAGTGCTGTGGAGCTCCTGTACGGGGGAAGAATACTTTCCCAAGAGCACCCAAAGTAGGTTAGAGGCCAAAGGAGGAAAACTCAGAGGATGAGCTGACAGGAAGGAGCAGGTGGAGTTCTCCATTTCCTCCTGTTGAAAACTACAGAGGAAGATCAGCATGATTCTTGCTTCAGCTCAAAAACTCAGAAAACTACATGTGAATTGTCTGTGCTTTCTTGGGTGTCAGCTTCACCAGGATAATTATGACTAATCTCTACTACCAACCGTGCAGGCAGAGAGTAGAAAAGAGAGAGGCATGATTTCCTAGGATCCGATGGAAGTTAAAGAGAACTTGCATTGAGTAACCAGGATACCCACACCCACAGTGTAGACAACAATGCCATTTGGCTCAGTAAAAAGGCGAGGGCCAGATTTGTGTACCTGGAAAGGGGGTATTAGGAGTGTATTTGAAAATTACATGCTTACCAAACTACTGTCAATTTTTAGATAGCAAAAACTATCTAAAACTCTGCCCTCTTTCCTCTCTTGCTGATTTACAATAAGTCACAAAAGAGTTAAACATTCTCTCTCTCTTAATCGCTAAAGCAAGGAGGTTAATGATTAATTGTACCAGCGGGTTTTGTTTAGAGAACTGAAACACTGTCATTGTATATGTCAAGAGAATTAAACCTCTCTGATCTTCTCTACATTTTAAAAGGTATAATTTCCCTGCATATACCCCTACAAAAAAGATGAACAAAACTGAGCATTTTAAAAAGATCAATTAACAATTAAGTTTTTAGAGGGTAAATATAAATAAAAAAGTGACTATTGTTAATTAATGCTCTGTACACACCACATTATTAGCAACTTCATGCCCTTTAGAACAAAGATGGTGAAGACAATAAGACTGTTGTTCATGTGATTTCTTGTGGCAATCTCGAAATTAATAGTTTGTGCCAGGAAGGTGATTCTTGTTCTAGGAAAAGTTAGTTATTTCCAATCAGCCTCAGAAAAGGGCTCTACTTCAACACTCTCCTGCAAGGTGGCCACTCTTCGGGCTGCATGAGCATAAAACTCCTCCTCTTGGGGAAATGCTATCCTGTTGGCCCCTTCACCTTCTTTCTGACGGTCTGTGTATACCAAGAAAAGGGACCTGTGCAACAAAACAGCATGCAGGAACTGACCACTGAGGCCCACCAGTGGTAATGCAGACGTAGGGCTGTCTGACTCGTGCAATTAAGGGCAATGCCAGGTTAGAGAATCTCACAGTGCTCCAGTGGAGAACAGAGAATGCCCTGCACCCATTTGGAATGACTCCTCATTGCCATCTCAGCCCCAAACAAGAAATTGTTCCTGTCTGTTAAATTTGGGGTAAATAAGGCTAAGCAAAATTATAATTTAAATGGCATTTATCCTCTGCCTGCTCATCCTCCTCTGAATTAATTCTTAGCTTCTCCTGTCTCCAACTTTTCTTTTTCCCCCCTCCCTACCCATAGCCAAATAGTCTTCTCTTCTGAGTAGGATACAATACCTTTCTATGTACATTTAAAACAATGTCTTATTCTTGTGGTCTTCTCTAACTGTAGACTGTTAAGCATCAGGAAGCAAATGGCAGGAGGGATTGGAGGACAGGAGTTTACTCAATGCCTGTAAAAATCACCCCCAAGAAAAGGCAGAGATAGGTGGCTGGCCCACGTCACTAAGGTCTGGGAGGCCAAAGCAGCTCATATGCAAATTCTGTTCTTGGTGTGGTCAAGATCCGAGATTCAGAGTCACATTCTCCAGAACAGATAAAAAACCAAACAAGATTTAAGCCCAGGGACACATTAGCAACAGTCTACATACCGAGAAGCCCTTTGCCCCTCTTTCAACATAACTAATTTTGAATAATGGAAAATAATTCTGGGTCAACTTTTGGAGCTGTAAATCCAGTCTCCGTAATTCTGACCTCCATTAACATAGCTAGTATTTCAAATTCCACTTTAACAGTTGCTCTGACTGTTTGGGGGCTGGCAGGCAGTCCAAGTAACCTGAGAGAAGCAATTCTTTCACATGCCTCAATCCCACCACTCCGGAAAGAATGCAAGGGGGGCAGGGGCAAAAGACAATCTTTTGTTTGTGTTCCATTCCTCTTTACTCCTACCTCTACTGCATCTCCCTCGTCCTTAACCTGGATCTCCCTCAGCTGATGCTTGAATACCTTCTATCATGTTCCCATCATTGTCAGTCACCTGCTGTGCCTGGGCAGTGTGCTAAGTCTGGGGGTACAGGCTCTGCCTACAGGGAGCTGGTCGTCTAGCTAGAATGACAGGCCATTAAATAACCCATTGCAGTCATTGTAGTGACTGCTGTGTTAAGAGAAGTGACAGAAGTTCTGGGAAACTCCCTTCTGAGAGGGTGGGAGTGGAGCCCTCAGAGAGGAAGTGACGATTCACTATGTGTGGGAGTTAGCCAGGTAACGTGTGAGAGTAAGTATGGAGGAGAGTGTTCTGGAAGAGGGGACAACTTGGGTACAGTGCCAGAAGGAAGAGAAATGTGACACAATTGAGGAAGTGGAAATTATGTCTGGGGACTCGGAGGGAGCCAATACTAGGTCAGGAGGAACTAGGTGGTAGTTGGAAATGGGAAGCCATTGAGAGGGATTGATGTGGAAAGTTCTATATGATCTATTTTGTATTTCAAAAAAATCACCAGTGACAATGTGGGGAATGGACTGGAGTGTCTGGGAAGGCCAGAGGCAGGGTGATATGTTAACAGGTTATCAACGGACCCTGCAGCCATGGCTTCAATCCCTTCAACCACAGAAAGTTCACTCTCCCCAGGAATAGCTCATGCAACTTTGGGGCTTCTCTGAGGATCAGAAAATGCTCCTGATAGTGCCTGGTGTCAGATTCGTCAGACTCGCTGATTGGGCCACATTACCATTCTACCAACTGGGAACAGACCAATTAGCTCTTGAAAAGTTCCAAGTCAGGTATCATGTCTTCCCTATGTGTTTTCTGAGAAAGGAGTAAATTCCTGGCTAAACACCAACAGTTACCTCACTTCTTCATTTGACATAGTCCATTCAATTCTTTTAAACAGCATGAGTGTAGGTGGAGGGTCCCATTACTCACACCATCCTGATAATGTACCTTTGAATTCATATACATATGAATTCATATGTGTACATACGAATTCATAGAGAAGGCCTTTCACGTTTCATGGAGAGACCACTAGTTTCCTGGGAAACAGGGAGAGCACTGGCAAAGTTCCAGAAAGAAGAACAATACTCATCCTCTCCTTCCTCATCAGTCATACCGCCCCTAATTTTCGGCTGGCCACATAAGTGCCCCAAACGAAGGCTACATTTTCTAGCCACTCCTGCAGCTAGGAGTGAACATGTAACTGTAATTTGCATGGGAGCATTGTGTGTGACTTCTGGAAAGAGTCCTTAAAGGGAGAGGGCAGCCCCTGCTGCTGCCACTACCTCCTCCTTTGTCCTGACTGGGCCTCTAGCTGCCATGTTGTCCCACCACATGGAAGCCACATGCAGAAGCTGGGAGAACACCAAGAGAGAAGGAATGTAGATCCCCACACTAAAGTGTCTCCCTCCCTTGGACCACACCTTGGGACTTCCTTTATAAGACAGAGAAATAAGCATTTCTGTTGTTTCCCTTACTGTTATTTTGTATTTTCTGTCACGCACACCTAAAGCTAAGTCTTCACTGATACACACTCCTATCGTAGGTCATTCATTGCTATTAACACAGCCTAAGAATTTGCCCCTCTTACCACCCCAATGTTATGAAATGCTTCCTGGCATTTTCTTCTTATTCTGCTATTAAGCTATTTAACATATCATTCCTTTACTGCAATGGTAAGTTAAAAATCACCAAGGCTCTCCATAGGAAGGCTGACTTCAAAGATGGACAAAGTGAGGTGCTGGGTGGTGGCCTGGTTTCTCAGAGGCTGTCCTCTCTCTAAGATTCAGGTACAGATTCTTCTGGGGCGGTGAGTCTATGAGCAAGTGATGACAAAACCAAGCACTTCCTTATTTGTCCATCATCATATAGAATTTGTTCTGGGGAGATGGGAGGTGGTGTGGGGCTGTGGTGACTCCACTGTTTTGGGAACTTATTTGTCAGTGCTTCTGTCTGAAATCTCACTGCCCCCTCTTTTTTGTCATTCCTTCCCCCCCCCCTATATCCAATACCCTGATGCATACAGTCTTGCTAAGTCTAACTGCTTAGTCAAAAAGGTTTCTGTTGACTCATGTGAACAGGCATCACAGGAAAACAGTGGTAACACTAGTTGGCAGAAAGCCAAACCCACCCAGAAGTCTCCACATTTTCTATAAAAGAAGAAAATAATGCATGCAAAAGTCCCTCTATGCTTCATCAATTTGGACTAATGCCAAAATGAAGACCGACCATTTCCCTAAGCAGGGCTCAGCTTCTAGTTCTATCTGGAAGAGAACCACTTATTAGCACAAGGAGAACATCACTGTAAACTATCTCTTGAGGGATAAGGAGTGGGAGGGTGGCCAGGAATCAACTTGGGTAAATTAAGAAATAAAAGTATGAGTTCTTCATACATATCTGAGGAATTCAATTATATTATTACCACCTGCTAAAGACAGTAAGAGCCTTAGTTGAAACAGATGAAAGGTTAGCAACAATAAACATGTACACTTGACCCTACTTAATGACTCTGCCCATAATTAATCTTGTGCATATACTCATTAGCCCACTTAGTGTTCTAGATAATTGTAACATCCTCTGGTCAGGAGATCCTTGGCTGAGCTCTACGTGGTCCTGTTAAGAAATGGTGAAGCTTTAGCTTGGATTAGCTGCACTTCCAAGTCCATTTCTTGAATCAGATCTCAAAATAAACACAATTCGCCTAATAAGCTACCAGCTCAACTTCATTCTTTTTCTTCTGTTTCTCTATGAGGAATGAATGGAATCTCTCTTGGGAATTATCCTGTGCCTAAGAGGAAAACAAGTACAAAAGTTCCCACATTTGGAAACAAAGAGCCTGACAGATTTCATCAGAGAAAGATGTCCTAAGTCAGTATGTTCCTCTCAGCAACACTCCTGCAATTTATTATTTCCTTCAGGTCATGGTTATTCCTCACACTATCATTTCTTCCTGCTGACAACTCAGGAACTTCTGGACTCTGACAAGTTAACATCTGCAGTAATGCAAAGAGTGTGTCTGTGGTGAGGGAAATAGGGATGGAGAAATGCTGAAATAGCATTAAGGATCTAACTGAAAATGGCCATTTCAGGAGAGAAAGCACCAGTGTACTGAGCAATCAGAGGACAGTGGCACCATCCCTTACTCACAAGACCGGAGCAAAGAGGTGACAAAGGAGGGGGAAAAACAGGAAAGATAATTCCATGTAGCAAAAACAATCAAGATGGTAAATTCTACTTCTGAATCTCTTTGGTTTCATGATTACAATGACTTTTACCTCTTTAAAAAAGACTGTTTTTCCTGTCTTTATTTTTTTTTCATAAAAAAGAAAATAAAGGTGTCATTTGCTTATGGCATAAAATCTGAAAATGCATTGGAAAGAATGATTTTCATGGATGAATTTTTCAGAGCAATCCATATTTACATTAGTTATATGTAAATATTTAGAATAATTACTTGTACCTAACTGATCTATCTATAAAGCATTTCTCTTGTCTGTGTGAGCTCTTGAATGTGAGTTCCCCAATTATAACACTATTTTGCCCTCATAAACTCTGATCCTGCAGAAGTTTATTTAGATTATAGAACAGTTACCCTAAGTTTGGATGTTACTCAATATGTTCCAAGTTGTGAAACTATTAGGACTACTCCCTAAGACTTACTCACATCAAGGACCTATCTGTAGTCAAATAAGTAAAAATAGTTTAAGAATAAATCAAACATCTATGACTATCAGAGCCTGTATAACTTTAATGTATAAATCATCTGGAGTCACATGAAAACCTAATAAAAGGACTTGGGAAAGAATCTACTGGAACCCTGACACCATGAAAGCCTCATGAGAATCACAGACAAGGAGGAAGCGTCTGTTCTACCATTGTGGATGAGGTAGGAAAAATCATGCAAGCACCAATAGCTTCCAGTACTTTTACTGGAGCCAGCAGGTCCACATGAAAGGCACAATATGGTCACCAGCCATGGAAACCCAGAAGAGAATCAGGCATTCTGAGGAAAGTTCTAATTGCTTCAATATATTTCTGCAAAGATGGCAAAAATCAGAGATAGAGGGAATGGAAGTAAAGCCTTGCTTTTAGCAAAGACATTTCTATGTAAAAATAAAAAAAGTCATTGAGATGGGTTCCACCAATGACTATGCTGTATTCAAAAGGACACACTATTTTTAACTTGTCAAACGTGAACTCCCAAAGGAAACACCTAATACACTGCTTTGAACAGAGTGAGAATGCAATAAATATCTGTTGAAAATATGAATTTAGCCTTGGCCGATATGGCTCAGTGGATAGAGTGTCAGCCTGCGGACTGAGGGGTCCCAGGTTCAGTTCCGGTCAAGGGTACATGCCCGGGTTGTGGGCTTGATCCCTAGTTGGGGGAATGCAGGAGGCAGCCAATCAATGATTCTTTCTCATCATTGATGTTTTTCTCTCTCTCCCTCTTCCTCTCTGAAGTCAATAAAAATATTTTAAAAATATGAATTTAAATTGTCTTTTTTTAATCATTTATGAACGACAATTGCAAAAACACAAAAGACAATAATATAATATAACCAAATTCCAATAGAGTAATTTAATCAACCAATATTTATTGAACACTTACTAGCTACCAGGCTCTATTTTAAGTATGAGGATTCAGCAGAATGCGAACAAACAAAACCAACCAAACAAAAGAAAAACTCTCCACGGTCGGGTGAATAGGGGAAATGTAGGAAAAAAAGGGACAGCTCTAATACTTTCAACAATGAAGATAAATTTTAAAAAATACACACACACACACAAACTCTCTAACTTCATGGTGCTTAAATACCAATGATAAAGGAATGGCATATCTGAACCATTGCCTGAACTAATAAGTTCAACACTCTCTAAACAATGGACATTTTAATGATTCTTTGAATTATCTCATCATGAATATATTAATCAACTGGTTATATACTTCCTTAAGAATTGCTGGCTCTTGAAAAGAATGTTACAAGTTCTATCAAATTAGACCTAAAAATGTGCAAAATGTTTGTTGTTGGACCTGGCTGTATACTTACTAGGCCATATTCATAATTCATAAATGCCTAGATATTTTTCAGAGAGCTATTAGCCATAAAAATGCTAGCTATGAGGCATTACAAAAAAGAAAAAAGGTGGCACCCTTTCTCCTGAGGCACTATCTTCCCATGCAAGAGGTCACCAGTCACAGAAAAATTCATGTAAACACCAAGGACCAAATGTAAACATAAATCATTACCAACTCAAACATAAAATGCATTTGTGGTGTAGACACTGAAATGACTGCAACAGCATACTCAGGAGTGAGTGAATCAGTGAGGGTCAGCCGTGTATAAAAAATGCAGAGCCGACACAAGGATCTATTTGTTGAAATGTTTACCAAAAAACTCAGTGTAGTTATTCCCAATGATATTCGTGCAAAGACACATTTTACACTGAAACCTTTTTCCTTTCTAATCTACTGTATTAGTGAGGGTCCTGACAAGAAATTGTCAGTGCATTCCAAGTAGGATAATTTGTGATGGGACTGAGGATTAATTACCCAGGTATCACTAGGTGTAGAGGAATCCCGAGGGTAAAAGCAGAAACCCAGGGCTAATAGCTTCGCTGCCATCATCCCCAGGCCTGAAGGACTTGGGGAGAAAGAAGTTCCTGGAACCCAGAAGGAGAGAGACCTGTAGATCAGGCTTCCTTGAAAGAATCTTTCTGGCCAGAGCAGGTGGAAAATGGGTGGAGATGGATCTGGAGGGGCAAATAGAAGGTATATGACACACATGCCAGATATGCTATTGTTCAACTCAGTTGATTAAATATTTATTGAGCTCCTGCGTGTGCTACGTGACGTTGAGTCGGCTCCGATCCCTGGCCACCCTATTAATGTGTGATGTCCAGCACGTCTGTCCTCAGCAGCCCTGCTCAGCTCCTGTAGACTCATGTCTACGGCTTCATTTATGGATTCAATCCATCTCTTATGTGGTACTTCTCTTTTCCTGTTGCCTTCTGTTTCCCCCAGCATTCTTGAGCACCTATTATGTGTCAATCCCTGTACTTTGCAAGGACTCTAAAAGATGAGTAAGCCACGGTGCATGCTCTCAAGGGACTCAGGGTCTAGTGTGGACAAAAGACATAAAACAGACTAAGTACAATACATCGCTCCAGGCAAGGTCTGTACCGGAAATATGAGAAAGTGTTGTAAAACAAAGGAGGTTGAGGAGGAGCTATCCTTTGGAAAGGGATATTATTAAGGAATTGCTGACACAGCCCTACTTATATCATTGAGTTAATTATATTCAGGAGAATAGAGGCAACTGAATTATGGGTCTATAATTCTATTGATATGTTTATAAAGATAAAAGCATATGCATTAAAAGGTCTCAGCAAAGACCCTAGATGCGTTCCCCCCCCCCCCAACCACAATTCATATCAGAAATAGTTCATTGCCGTCATGTTACAGGTGAGGAAATCTGCTTACATTCATACAGCTATTTATGGGTGGAGAAAGAAGGACTTAGGTCTCCTGGCTCCCTGCCAAGGTGAGCATTAGTGATTTTATATATTTTAGAGGTAATATTAGCTGCAGCTAAATTAAATCAGTTACTTTCCCCTTCTCATCACCATTCTACTACATTTCGTTTCTTTTTTCCTTCATTCTTCTTACATTGATTGGAGGGCTTCTCAAAATTGGCATCAATGGGATTCTTAAAAATCAGAAGCTCAAATCTGTAAATCTGTTACTAAGCAGTAAACTTCAGTAATGTGCTTTTCACTCTACTATTTATATTAGCCTGTACTTTCCTGGTGTGATTTCTTTTTATATAATGTGTGAATTTTACAGTATGTCAACACGGGGAATGCATAACCATATGGTTGCCACATAATTGAATGCTCAATCTGTGGATTGTTCTCTGAGCAATTACTGTAGTGACCCAATTCTTGCCATTTACTGTTTTGTTAGCACCCATTATTCAGAGTACTTTAACAGACCTACCCATATATTTCATTTATCACTTCTACAAGACTGTGCGTGAACTCCCAGGGACCATCCTGGTGGCCTTAAACATTGATGCCTGCTATACTGCAGATGCTCTATAAAAGTTTCATCATTAAACATACATTCAGTGTCTAGTGTCTAGTATATTTCAGGCACTGCATTTGGAATACAAATAGAAATAAGACCCGGTCCCTCCCTTTAAGAGGTTCAAGCTAAGTTTAATTCAATTTTACCAATTTTTATTGACTTACATTCTACACCCAAGTACCAGGCTGGTGAAGACAGGGTAACGAGGGCAGGTGTATGGCACAGACTGTGGGTCACAGCTTGAAGTGACTTGGCAAGCTGAATGGTCACTCCTGCAACAGCCCAAATGCCACTGCTTCAGCGGGGCTGCATTCTACTCTTCTCTTGGCTGATGGGTGGAGGTTGCCTTGACATTAGAACCCCTTTTTATCCTTTCCCCTCAGAGGTCAAAGATCTGCCTCCCTCCTTCCATCCCTTCCTTCTTTATTACTCCTTTTGAAACATCCCCCAATTTCTGGCTGAGAGAAAAAACAGCTGAACCTTGAGGTCTAGATCCCTACCAGAAAACAAAGCTACATTTTGTTTTTGATCCTTCAGGTGTTCTGTTCACGTTTTCCATGTAAGCCCCTCGACAGAAGATTTTTACTCATGTAAGGAGGAACAAGATTTACTTACATGCCCGAAGAAAAACTGATATTTGCATCAATCACAGTAACTTATATGAACTCTGGTCCTAAAAGCCTGCCTAACTTGTGTTTTGATGGAATTAATATTCACTATTGAGCAGGTTAAACAGTGAAGGTTTTTGTAGGTTATCCAGAAATCATTGTTGAATCTTTTCAAAATGGTCTGTGGACCTAGAAAACAATTTAGCTTATATGTCCTTAAAAATTAGCTGATTTCAGACAAATGGATAATTGTGTTGATTGATGAGTATTGATACAAGTCTGTATTATTGCAGGGATACTGAAATTGCCAGGAGGCCGAGTCACCGGGTAATCCATTTAATCTTGTCCTCCTTAGACTGAAAGTAAAAGAATGCACATGCTTTTTGCTTCTACTGTCGCCTGCAAACACCATATTCAAATAGAGTCAACTAAGCGACAAAATAAAGGCTGCCTTGGTGTTCTGGGCAACTCTGCTACTCCATAAATATGGTTTACCGAACACTGCAGAAGTTCCTAGAAATGATAGAGGTATAAAACGGAACTTATGGGTTTAGAAAGATCTTTTTTTTAGAATATTTGCTGAATAAAAAAAAGACAAAAATTATATAGACCATGAAGTGTTATGAGGATGAAAAAGGGGAGGGAAAGATCACCCAGCCTCCTGAGCAAACACAGTGAGTTGGAACCATACATAGCATTCTTCCAAGGCAACTCAAGGAAAGATGTTAAACCTGCTGCCCTTTTTGTTTTCATGAGAGATTGACTCTGCCCTCAGTTAAAGGGGCTTGCTTTCTTATAACTGCGCCAGTTCGAGTCCGCCGTTGTAATCTGGGAATCGATGGCTCTGGGGCCCTCAGCATTGCTCGGTGTGGTGTGCCCTTCCTGCTGTGCAGCGCTGTGCTGCAAGGGATGCCGTTTCAGTTCATTCCCTGGCCCATCTTTGCAGGCCCTTAAAGGTTACAGGGCACATTCCGTCCAAACATTCAGTAGAATATTGAAGTGACTCTTTAAAAGTCAGTGTACGACGCTGTCTGAGACTCAGGGACTCTTGGTTCTAGTGTTTCTCGGTTAATGCTCTCAATTTCCCAAATTGGTTAGTAAATTGTGGTCATCTTTAATGGTATTGCTTCATCCTTAAATGAAGTTAGTGATCAACAAGTTCCAGCCAGTAGATATCCCACAAACAAAACTGATCACAGATTATACCCATCTGCCTCTTTTTACCTACACACACACTTAGAGCAGGTTTTCGGTGAGGGCGGGTCTTGGTACACTGGACAATCCCCATCACCTGCACTGCTCTGCCTGCTAGGTGGTGATGTTGCCTCAGGACATGCCACCGTGTTTAAAATAAGAGCAGTGATGAAATCCACTTTACGGTGTGGTGCTTAACTGCTGTCCCTTAAAAACTGCCCAGCAGTATATGCTTGGCTGTGATTAAATCAGTGGTGGTCATAAAATACAACAAATTCCCAACTAGCTACAGGCATACCTCGGTGATACTTGGGGTTCGATTCCAGACCAGCGCAATAAAGCGAGTCATAATCCTTCTGCTGGTAAAAGGTCTTGTCTTCAATTTGTAAAAAACAACATCTACGGAGCGCAATAAAATGAAACCCAATAAAACAAGGTATGCCTGGAATCCAAGGGCTTTAAACCTCGCCACTATCAAATAGAAAAGGCACCTTCAGGATTAGATAGTTTTTAAAGGTTGATGTCCTGGTTGTATAAACATATATAGTCATCACTAAATAGATGCCACTCTGTTACAGAGTCAACAAAGAACTTTAAAAAACAATCCTCACTTCCTCCCCAGGAAATGGTGTATGTTCAGAGAGGAAGTTGTCTTCCTGTTTTCTCCATACGAGCACTCTTACAAGGTTTTTTCTAAGCTTCCAGACTCAGAGTCTCCATCATATGGAACAAGCTTGTCTTAACAAGTGGCCACATTTTAACTGCAGTAATTTTATTTAAAAAGAGATTTATTTCCCACAAATCATAAAAAAGTGTTATTAGCTTAATTTGTCTTCTACTACTTAAATCCAACCCCCTTCCCCATCTCTACCTCATTCAACTTATAGTGTGGACACAGGATTCATCCTCGGGAGTTATTTTTTCAAAATTCTTTGCAAAATACATCAACTCGTAGTTTCCCAATTATGAAAGGAACTTGACAGGGAACCTGCTTTTTATTATTTCAGTGTTTTGTGATACAAATCCAATGTGCCTGGCACCCAAGAATAAAATATAATTCAAGAACATTTTGTACATTCTGCTCTAAAATTTTAGATTTCAGCACTGATTTGTGGGGCTATTAAAAAGAACCATTTGGAAACAAACAAAAGTCATTTTCCCCTTTTCTTGATTTTTTTTTATAGTCAGTTAAGGAGCTCGTGTTTCATTTATTTCATGATACTTAAAGTAATCAAGTTCAAACAAACCTGAGAATCCAGGCAGGGCTAGATCTAGATGATATTCTACATGAAATGAATTTTGAGTTTGGTAACTTTTCAATTTTTCTTTTTACTCTTGCTTCAATCTCACCAATTAACAATTAGTTGTGTTCTTTATTCTAAGTATCCATGAGGTCAAGTTTTTTTCAAAGTGCTGTCCAGAAAACCCTCTAAATCAGAAACATCATAGTGCTTATTAAAATGCAGATTCCTGGGTCTCATCGCAGACTGATCAAATCAGAATCTTGGGGAGTAGGCCCGGGAGTCTGCATTTTGGCAGCTGCCCAGTTTGATTACCCTGGGACATAATCCTATCTAATAAAGAGGGAATATGCTAATTGACCCTCACACCGTCGCAAAGATGGCAGTGCCCACAGCCAATAAGGAGGGAATATGCTAATTGGCTTCCCCGCCCTCAAAGATGGCAGCACCCACAGCCAATAAGGAGGGAATATGCTAATTGGCTGCCCCGCCCTCAAAGATGGTGGCACCCACAGCCAATAAGGAGGGAATATGCTAATTGACTGCCCCGCCCTCAAAGATGGCGGCTCCCACAGCCAATAAGGAGGGAATATGCTAACTGACTGCCACGCCCTCAAAGATGGTGGCTGCCTAGCTGCCCAGGGCCACCTGAGGCTCAGATAACCAGGGCCAGCCAAGGCTTGCGCTACCAGGAGTGGCAGCAGCAGAGGTGTGATGGGGGGTCACCTTCCCCTGATCGCCAGGTCGCCTTCTGCCCCTGAGGGCTCCTGGACTGTGAGAGGGGGCAGGCTGGGCTGAGGGAATCCCCCTCCAGTGCATGAATTTTCATACACTGGGCCTCTAGTAAAGACATAAGAGGTTACCTTTTCCAGGGGTATTTCTTTGTTAATAGAGAGCAACCAAAGACTTGAAAACCTTTGAAACCTATAACCTTTCTTTCTTTTTTTCTTTTTTTAGGGGCAAAGTCTTTTGGGACAAGGGAACTATTTCCATGCCCCTCAAATCTGATAATAGGGCAGCACAATCTTCATTTACTATACATAAATTGACTCTGGGGGTCACATATCAAGAAAAAGGAATTTGTTCTTTATTGGCAGCTTGTAGCATACTGTGATGTGCAGATATTTCTGAAAGTAATATCTGGGAAAAGGCATTATAAAATATGCAGCTCTTTTAATGGTGATTATTTGAGAACATTCACACTTGAACAGTACTCACAGAATTCACTATCAAATATTTTTTTAAATTATCCTCCAACAGACTTTGTATTACCCACAGTCAGAAGCAGACCTCTGAATCTCACACTGTGCTTTCAGAATGTATTAGTGCTCATTCCTGGTAATTGTTCAATTTTAAAGAAATATTTTTATAACATTTCTATCCAAGAAAGAGTTCTGGGTCCAGAAAACACAAACAGGCATATTTATAATAAATACTCAAGATTTTGAGAGAAAAGCATACTTTAAATAAAACTGGAGTTATAGTTAACTAACTACTGGGTATAGTTAACTATGCCTAACTTTGATAATTCTCAATGAATTTTATTTCTATTTTCTTCTCATTTATGAATACAGCTCTAAAACTTGCTTGTTGTGTCCTCCCACAAGTCAATCTTTCTAAGACTCATTTTAATCATCTGTAAATAGGAATAGGAATAATAATTGTATCAAAGAGATATTGGGAGGATTAAATGATGCACATGAAGTACTCATATAGCACTTAACAGTAGTAAGTGACCAAAAAATGTTAGTTACTATAATTATTATTATGGTTTTCTGATCTCTAGGCAACATGTTAGATAACTGCATACCATGATACTTTTATAAAACCAACATATGGATGTACCTTTCAACTTCTAACACCATTTTACACTTTAATATATGTAAATATAATTGGTTTAATTAAGTTTTGAAAATCTTTGGTTTCTTCCTTTTCTATAGCACCATACATACATGACTTCTTCAAACTACATGCAACTCTGACTTCATTCTATTCATTTATTGGAATACATTTAGATTTATAGTCTTCAGCTATATATCTTTAGATCTCACATAATAATTTTAGAAATTTGGGGTCATAATAGCCTAAGTATAATGGTAGCTTTTTAAAACAATTTAAATGAATTAAAGGTTGAATAAACTTTAGAGAGACCTAAAAGTTGCTTAAGCCATAAGTGTACACAAATGTTTTTGAAATCCTAATTTTAAACTGTTAACATCTTGATGTTGCTATCAAGGCCATTTGTGAAGGCTCTTTGTGTTAGTTTGTGGGTGCTAAGTAAATGATGATCAACAATCAAATATTTCACTATGGAAATAGAATAATAAACAATATTCCTTGGGTCTTAATAATAATCATAAGTGCATCCATTCCATAACTATTGAATTCCTTCTGTGTGTGAGGCATTGTCCAATGTGATAGGGTCGTTGAGATTAAAAAAAAAAGTTGTTCTCCAATTTGGTGAGCTCAATGTCTTGCTGGAGAGAGACAGAGAAGAAAGATGCCACAATATTAAGTTATGAATATGGGACTATGAAGGCACAGAAGAGGAAACAAATAATTATGCATGAGAGAAATCTAAAAAGACGTTGTCCTTCTTAAAAGTTAACTTGAGGGGACCTAAAGGAGAGTTGTAAGGGAAGGGAAGATGTGTGCAGGGCCTCTGAGGAGAAAACCACATATCTCATGTAAGGCAAGCCCTTGGGAAAGAGTGCCAAGTTCACTGTGAATGGAACACCATGGCCCAAGGGATGCCAGTGGAGAGGGTGGAAAGATGTTGGAGTTCTAATCCAGGAAATTGTGCGTGTGCATGTGTGTATGAGTGTATGTGTGTGTGTATGTGTGTGTGTACGGTGTGCGTCTTTTGTAGGCAATGAGGATCTAGCAAAATATTTCTAATAGAAGATCAACAAAGATAAACTTGGGTTTTGTAAATTATGTCTGGCAGAATACCGAGAGCAGAGTAGATAGAATGGAGAGAACTAGGTCACAGAGAAAAGTTAGGAGGCTACCATCATAATTCAGGCAGAAAAAGAAGAGTGCCAAACTGAGGTGACTGCACTGGTGATGGGAAATGGATCCAGGAAAGATATACTTCAAGATAAAATGAAAATGATTTGAAAACTGGATGGATATGGAGTACAATCTAGGGGTTGAGAGTGACGGATTAACTAGCCCACAGGAGGAAGAAAGTGTGTGTGTGTGTGTGTGTGTGTGTGTGTGTGTGTGTGTGTGAACTAGAGGAATAGCAAGCTCATTTTTGGACACAACATGTTTCTGTGGGATGCAGGCAGAGATGTGTAAGGGGCATCTGGATTTAGAGTTTCAGAGAGAGATTCACTGTGAAAGATAATTTAGTAAACGAGGATTTAGGAGTCAGTACCAGATAGATGGTAACTGAGGACATAAGCTTGTATGTGATCATCCAGGGACAGCAAGCAGAATAAAAAGAGAAGACCAAGACCAAGGGCAGGTCCCCAAGAAACACTAACACTTAAGGGTTTAGCCCAGAGAGTGAACCCAGCAAAGAAGGAGCAAGTAGGATAGGATGAGGCAAGTTGCAATCTGGAAGTCAAAGCAGTGGAGGAGGCTTTTAAAGAAGCAGAGATTGTCATCTTCTTATCAACCAGCAGCAGTGGGGCGAGTCTTGTCTCCCCAGAGACAGGGCTTCTAACAAGGAGTTAATTCACTGTCGCTCACCACGCTCTCACAATCGCCAGAAGTGCTAGCAGACAGAAAATGGTCCCATGATAGAGATGGCAGAAGAGACAGGAAGAAAGAACAAGAGTTTTAGAAAACTCATAAATGAGTCATTAAGCAATAAACCAGAGGTAGCAATATGACCATTCCTCTTGAAATAAAGGGGCAAAAACAGCTCTCAATTTAACAGACAAAGTCTTCCTACGATGAGACAGCGTGGTAATTTAAGCACCGTTCTCTGCTTGGAATAACTTGGTAAGTATTTGTTGATGAGTAAACTTGGGTTAGACACTACCAACTGGGGCCTCATTTTCCTTATGTTATAATTAGACAGTCCATTTGGTCCTCACAACTATCCTATGTTGTAGGGACTGGTTTTGGCCCACTTTACAGATGAAGTACCCAAGAGAGAGAGTTTAGGAACTTTGCCTAGACAGGTGATAAGCAGCAAAGCTAAGTTTCAAAGTGGGGACCTTCTGTTCCCCAAGCCCAGTGGTCGGCAAACTGCGGCTCGTGAGCCACATGCGGCTCTTTGGCCCCTTGAGTTTTTAGCAAAGGCCAGCTTAGGAGTACCCTAATTAGGTTAATAACAATGTACCTACCTTTATAGTTTAAGTTTAAAAAATTTGGCTCTCAAAAGAAATTTCAATCGTTGTACTGTTGATATTTGGCTCTGTTGACTAAAGAGTTTGCCGACCACTGACCAAGCCCATGTTTTGCTTCCCATTAGGACCCTCAGGACTTTCAAAGCACGCAAACATTTTTCATTTTATCCCTTTAGATTAGAAGCTAGGAAGGAAGCGGGGTAGGTATTGCTACGTCCACAACAGATACAGCAATGAAGGATCCGCCTACAAGTATACGTTCGGTAATAAGGAGCCATAGAACCTAGGTCTCCGAATTCTACCCTATTTTATGGCCTTTTAAAGGTCAATACGTATATCCCATTAACAGACATTAACCTTGAGACCAAAATTCACATCTTGGAAAGAAACTACTGTCACCCTTAGAACTGTATCAAATACATTCCTTCCTCGATATTATAGCGACACAGAAATGAATCACCTGAGGGTCTCTCTTAAGAAGTGGAGACGGCAGTTTAAGTACAGCCCTTGAAAAAGTGGCAGCTTTTCCTCCATCATCTTACTAGTTAATCTTCCTGGGAACAGGCTGATATTTACTCATCCCAAGAGAGCGTTGAATTGTCTGGACTCCAAAAGATGCCAAGGATCAGGTTTTAAGTTCCCCACCATTAGTCATCACGTGGAGAAAAGTGGCAGAGCCCATCACAGAGGCACAGCGTTTCCTTTCCCCAGCCATGGGAGTTGAAACAGCATTCAATGGGTTTAAATTAGGAAAAGTCAGCAAAGAATGCCCTCTCTTCCTTACAAGTGATCGGTTCCCTGGGTAAGATGTGAAATGCTTCTCAGTCTCTAGACGACAGGATCGGCGAGGCTAACAATGCATTCGAGAGCTGTGCAAAGAAACCTTAGACAAACGACATCAGGTTAAAGTGGACACAGATGCCAAATTCTAATTATTTCCATTCCTAGTCTTGGAACAAAGTGACAAAATATATATAATTTCCCCCTCATTTGATTTATTATTGAAGCTCAGAATTTCCTTCCGTAGAACCGTGAAAAGGACCATTTCCAACATAGGTCTTTTGAGGCCATGACCAAGTTATGCCGGTAAACTGACGCTGTGGGTGAAACATGGGTTTCTGAGTTCTGGATTCTAATTTGAGGACTTCCATTTCTAGCCATCTAGAACCTAGACAAGTTACTGAAGTTTTCTGAGATTCAGGTTTTGAAAAGTCTGTTACGTGGAGAAAAGAGCACTAACTTCTCAGGACTCTTGGGGGGATTAACTGGGATAAGGAATATAAACTCTCTGGAATCATTAGTTCCCGTTCTCCTCTAGGGCCTCCTATTCCTTCTGTGAAAGCGCACAGCCAAGCAGGAAAGAGTTGTCGATGTTGGTAAGCCATGAACTCGATTCCAAGACAGAAAGTTTAAAAAAACCAAGAAAGCTCCAGGAATTGTTGATGCAGTTACCTTCCAGACGAGAGATACTCAGAGTCATGTGGAACACACTGTACCCTTGCTTCTAGGTCCTCGGCCAATATTTCCATCTTGAACAGCTGTGGTTGTCTACCCCCACTACCCTCTAAACGCAGCTACACAGGGTGGGGCAAAAGCAGGGTTACAGTTGTGAAGATGCGAAATTATTCTTATTTTCCTTATGAACAACGATCAGCCAACTTTTGCCCCCACCCTGTATTGTAGCAGTTGCCACGCCGCTGATGTGGGCTGACAACGGTAGAAAGTTGCTTTTTCCTCCTTAAATTCTTAGTTGTATCCGTTTATACAAAAATGCCCCAAATGTATGTGCACTGACCTTCCATGGGACCTGAGATTTTGAGCTCGGGTCCAATTAGGAAGTCTAGGCTGAGGCTGCAGAAAAGAATCGTGTGCCTTTGGAAGTTAGTTACCCGTTTCATCCTCTAGTTGATCTGGGATAGTTGAGTTTGGGTCTAATTGCTCCCTGACTTCCTTTGCTTCCCAAACTGAAAAGGCCTACGATGTCAGAGATGGGCCTCGGGGCGCTCCTTGCCTGTATTTGGGGACAAAGGAAAGCTGCTTAAGGACCTGCTGCCTGCAGCTCCTGAAATCATGAGTCATTTGTGCAGTAAAGGGAATTGGCCACTTGTTTGTACAAAGTTGAAAAGGGGATGGGCCGGGGACAGGGAGGTTCCAATGCAAAAATAGATGCTCCAGGAGCGTGTGCTCCTTGAAACGCTGGAACAGGCTACCAGGTTCACAGGCTACTGGGACTCACTGGGTCCTTAGGAGCTGCACCATCCTCCTGAGTAAGAAATCTTAGGCCTTATTACCTCCCTGACACCAGCATCTGACACGGAACATTTCAGGTCACACACTGCTCTCTCTTCTACTTCCTGTTATTTTTTGCTTGTCTGCTTTGCTTCATGTTTTCAAAGGTCTTTATTACTATGAGCAGCTTCTGGGTGAGGCACTGGTCAGCAATTCCTCTGATGAGTACGCACTGTTATCCCCGTCTTTGGGAGAGACCTGAGGGAGGAAATGGTCAGTGGCTTCTGCCTGGTGGGGCAGGGAGGTGAAGGCAGACCATCTCAGCCGGCAGTTCACTGACTAGCCCACTGACCTGCCGCCACCTGGCCGTGCGCTGGGCCCACTCCGTTGCGCCTGCCTCAGCACCTGCTGCGGAACAGAGCCCAGGTGCCCCATCGCCCCTCAGCTGCCTCAGCTTCTGTCGGCCGCTCCCTCTCTTTAGCCCAGTTCTTCTCACCCTTGGACTTTTTATCCTCCTCCTCAAATGACATTTCTGGGACCAGAAATTGAAGAGCCACAGCTTAAGACGAGAAAAGCAGCAAGAATGCCTTCCTCTAGTTTTTAGCTTTAGGCCAAAAGGGGTCCCCGACTATATTTCACACAATTACAGAAGACGAATAGAAGAGTTTAAGGCTGAGACAAGTACTGCATATGTGGAGTTATATACTCAGTTTGCTAGAAAAGATTTCCCCTCATCTTTGCAGGTCCATGTGCCCACAGTCTCTGAGGGCTCCACAAACTATCAAAGTTGTTTCTGAGAGCACAAGTCCTTTTAGGCCTGTCCCCCTCCACCAGAGGGAGATGGAAAACTGGGCGCTGGGAGAAGAGTCCCACTGTTACCCAGGATGAAGAGTCGGACCTCCGTTACCACCATTTGTCCACCTCCAGAGCTGAGGGGTCAGTGCTGAATGTACACATAAGGAACTGGTGGACATTGAAATTGGGTCTCAAAAGAACTGTTGTCCAGAAAGAAACTCACTACAGACTGATTCATTTGCCTGTCAGCATAACTATTATTGCTCGTCTCACATTCAGTTCTTATAAGTATATCTCTAGTGACACATGATCTCGCTCATCTAGGGGAAATGATGAACAACATAGACTGGGAACAAGAACAGAACCAGAAACAAGGAGGCATCGATCGGACTATCGGGCCTCAGAGGGAGGATAGGGGAGGGTGGGGGGAGAGATCAACCACGGTTTTAACCTACTCTTCGGTGTAAACCCTACACGCACACTTGGCCATCTTTTCACAGTCTGTGTCCTGACTTTCCTGTCCTAAACTAGGTCCCCGGGGCACCTCCTGGGAAGAGGAGGCCGCTGCCTTCTCCCCTGTTAATGCCTCTGACAAAGCCCATCTCAGCTTTTACCTTCTGCATGCAGCCTCCCCCACCCTCCCCACAGAACCTTACTCCCCCTTCTCTCAGCAGCTGCAGTTTTTGTTGCTGGCATCACTAAGTTTAGAGCTTTGGAATGAGGGACTTTACACGGATCCGTCAGATAACGTATTTGTCTTATTCCCCCACAGAGCATGAGGCCAGTGGCACATGCCACATTATTGAGTCGTGGAACGAATGCATATGGATCACCTATGTGTGCCATATATCAGAGTCTGCTTCGAGAAGAAAAGGCAGCAAAAGACACAGTTCCTGGTCTGAGAAGTGTGGAGCCCACTGAAACAGGAAAGCAGAGAAACAACGATTTGGAACCCAATGTTCTGGTTTTCTCATAGGGAGTATGAATGCAGGGCTGGAGTAACACCTGACTCAGGTGGAATATTGAGGCGCAGAGGGCAGAGGGTGATTTCTGAACTGAGTTTTGAAGGCTACGCAGAGGTTCACCAGGGAGACAAAGGACAGAGGGTACTCCCACCAGGGTCAGCAGAACATGCAAAAGCAAATAGGCAGGAAGCAGCTACACAGAGGAGTGTTCAGGGAACAGCAGTGTGACTGGAGATCAGAGGATGTGAGAGGAGGCAGTGGGGGTGTGGAAGCAAGAGTCAGACCAATGCACTCTATTCAAATGGGTGCATGCGTGCACCCAACCATTCACTTTACTCAGTGCTTGCTGCGTACTGTCTCGCTGTTCCTGTTAAAGTACAAGAATTTGCTTAGCTCTATTTTATGGCTTGTCACTGAAATACTTCCCTTGATCCCGGGAAATTTAGTGAAGGAGAGTGAGAATGTTTCTTCCTAAGCATTTAGTGCAAATGTGTTGTCCATCTAAAGAAAAGCATCGTAGGTGACTGTTACCCCAAAGCGTAGATGGGTCACCTCACACAACACTAACTGCTTCCCTGCACGGTTCCCGCTCAGGGCACGGTGGGGAGGCAGAGCCTGAGAGACACCGTACTTAGAGCTGATGCTGCAATGCAAAGAACACAGTCGCTGGCCACGCATCCTGGCATCCTCCCTCCTTGCCATGTCTGTGCTTTTGCTTTTATGGTTTTCTCCTTCTGCTACAGACTCATCCTTTAAGTCCTCCTCTCCTTTTGAAGGTGAGAATATGCCAGGTCAGGGATGATGGCAGGAATGGGTGAAGGTGAATCATGGTTGGCAGCTTTCCAGGTGATTACATAGCTGAGAACATGTCACCCTAATGGAGTGCTCTATCTTTTGATAACCCCGGCCTGGTTCGGATGTGCTGCAAACGTCCGATTTTTATTAGGTAGCCACTCCACTAATGTATGCATTGTTTTCTTCACTGTTCATTCTTAGAAATATTAACCCAGTGTAATTCAGGACTTCCTTGGTAAGCCTCCCAGAGGAAGATTAAAACAATTTCAGTGATTATAAACGATCTAGGCTTAGCAGATCCTGGTCATTTATGGGGCTGTGCCCTGGCAGGATTTATATTTAAATGTGATTTAAAGTCTCTCCCTCGTCAAGACTCCATTTTACCTTTCATGCTTTACATTCTCTCAAAGCACATACTCGTTTTCCTTATTCAGTAATTACTGGCAAGGTAGACATTAAATAGGTAAATACATTTGCTTTCTCCTCTGGGGGCACTTGTATTAATGTTGAGTTGTTTGGGAAAACGCACCAGAAAAAAACGTGGAGTGTGCTTTTTGAATTTTTCCACAGCGGTGTCAGTGACAGAAGGCAGCTGCGGCATTGGATTTAACTTGGTTGAAAGGCTGATATTTGACTCCAACTCCAAAAACAATCATCATTCTTGCAATCTGAAGGCATGTGCCTCCCCAGTGAACCCCACTTAACTGTCATCTTTAATGGGGGCATTACTTGGAAATCCAGTTTTCAACATGTCCTTTTTTATCCTCAGGGTACATGGCATGCAACATGTATTTTTATCTTGCTATAGAGCAAGTGACTTACTTGGGTCAACCCTGGCTGCTATTGTAAGGTCAGAATTTCTTGACTCAATATGTAAGGTATAAAAACACAAAGATTGTCTACTGGTTCCACAAAATTATCTTGTGAGGAACAGCTAAAACAACAAATAACTTTCTTTAGTATAAGTATGGTCCATTCAATATTTGGGATGTATTTATACTAAAAGATTACTTATTGTTTATCTGAAATTCAAATTTAACTAAGCATCCTATATATTTGTTTTTGCTAAATCTGGCAAACCTATATCTGGGGGTAGTTGAATTACCATTAGAATTCTACTATCCCCAGATTGCAGGTTTGCAAAGTTCCCAAGGGGCCATTCTCTTCATGGGTATGTGCAAAAGTGGAGACTGTCCCGCAGCCATTCCCAAAGGCTCCCTGCAGCCATCTGGCTTGGGCTCTAATGGGTCCAGACACTGGAGACTAACCAGTCCCTCCTGGAAAGAATGTTAAAAAGCTTAAAAGCAACAAAAACAATGCCCTTCACCTGGTGGGCGCTCATTGCATTTTTCTTGAAATCTTGCATGTTCATTAGTGCCAGTCAAGATGAGTAAGACGATAAAATATGACATCTTAAAAACAGTTCCTGGCTAATCCTCACCTCTCAGCCTAAGCACGTCTGGTTCTTCAGAAACCCAGATGTACATTCCACCTTGTGCCAGGGGCCCTCTCGCATCACCTCAGACGGGAGTCCTCTACCACCCTGTCTCGCCAGCATTTACTGTGTATACCATTTGTTGGACATGGAGCATATTCTGCTTAATATTTTAATCGACCTTTCACTTATAAATTCCCTGAAGAGAAAATGTAGATTGTGCTAAAATTCAGAGTGAGCCCTGGAATTAGACCAGTTTGGGTTTTAGTGCTCTGCCCCTTCTTGGCTTTGTAACCCTGGACACATGCATTCTCGAAGTCTCAGTGTATTGTGTTTATCTCTCTGTAAGAATACTGTTGTATTAACTGAGAGAATATCTGTGTAGTGTCAACTCTTATGAATGCTGACCAGCAGTAGGTAGTTATTATCATCACTAGAGGCCCAGCGCATGAAATTCGTGCACAGGTAAGGTTCATAGGCCTGGCCTGCAATCAGGGCCATCTTCCCCAGCTGCCCACAGCCGGCCCCACCCCCTGCTGCCACCCATCCCCGGTTCCGCATTCGCTATCAGGTGATCAGTGCCTGATGGCCGGGGGAAGGGACCAAGAGGTGGTCAGTGCGCCTCATAGTGACTGGTCCAATGGTCATTCTGGTCGTTCTGCCATGAGGGTCAATTTGCATATTACCCTTTTATTATATAGGATTATGTTATTAACTTTTCTGAACCCACACTCTCCTCAGTGCCCATTGCTTACCAACTCCTGCATAAATTGACTGAAGAATCAGTGCCGAGAGCTGACAGAGACTCTAAATTCCCAGCTGTCCCTAGAGAGAAAATGCTGCCTGCAGACAGATGGGTGAGCCTCATTCACTCTCTGACCCCATTCTCCTCTTCCTCTATTTTTCTGGGCTCCTTTAAACCTGCACAGTGAAGCCACTGCATTGTGCTCTGTGTGGTGTTATGTGAGAAGCAGGAAAACTTTAACTGCCGCCGCGGTGTGTTTCCTCAGTGGCACCAGCGTGGAGAGCCCTCCTGGGACTGCAGTCACCACACACTTCCTGCCTGCCTCTTTATTGACTACTTGCTGCCTCTGTACTTTTCTCTCAGTCATCAGTGAGGAAGTTGCGTAACTTGAAAGCTAAATGGGAGCCTCTTTCCTGCATCTGAAGTCATACATATTATTTTTCCTTATTGTAATTTTTTTTAAAATTCCATGGAAAGTGCTCTTGTAAACGCAAAATGCTTTTTTTTTTTTTTTTTTTTTTTTTTTTGCATCCTGGAGCATGTGTGAGATTGAAGATTGGGTTTTTAATGCTTTATTTCCAGTTGTATTATAGTCAGAGTACCTTGGAGAACAATATGGTTTTCTTAATACGGAGACATGTTACAAAATCAAATATGTCTCAAGTACATCCTCTGAGTTCTCGACTGGCTTTTTTTCCAAAAAAATTCATTCAAAATCCTTTACGTGAAAAGTGAAAGAATAATTTGGGGCCATCCATTCATTCATCCGCAGCATGACATTTGCAAAACTGTAATTTCTTGGAAGGTTGCAGCTGTAATCAACTCATTTTCATATGAGGACTCGGCTCCTTTTTCATAACAGGTATTCAATGAACATTTGTTTAGTCAATTAATGAACAAGTATTTGCCCAACAAGTATTTATTGAGCACTTAGGAGATGCATGGCCCTAAAATATGTTTGTAATATAGTGTTATTACACTTGGGTCACTAATAAATAATGATTTCCGCACAAGCCCTGTTTATAATGCAGCCATCCAGCAAGCCCGTGACATAAACCAGGGGAGTTTGGGCAAGAGAGTTCACAGTTCCTTATTGTTTAGATTAACAGTCGTTGACCTTGCCACTCCCATTGTTACCCACAGAGAACAACAGGCTCCCAGGTCCCCACCTAGTTTGTTTTTGTTGATTAACAACTTGAAAGTCATTCGAAACCCCCGTAAGAGCCAGAGACAACAGCCTTGGGCCTTTCCTTCTCTGGTGTCAGAGTTGGCCTCCTGAGCGAATGACCCATCTGTTCTGCATCCTGTCACTGGGGGCACTGTGTAACACGGTGGGGGCCAGGCTGTACTGGAGGTTAGAGACCCCACCTTTAAAATTATTACTCTGGAAAAAAAGCGAGAAATATTGTTTCAATTATAAGGCGAAAATATGGACAGCCAGGAACCACTTGAGAAGTTGCATAGTAGTTGTCTTTAACCACAAAACCGAAATCACTATTTAGCTGTTTGCTTCTGCACAGCGTGGGGAAGGTCTGAGTGGCAGTTCAGACAAGCTTCTTTTTTTTTTACTGTTCTCTGGTCCTGATTTCACTCTTGAAGTTTCCCGAAGTCTCTGAGTACTTCAGTGTTAATAGAAAACAGCTAAGTGTTGCCACATTTGCAGCTGTGAGCGGAAGAGCAAGGCGCAGGTTCCTTGTACAACGGGGGTGAGGGAGGTTTGCGGAACTGCTTTTCAGGTGTTTCCATTCTAGACTGTATTTCATTCCCTATTTCTAATACATCTTTCCCTTATGTGTCACCTCATTTCCTCCCAGTTTCTGACTCTACGTCGTCACACAGTCGTTTGGACTCTTGTAATCTTTTGTTTTCTCCAGGTAGACTCTGGTGACTTTATGAAAACCAGGCTCGTTCACAATGGGAAATGTTTACAGGTAAAGACTTCATGCTGGCAGCCTCTCCCTCCGAAACCCGTCCCCACCCATGAACCCGCCCGGAGGGGCGCGTCCACTGCTGCAGACTGGAGAGAAGGGCGTCACAGTGAGGGTCAAGGGCAGCACCAGCCATGGAGCTGGGCCGTGCACCTTGGAGAGCCTCGGGGGAAACAAACACACACAAACTACACTTGGAACTGGGTGCTCAGTGCTGCACAGCCCCTCCAACCACCCCGAACACCCATCCACTCTGTGTGGGGCGCTGTTCAGGCTCCAGCGGCCTGATTCCCCCAACGGATCTCTTGCTTTGTGTCTAGGGAGCCCCAAGTGGCTTCATCCTGAGGGTGGGAAGGTGTCTCCTGGATGTCAGACCCTTCACTGCAGGGTGGCGCGATTTGGGCGGCAGAAGCACTTAGTAAGAAAAAGACAAATTCATTCATTGTCAAGTCTTTCCTTTCAGCAGGAATACAAAGGGTAAGGAGGTAGCATTTCCCAGTAGAGCTGAGCTTCCGGTCTGCTGCTGCTTCTCATGTTCTGATCCACGGGTCCAGAAGCACTCACCTATTAGCATGATATTCCCAACAGCTGTACACGGCAGCAGAAAAGCATCTTGTAATATGAAACAATCTCCATTACGCTTAAAGTTAAATATATGTAGGGCTAGAAGTGACCTGTCATTGCAATCCTTGAGATCAACACTGAATGCTAGCATTGTTCATAGTGTTTATCTTTATCAAAATCTTTAATAAGATTTCATTAAATTTCCAAAAAATAAAATTTCAGCTTCATTCGAATCATTTAAATTTTATAATCATTGATCACACTTTGAAATTTACCTTTTGTTTTACAGAAAATTGATGATTTTAAAAGAAAAGAAACTTTGAAAAGGAAAAAATTAAGTATGTTATGTTTATGTGGAATTTACACTTTTGATGAATATATACTGTATTCAAATTGTGTATACTTTGAACAAAATTACATTTTGCTTTTAATACGTTAGAATATAAAATTTAGATCACTATGGTCAATAGAAAACAAGTTAAGTGAAAATATTTGTTATGACATAAAAATTTGTTGTAGAAATGAAGGCAATAATATATATTTTATGAGTTACTTAATAATTTTTAAATTGTGTGTAACTTAATTTTATTTTTCATGGAAATATCACCAACCCAGCAATAGAATATCCAGATGTGCACAATAGTAATAAATTCAGTTACTGAATATTTTGTTGACTTTTAGTCATATAAGAAACATAGTTTTCCATACATTTTTCAAATTTGTTATTACAAAAGTATATTTGTCAAGGTAGGAAGACTGAGAATATTTGATGTAACTGTTAGCCTGGTTTATAACTTTTTAATATTTAGACATGGTATGTAGGCCTCCATTTGTCTTGCCTTGAGCCCTGAAAATGTTAGGGGGCAGGTCTGCTCAGGTATTTTCCACTTTTTGAAGCTTAGAATAGTACTGTTCTTTTGAACTATTTTATGTTGATGGGTTTAGGTTCAACATGACTCAACCCCCACTCCCTTCCCCCCCTCTCCCCCCACCAGCAACCTGATGTATGTTCTCAATAGGTAATCTGGTGTACAGATTGGGATAGAAGAGTGAGAAACAAGCATACTAAAATTTTTTGGTCCTCTAATCAGTTTCCTATAGAATTTTTGACAACCTATATGTATTCTTTAATATGCACCAATATTTTTTTCATAATATAGGAAAGAGTTACATGTGTATGTTAGAAACATGGATCTTTGTAGTCAGACAACCCCAGATTTTAATTGCAAGTCCAGCACTCACTAGCAGGGTGGTTTAGTTCAACTATTTGTACCTCAGTTTCTTGATCAGTAAAATGTTGATGAAAATATCTACATCCATAATGTGTACTGAGGACTGGAGATAATACATGCAAAGTGCTTTGCAGATAGTAAGGATTAAATAAATAATAATAGTTATTATAATTTCACATGTTTAATTCTTAAAGTATCAATCTGTTCATTCATTCAATAACCCCCCTGTTCAAAGTCCTTTGGTAGCCCTCCACTGCTCAGAGTGTATCTTTTTGTGCCATTCAACTGCTCCCATTTATACTTTCAGACTTAAATTTCAACCTTCCTCCCACCCCAAGACCATTCCCCCAAGGGACATATACTTTCCTATCTCTATGTCCTTACTACAGGCATGATCTCCATGCTGGCAACTCCATCTAGGTGGCTGGCCTTGCATCTCCCAAGGCCCCGTTCAAATGGCACTTCTTGCAAGGTCTTCTCATTTTCCAATCCAATGAACTGTTTCTCCTGATGTTCCCATTGCACTTTATTTGTAGCTCTATTAGAAAACTCATTACACTTGAGCCTGGTATTACTAGTATATCAGGTTTTGTGTATGTGTCCAGCATCTCTGCTCCACCATCAGCTTCTTTGGGATAGACTGTACTATCTTTCCACCTTTGAACACATGCCTGACCCATTCCCACAGCATGTAACATAGTACTCAGTAAAAAGTAGATGCTCTTAGTTGCTTAAAAACTTGAATTTGTTGAAATCTATTTCAGAGGGATAAAAAGAAAGTAAATAAAACGAAAGAAAGGTCATTATTTGGGTTCTTCTAGCACTGCTGAGTCTTGTTCGCATGATTATGTGATTTTCTTATTGCTTTTCTAAAATGCCATTACTTATATTTTAAAACAGTTTGCTAATTTCCAGGAAAAGTACTTTGTCTAAAAGCACTTCTTATTGGCAAATTGAACAAATATTGTGATAAATTGTACCACTTTAAAAAAACAACAACATGCAACTTGTGTTAATATATTGGAGGGATTTCAATGTTTAGATATTTTAGTGGTGTCAAATGTCCACAGATTCTTTGATACACCTTCCTTCCCAAGTAAGATCTAATTACCTCCCTCTTAAATGTAGTTTTGACTCAGCGACTCACTCCCAGTCTAAGGAATAGAAAAAAGTGGAAGTGATAGTATGTGGCCTTGGGAAACTAGGCAATAAAAGTGATCTCTCTTGAGTCACTCGCTATGGAGGAGGCCCGCTGCCATGTGGAGAGAGAGGCCCAGCATGGGGCGGTCTCTTGCCAACAGCCCCATGAGCAAGCTTGGAAGTAGACGTCCCCAGCCCCACTCCAGCTCTCAGATGACAGCAGCTCCAGCAGACAAGGCTGACTGAAACCTCAGGAGAGCCCCTGAGGCAGAACTCTCCAGCTAATCTGCTCCCAGCTTTCTGACTTCCAGGGACTGTGAGATGATACATGCTAGTTGTTTTAAGCTGATAGATTTTGAGGTGATTCATTGTTCAGAAGCACTAACTGGTACAGACATAATGGAAATATTATGAGCATTCTCACTGTGGATATTCACAGATTTATTTATTTACTTATATTTTATTGATTTTGACAGAAAGAGGAAGGGAGAGGGAGAGAGAAAGAGAAACATAGACATGAGAGGGAAGCATTGATCAACTGTCCCTTGCAAATCCCCTACTGGGGATCGAGCCTACAACCCAGGCATATGCCCTGACCAGGAATCAAACCAGAAATCTCCTGGTGCCTGGGATGACACCCAACCAACTTAGCCACACCAACCAGGACTAAATATTCATAATTTTAAATCTGATTACTAATTTCTGAGAGTAGGAAGAAAATTTGAGGTGGTTATCAAAAGTCATGCTCTGGAACCCACCTCTGGCCAACTGCAGCAGACAGGACTGTCAATCATTTGGTCAATTAGTTATTTAATAAATACTTATGGAATTGTCTGCTATCAGCCAATCACTGGTCTAGGTCTTAAAAATGCAAAGAGAAATAAGATAGGGTGCATGTTTTTAGTCTTCGCATTTCAGTGTTCCCCACCATCGTATCCACCACAGATAATAAAAGGATTGATGTCAATCTGAGAAGCCCTACCTAATTATGTAAAAAGTTGTTAAAGACTTACTTAGTATAATGGAGAAAAAAATATGAGTGGAATTCCAGGCTGGGCTAATTATAACTTTAACAGGTAGGGCTCTGAACACTGCCAGGCCTGACCAACAGCATCAGGCTGTTAAACCAAACACAGTTGTCTCAGGGTGCGTGGCAAGTGGAATTTTGTGAAAGGGTCTGTCTGCCTATAGTCTACCACATGTAAGCGCCAGCCCTGTCAATAATGCTATCCGCAGGGATGAAGGACAGTGACATCAATGGCAAGAAAAATATTCCATTAGTAAAACATCCCCTAATTAATACTAATCTCTTCCCTGGAAAAGCTGCTTTAGAGGAAAGATTCCCCCTCTCCCCACATGCCAAACTGATGAGCATTAATTTGGAAAATTTTCCATTTAGTTTCAAGGAATATTAAAAAGCTCCACTTAGCAAAAGTTAAAAATGAGTTTATCTCCTCACCTATGTAATATGTACAGATAATATTTTTTACAATGTCAATTACTAATTGAGCATATCAATTAAAAGCAACCAAATTCTGTTACTCTCTGAATTGGCATTTACTATTTTACTATCCCTCTTTCACTTTATCATAAAATGCTTTTGTTAAGGACCTATATGTATGTAATGTTAGAGACTGTAATGCAACAATGGCAGATGTGGCTCTTGTTTCTCTAAAACAATGATATCCGAGTCGAATAAAATTAGTGGAAAACAAATAAAAAATGCATAAAGAACAGTGAGAGTATCTTCTTATCACTTCAGTAAGAAATTTTAGGTTCAATTGAGGAATATAAAGCATAATAAAGGTGACAAATCAGTAGTTTACCTTATCTGTCAATAAGTATTCATAGAATAAGCTCTCTCCAGCTTCAGGGCTCTGGAAACTCCTGGTCTCCCTCCCCCACCTCCCCCCCCTGCACACACACATACAGCACACTCTCTTCTCTGCCTAGTTATTAACATTTAACCCTTCTGATTGGAATGCATGTGTCTCTTCCTCAGGGAAGTTCATTGTCCCTTTACTAACAAGTCTAGGCCTACCCTAGTACCCAGGCCTTCTCTTGCCCTGTCACCTTTCCTTACTATTACTTGTCACAGTCCACAGTTTACATATTTATGTGATTATGTCATGAATATATGTCCCATCCATGACTAGATTATAAGTTCATGCCAAGAGAACAGAAAGGGGGTCTTTTCCCTTCTGTTTTAGCTTAGTGTCTGGCACACTGTATTTATAATACGTAGTGAATATGGGAATAAGTGAATGAATGAGCAGTGCAGTGTGTGTTCAGAGCTTGACTCTAAAGTTAAGCATATTTGGGTACAAAGACCATACTCTCACTATCCAGTTATGTGACCTTTGGCATACTTTTTTCCTTTCTAAGATTCAGTTTCCTCATGGGTAAAAGGGAGATAATAATAGTAGATTCCTCACATGACTGTCATGAGCTTAAATGAGAAAATGCATCCAAAGTGTTTAGCTTAATACCTGGCATAGAACAAGAGATTATTATCACTATTGTCACTGTCACCTCTGGCTCTGCCTCTATCGAATAAAACCATTACAAATTCAATTCTCCAATTCTTTTCATTCTCATTCAGGAGGACAGGGGAGAAAGGAATCACTGAGTATATTTCTGCTCAGCTTCTTACCACTTCTGGTTTCCTGTAACCTCAGCTGCCTGGTCCATTCCTACTGGCATGAGCTAATTTCACACTCTCCCCCCAGCCATCACCAGCATGGATTTTTGGTTTCCTACAATTACCTATAGATACAGTTCTTTAATTATCTTACTTTTCTCCTTCATGGAGCACTCAGTTCCTAGGATTTGGCCCCGTTTCTCTGAAGAGACAAGTCAAAAGAGAAATGAATTCACACTAAAAAAATGGTTCCACCTTCGACATCCAAATACTGTCCCTGAACCAACCAGGTACCCCTGGACTTTCCTCTCAGGATGAAATTGTCTGGCCAGAAAAAGGATGGTATCTGTCCCCCTACCCCTTGGCTCATTTTAGCTTTGGGGACAAATGAATTTATCACTGATGCTGAGGAAGGCTTCATGCAAAGACAGGGCTTGCTTGCTCAGTCAGCTGGACCAGGCCAAAGCAGACAGGCTTGATTTGCCTGAAGGTCCTGGCTCCTGGACCCTCACTGTATTTATAAGTCTTAACAGTGTAACTGTGAATTCCATTCTGGTGATGTTGCTTCTGGCTGGCAGATGGCCATGGTTTCCAGTCGTTCACAAGCAATTTTGAGGCCTGCTGATATGGGCATCGAGAGCACCCGGCTCTCTTTCATGTAACCATGTGCATTCATTCTCTTGTAAGGTTACATATTTTCTGAAAATATGGCTACTTCCAGTTGAAAAAATAATGTTTTTTATTCTCTCACCTCTAAAGAAACCACTTTGCAAAACACTATAAAAATAAAGAGCTTTTACTGAGTTCAGGGTTTAAACAAAGAAAGAAAAAAGAAAAAGCAGTTTCTAAGCAAAAAAAAAAAAGGCAACAAAGACTTTCCTTCTTACCAAATAACTTAAGAATGTCTGAACGAAAACATCCCAAACCTGGCTAGTGCCAGAATTTCTCAGATAAGTCAAGAGAGGAGAAAAATCACAAATCTAACTCAAACCACCAAGCCATCTATGAATGGCAAGAGGAAAATAATGAAAATGTTCTTAAATACCTAAAGAAATAAATTGTAACCATTTCTTAGAAAGAACAATTATACCTTTGAGTGTTTTCTAATTATTATTATTATTAAATATGTTTTTACTAATTTTGGAGAGGAAGAGAGAAGGAGAGAGAGAGAGAAACATCAATGATGAGAGAGAATCATTGATCAGTTGGTTGCCTCCTGCCCAACCCACACTGGGGATCCAGCCCACAACCCTTCCATGTGCCTTGACTGGGAACTGAACCGTGACCTCCTGGCTCATAGGTCAATGCTTAACCACTGAGCCACGCTGGCCAGGCTCTATTATTTTTTAGGGGGAAGCTGTTGGGAGAATCATTCAGGAGTCCCACCTCCTCCTCCAGGAGTCTTTCCAAACCCCCGGAGCCACAGAGCGCCCTCTGAATCACCACTCTCCACCCAGAGGCTCCTTTATCAGACAATGCCTTGTTATAAAGCATCATTTCCCACTACGTGTCTAGTCTTCTTAACTCGACTGGAAGTGTCCTGGGGATAGAAATATATTTTATTATCTATTTTATTAATTCTATTTTATTATCCCCACTATACCGTGGTGCCTTGAACACAGTGATCAATACACACGAACTGATTAATTCACATAAGAATTTACTACTGTTTGCTTCAGACCAACAGATAATAAAAATCTGAAAGAGTACTTCATTCCATTATACCCCAAAAATGTAGAATCTGCTATTCCAGATGTTTTCCATTAATTGGGGCATTTATTCAATTCTTGGAGAAACTGTGGAATCTTTGGGCTACAGAGAAATATAGTTGATTGGTGTTCACTTTCTTATAACATTTTTGTCTTGCAAAATCACAGATAGATATAAAGGCAGGAAGCTGGGTGTGGATATGGAAAACACAAATTTATTTGCTGTATTTCGGTATCCTAGAACTAGAGAAACCTTTTCTTAAATAGGAAAGTATACATGTTATTTTTATCAGCAGTTAGCAAATTTTCAGAATTGTTATCCTCAATAGGATCATGTGAAAATTGAAATAGCTTTTAAAAACACAATGAAATATGGACCATTTAATGAAAATTTTCCACAATACAGCAAACTGTCCCTTGGTTCCATTTTTAGGGGGAAAAATCTTGTGCTACTAAGAATATGGATATGATGACAACATTTGTACAAAAATTGGCAGTTCATATCAACATGCATTAAAATCTCTTTCAAAGATTTATACATTTTACTCTTTTGTGTATATGAGTATATATAACTGAAGTAGTTAAAATGTTGGAAGAACAGGATTGCATCTCAGTTTCTTTATAACATCCTCTATGCAGAGATTAAGACTAGATATACTAACTCTTCAGATAGAGAAATGAATAGACAGAGATGTTACATGATTTACTAAAAAGCATACAGGGATGGCGGGCTCTTGGATTTCTTGATTTTCAAAATTGCCAATGTCAGATTATGCTGATTCTGTTTTGGCCAATCTGAGATCTATAGAGTCCCCAGGTTCTCTGATTTCATCCGTCTATATCTTTGGGGAAACAGAATGATACTAAGCTTAATATGCTGTGATGTCTGTAGAATAGATGTGACACTTGCCTGGTCTAATTAAAACCCACTTCTCTACCTAGATAGGAGATCATCGCATTCACATCTCACTTCCTTCCTTATTTAATGTTTCTGTGGTCACATGAGATCATCAAATGCTCAGGTCCTGAGCCCCATTTCCATGTTTAGTAAATCAGGAAATAGTGAAAGATGTCTTGTGACACTTTCATTCCAAACTTAGACTAGGCATGAGTATTTAATAACACGTGTAGTGACATGAATGAGAAAGAGGTCATGGTTTTAATAATCTGAAGTGATATAAAAGGCAATCTATAAGTAGAAAGCATATATAATATGCAAGCTATTTTAATCAATATATTTCTCTCTGAAATTCTTCAGATTCCCACAAATAAAGTAAATTATTTCCCATTTAATGTCCCACCATCAGTTCTCATCATACCACCCAAACACTTGGTTGTATTTGTTTTACACACCTGTCCTTTTTTTTAAAAGCCAACATATTTTTACTCTTGTAGTAAATGTATTTTCTAAGAAATGATTGAGATAATAATTTTTAGGCTGGAATCCCTATAAATTTGCCCTTCAAAGGATTATTCTTAAAACATTAGGTATAGGCACAATAAGCATCTTGTTGAATGAAGAGTACATCTGTCTTTTAAATATGAAGTCTCTAAGGAGGGAGACTGCATTTTACTTATCTCTAGATCTCTATTAACTTCAAGAATGCTGGAACAGAGTAGATGCTAAATATGCTTGTTTCTTAAATGCTAAATGAATAAATGCTTGTGTAGTCTATGTCATTAAGGATTTTGTACTGGAGCTGGAGGGATAATCATTCAATATTTAATGGTACCTATAGCAGGAGGTAAAAGAAGGCACCAATGAGAGGCACCCTGAGGACTTGGGAATGACAGAAATGAGATTTCCCTACATACAATGGATCAGAGCAGAGATGAAAAAAAAAATCAACCACAAGACTTGTCTGAAAACTAACCAACTATAATAAAGAGCTTATGAAAAAAAAAGCCACTAGAAAAGAAGTTTGGTCACTCATAGGATCATTGAGAGAGTCACAGAGCAATCATCCAAGTAAGAACTGCCTAATGTCCAAGTTTATCCCACCAAAGGACACCACCTGTCTGTGGGCAGGCACATCTTTATGGTAAAAGGGTGTCACCAGTTTCCTTGTTCTAATCATTCAAGTCATTTGACTAGCCACTTCTGCACCAATTCCATGCTGGATAGGAGTTCTGTTGGTTACAATGACACTCGTGTAGCTTACTCAGAAGTAGACAATGGCCAAAACCGGTTTGGCTCAGTGGATAGAGCATCAGCCTGCGGACTCAAGGGTCCCAGGTTCGATTCCGGTCAAGGGCATGTACCTTGGTTGCGGGCACATCCCCAGTAGGGGGTGTGCAAGAGGCAGCTGATCGATGTTTCTCTCTCATCGATGTTTCTAACTCTCTATCCCTCTCTCTTCCTCTCTGTGAAAAATCAATAAAATATATTAAAAAAAAAAAAAAAAAGAAGTAGACAATGCATGTGCCTGAGGACTTGAGTGTCCCGTTATACTAGACAGTAATACTTCATATTGAAAATTAATAACCTGGCATGCTAATCAGCCTCCATGAATCAAGTGAAGGTGAGTTTACCTCTGGTTGACTAGCAATGCATGGTTTCCTAACATTCCAGTCATTGTTCTTGTGAGGCTCAGGGCCAGAGCTAGATTTTAACAAATCCCCCAAGATGATCCCTCCCCCTCCCAAGTGGGTGCTTGTGGCCTTCCCTAAGCATCACAGCTCTGGCTCCCCATGAGCCATTTGCCTTTTCTTCAAATGACTGAACAGATTATGTGCTTAACACTGTGCTTTAAACCACTAGAGAGTGATCCAAGATAACGTATAATTAAGTGAGGAATTGTTTGGCACAAACTAAAAGTGCTACAGAAATTCCGAGAAAGTAAGGATCATTGTGGTGGGCAATTTTCCAAGGAGAGATTCCTAAAAGCCTATGGTCTTAAGAGGGGACTTGATGTCTGGGTTACACGTAGGTGGGTTGAAAGGAGGGGAAGGGACGTTCTAACAAGAGGACATGGGCCCACAGTTGTGGAGAACAGAATGTTGGGTCACGTTGTTAGTCTTAGAACTACAGGTTGGTCCACATGCTGTCCCTTTACTCCCTTCAGAATAAAACCTGGAGACTGATGAGAAAAGTAAGAAATAAGACTTTTCCTTTAAGCTTGGAACTGTGAGCATTAATGAAACAAAACAAAATAAAATAAAACCCAACCTCTTATTATGTGCCCAATTTCAGAAGAAGGATATTTTCCTTTTGATCCTTTGCCTTTAAAGACCAAGTTTTTAATGCTATCATTTATATAGTGAGAACATTTATATGAATTTTTAAAGCAAACTGAGAAGTAATAGTATCATCACCAAAAGAAAGGCAAGTTTGAATGCTAAAGTTATTTATTATTCCAAATTCTTTCTATAGGCTAACATGGTCACAGCAAGTGAGTCTTAACCATAGTTAATTACTAATAAAAGAAACTTTTAAATAGATAACTTTCAATTACTCTCCAAATAACCTGTAGAGATAAAACTTTTATCTTTGAAAATGGAACATTTATAGTGGGAAGAAGTTAGGTATTTATGTGCTTTTCTCCATTCTTTGGACTACCTAAGTGAAGAATGAAATAGAAAATAACTAAAACAATTTTTTTCTAGATCGGTCCTGACAAATTAGTATTTGGTGGTAGGAAGAGAGGAAAGTGAAAAACAGCAAATGGGAGGGAGGAGGAGCAAAGGGGAAAAGGAAAGAGGGAGGCAGGCAGACGTCGGAGTCTGCAGTTGCTCAGATGAAATGGTGGCAGGTGAGTCTCCACAATTAGAATCCAAGCCTCTCTCCCCATTCCTAGGCTCAGTCAACACTGCCTGCAGCCTACTCTGTGTGTCTCTCCATCCTCCACTGAAGTCTTGCTTCTGGGTTGAGACTGGAAAAAATGATGTAATTCCTAAATGATTGCTTTTCAAACATGATGAGTAAGGAATAGAAGCCCCCTATAAGTTTGCCTTAGTAAGGGTGGGCTCATCTAACACCAGGATGTCTTAGGGCACCAAGTGGCTTCAATGGGAAAGTTTTCATTCCAGGCTGGCTATTGTATGGATGTAGATATTCCCCCAACCCCCTTGACTTGCCTTTTAGAATGATTCATTTTCTCTCTCTCTCTCTCTCTCTCTCTCTCTCTCTCTCTCTGCACATACATACAAATTTTTAAAATGTCAAGCTTTCTTTACGTTCAAAGACAAATGTTACATTATAAAATAGAAATCTTTTAGAAAACTTTACTCCATTCCATGTCAAACTGGAAAACTCTTTGGAATCCTTTTCCAGAAAAAAAATATATATGCTTCGATTTTTAAGAGATGATTCAGGTTAACAAAACCCAACAATGATAATAGAAGACCTGTGTTGTGAATGCACTTAACTTCTGAAAGGCATATAGGAACATAAATCTTCCGCATTTACGTGGAACAATAAGTGACAGAAGGACAATCCTGAAGAATGACTCTTCAATACTTTGAAATTCTAACAAACAACCTTTTCTCGGGAAAGCTATAAAGAGAGTCAGTTTCGCCTGAGTCAGAGCAATCTTGTTGAACAGACGGCACCCTCTGGAGCTTTTAAAAATCGACATTCTCCATGACAGATCAGATTTGGATGTGGCTCATAAAGAAACTCCCAAGGAGACCCTCACACTTATTTTCCTCCTTCATCTCTAGAGCAAACGTCGGCAAATGATGGCAAAGTCGGCCCCTTGACAGTTTTTGTAAATAAAGTTTTATTGGAACACAGACACACTCTTGTTTACATATTATGCATGGCTACTTTCAGATTCAAGGTCCGAGTTGAGTGGTCTGAAAGTAACCACAGGGCCCACAAAACCTAAAATATTTACTATTTGGCCCTAAAGAACAAAGTGTGCTGTCTCATGATCTAGAGGAACAATTTCTCTCTTGCATCACTATTGTAGACCTAAAGTTGGGATACTTGGATTTTAGACCCCATTCTGTCAGTAAACTGCTTTATGACCTTGAGCAACTAATCACTTTCTTCAGGTCTGGCTTCTTATCTATAAAAAAGGAGAGTTTGCCCAGGTGATCATCTCTTCCTGACTCATTCCCTCTAAGTTTCCTGGGTTACAAGGGGGTTAAGACCTTCCCTTGTAATATGATTGCTAAAAGGAATCCAACTCAATTGGAAAAAGTCTTTCTTCAAAACCCAGTTCACAGTGAAATGTTTCACATCATTTCAAGCATTTAACAACCAAGTGATACCCCCTCGCTCCCGTGTCATGGACATGCCAGAAAGCTGCACATTAGAGCTGGGAGCAAATGTAAACAGCAGTAAAATCTGTCTTAGACAAGGCAGCACATCTGGCCCACACTTTCCTAGAACAGATGCGCTGCACTGCTGGTGCCAGAGACCAATCTCTTTTCCGTCCTGTTTTTGGTGAGTGAGTGTTCTAACTCTGCAGCAGCTCTGGAGTCCTCCCACCACAAGAGCCCTTGCAATGGGTGACAAGGGCAGCGTGGCTTTGTTTCAGTAAGAACAGGGCTGTACGCTGTCAGACCCTGGGTGCGATGGGCATTATACAACTTCTCTCTAGAACATGACGTAAGGCTACAGAATTAAAGGCATGATAGTAGAGCTGGCTTAGTCTCCTCTCTCCTGAACTGCACAAAACCAAATGATCTTTTGCAATTGCTATCATGTCAGAAGAAAAGACTTGAGATATTACATTACCTTAAACACAAATTCGCCTGAAAAGCTTTAAACAGAGAGCCCAAAAAGCACTAGGTTTCAATGCTAGCGACTTTGATGTGCAAACCAGAAAGCCCATTCTCTTTAAAATAAATGTTTTTCTTCCATTTCTTTCCTGCCTGGAAAATAAAGGAGTTTGGAGGTAACATCGAGTCCCTGAGTCAGAAATGATAGGTTTTTGGTCTCCATAGCAGGGGGCATTGAATAAGCACGAGCACACATGTAGGAAGCATAATGAATTCCCACTCACCTTAAAACATTATATTTCAAAACAGAAAGAAGTGGAGCTCCTAACACATGGAGCCACTTGAAGGTTTTTATAAAACGCAAAGGGAACCAACCTGGCAAATAGCACTAGAGCTTGGTTACTGTCTCCTCAGAAGCATCCTCTATGGCAGGCCGAGTCCTCTGCATTTATGTTACATCGTTGGGCCGGCACCTTTGTTTTCCAGAGTGCCTTTCTTTGCAAGAAAAAGACACTAGAGCACCCCGTCTATCATTTCTGCTAGATCACCTTCCAGCATCCCCAAGAACAGCACGATCTGCCTTTTTTCTCTTACAGAGGAACCTCTGAACTGGATGCAAATATTCTGCAGACCAAGCATGAGCCAAAGTGGGTTAAAAAAAAAATCTAAGCTGGCATATCTGCATAGGTGTAAAGACTTTCAAAGGAAGAGCTGAATTGTTAAAGCTGATTACCATAGCTATGGCTTTCCTCATCCCCTCCCCTCTCCCAAGTTCTGTATTTTATAGTATTTTACCTTCTCTTCTTGGCCAGTCAGTACTCTTCCCATCCTCTCAGATCCGGCCTAAGTCCCATCTCTGTGACCACACTTCTCGCTGGCCCTCGCGATGCTTTGAACACGGAAGGGGCTTATAAAGATTGCGGGTTTGTTTTGAAAGTCTTCCTGGATGACCTCAGCCCATGTTGATCTCTACCTTCCTTAACTCCTTTGAGATTTACTGACTATCCCATGCAATTAACACCTTATTATCCTTGGCTCTAATAACCTGTACCACATAATACATTTCATTTCTTCTAATTGTTTCATGTAAGTTGGATTTTTTTTCCCCTCCAATTAGATTGTCAGCTCCCCATGGGTGAAACTGTTTTCCATAATATCTAGCAAACTGTTAGGCACATAGGAATCATACATGAATACTTATGCTTTTTTCAACCAACAGCAGTTTTCACATTGAAAGTTTACCTATCTAGCCAGTTCTGTGGTGGGTGACTACAGATCAAACTTGTATATCAGCAACAGCAAAAAGGTGAAACCTCCAAATGGGATAATTTTAATAAATATATATGGACTCTCAGGCCCAAATGGAAGGGATTACTTTGGTCATTACTTGCAGGGTTAAATACCTAAATATGTAAAAGCTAAGTAAACAAGGAAGGGCATCTACAGAAGTCACTTGTAGTAAGAATATAAAAGTTTCCTATTCGATCCAGTAGAGGCCAAAATGGTTACAGAATTAAGCAATTAATTCCTTCATTCATTAATATAATAATCATGGACTGAGTTTGGCTGTGCATATAACCCATTTGGAAAACTACATCATCTTTTACAGCATGCCTAGTTTCTTCAAGGCTCACAGATTTCCAAATTTTACACCTTGCTCGTTGTTTAGAATGCTTCTACAAGGAAAGGAATCTGCTAAGCCAATGTTTATTTCAACAAACACTTTGTTTGAACGCATCCTGACAACTCAAACATCTGTTTTTTAACTAGAAACATGGACCAAATTGACTTATTACATTGATAAAGTTCAGAGAATTGCTCAATATTCTGCTTTGTACTGCTGGTATGGACACAGCCTAATGCTTTCCATGCCACCAGAGTAGTACTTAAGTGGTTAAAGTAACCAAAAGAGCTTTTGAACACTCCACGCCAGCTGTGTTCCAAAGAGAATTAGACCTGAAGCACTCAGCTCTGAGGACAAGCAATTAGCACAGGGCTTTACTTGTTTAGCTGTGGGTTTCATTAATATGCAGGAGACAATAAAACTGCTCTTGACACTCTTATAAAGTTTGATTTAGGAATTCCATGCTAGGACACCTCCCATATGAAACCAGTGACAGGTCTGTAGAAAGGAGAGCAACAATATTAAGCTCACCAGACACAAAACAAAACGATGCCAATGAATATTTGTGTTATGTTTCAAGTCAAATAACACATTCTTGACTTCCAAACTGGAGAAAATTTATTATTTCTGTAAGTGGCTAACCTCTGGAAATAATTTGGGAGACCAGAGAAAAAGAACCCGATTTCCAATGAAATCTCTGTTGTGAGTCCACGCCTTGCTGTCTCCTCGGGGCATTCCCACGACTGCTGTGGTTGTCACTGTTCCAAACTCTCTCACAAGGAAGTTTAGGTTCAGCTCCTGGATCAATAACTTCTTTTTAGAGTTAGGTGTCATTGTAGCTATGATTGCTACAGACAAAACTTGCCTTTTAGATATGATATTAGCATTTATTAATGCCTTTAACCAGCTTTATTGAGATCTAATGGACATATGATATTGTTGTGCTTAAGGTGTACAACGTGATGATTTGATATACAGCAAGTCCTCAAATAATATCCTTTCATTCAACCTTGTTTCATTATGACATTGATTTGAAAAAAAAAAAAATCGACCAGGGCCTCTGTGTGAAGTTTCCACTTCTCACCATGTCTTTGTGGGTTTTCTTCAGGGACATGGGTTTCCTCCCACATCCCAAAGATGTGCAGGTGACATGAACTGGGGTGTCCAAATTGTCCCAGGCTGATTGAATGTGGGTGGGATGGGGAGTGGCCCTTTGATGGAAGGTATCCTTTCAGGGTTGGGCCCACCCTGCACCTTGAGCCACCATGACCCTGAACTGGAATAAGCAGGTTGGAAAATTATTATTTTACTTGTTTTTATTAATCTTTCTCAAGTGTATGTAGAGCTCACATTTATTTCAATGTTTAATGTTAGAAGTGTTTGGAGTCTTTCTTTAGAAGTTTGATATTTCTGTAATATGATTGCTAAAAGGAATCCAACTTGGACCAGAAATATGCCATCGGAACTCAATTCTTGTTTATATCAATTAACCTATGATAAAACTGGTTTTATTATATGTTGTTTTGCTTAAAGCCACAGTTTCCAAGAACCTATACATGATGTTAAGTGAGGACTTAAACTGGAATTTTATACTTTTTGACCATCATCACTCACGTTCCTTACCTCCCCAGCCCCTGGCAACCACCAATCTATTCTGTTTCTATGAATTTGGTTTTTCAGATTTCATATATAAGTGAGATCATACAGTATTTGTCTGCTAATGTTTTAATGAGCTAGAAATTACTAGAAGAGTAAAGTCAAGAAATGTGACTTATTCAAGTGTCTGGTATGAATAGAACCACTCAGATAAAGAATCTGTTCACAAAATGGGGTAGAAAATTATTGAGTCACCAGGGGAATACAGTTGATGGGAACTTCTTGGAGAAACAAAACTAAGCGTAAGTAATTTAATAGAAATGTTTGAAGGATCATTGCCCAAAGAAGTAAGCAGTAACTTTGGGCTTCAGGAGACTGCAGAGAGAACAGAGAATGAAGAGGCATTTTGGCCAAAGTCCAAGTCAGAAACAACATGTGACACCAGAACTAGACCTAAAAGGCCCAGTCTGGCCAGCCAGGAGGAAGACAGGTTGACACAATTAAATTGCAGCAAAAGATGTAAATCACGCTAATACTTTTAAGACTGTCAGAACTGACTTATTATCTACTCAAGCTCCCACACTTGAACACATTGCTATGTTATGGCCCAATCCTTCTGACTGCTAGAAAGTGAATACTATGCTATTCTCAAAATGGCTGGCAGACAGTGTTAGGTTTGGATGCTTTCATACATTGGGAGGAGACAGGGAAGGCTCTAGGCTCAGCTACCTGTGGTGAATTTTCTTCCTTCCCCTCGTGACAGTGGAAGAGATGGAAGTTCCTCAGCTTTTTAAAATACTGTGAAAAAATAAACCCTATTTGGGTGATGGCTGTAGAAGAGATGGAAGTGAGAATAGCTGTTGTACTGCTGTCCTGTTGGAGTATATCGCTGTCAGTGATATCATCTCTCTGAGGTTGTTCTCCTTGGATAGCTGTACAAAGACCCTTGACGTTTTAGCCAATTTCGGAGTAAGGGCAGATTCCTGGGACAGAGCAAGAACTTGCAGATTTTGGTTTTCCTAAAAATTGAGGCCAGATGTAATGTGATTGTCCATTTTCATGGTTAAGAGTTGATATATTATTAAGTAGGAATCGATATGTCTTTAGTTTCCTTTACTTTTTAAATTTTTTATTGATTTTTAGAGAGAGAGATTCAGGGAGAGGGAGGGAGAGAGAGAGAGAGAAAGAGAGAAACATGGATGACAGAGTGAAACAATGATCGGGTGCCTCCTGCATGCCGTTACCAGGGATGGAGCTCGAAACCCTGTCCAGGAATTGAACCAGCAACCTTTTGGTGCACTGGATGACACCCAATCAACTGAGGCACATCAGCCAGGGCTCCTTTATGTTTTTGAATGCAAAGGGAATCAGGAAAAAAACACAAAGTCACATGCCCTAGTTTCAAATTTGAGGGCTACCATTTATAAACTGTCTACTTAGAGTTTCTACCTGGAGTCTGTGTTTCAGCATCAAAAACAAAATAATGGCACCTATGTCTTAGAGCAGAATGGTGATCATGTCATGGGGCAGAGTGGTGATTAATGTTAGAGGCATACAAGTAAGTTCCCAAATATCAGTATTCCTCATTCTCTGGCCCCTCTCCCATCTCCACTGCCTCAGCGGGGATGGCCTGCCCATGTCTTCTTACCGTTTCTGAGCTACAGTTTTCCCATTGGTAAAAGAGGAAAACTATTGATTCTGAACAAAGTGATGGGGTGATCAATTGAGATTAAGGGAGTGGCACTTGTTATTTTAGCTTCCTAGGTATCATTGGACAGTCTATGAGGAAATAGCCTATCTAATAAAAGAGTAATATGCCAATTGACCATACCTCCTCTACACCCACAAGCCACACCCACAAGCCAATCAGGAGCAAGTATGCAAATTAACCCAACCATGATGGCTGCGGCCACAGAGCGAGCAGGAGGCTTGGGTTTCCCTGGCAATGGAGGAAGGCAAGCTTCTGCAGCCCTGACCTCTGCTCAAGGCTACAAAGTTTCAATTATAGAAGATAAATAAATCCCAACAAAAATGGCAGCAGCCAAGGAGCTGGAGAGAGCAGGAGGCTTGAGTTGCCCCCGGTGATGGAGGAAACCAAGCTCCCGCAGCCCTGGCCTCCGCTCAAGGCTACAGTTTCCATTATAGAAGATAAATAAATCCCAGATACCAGAGCCTCTGCTTAGGTTACTGAGGGGTGTGGCTGGCCTGCAAACCACCACAGGCCCCTCACCCAGGCTGCCCCACACCCCAAGGAAATCCCCACCCTGATCCGGGACACCCTTCAGGGCAAACCAGCTGGCCCCCACCCGTGCACCAGGCCTCTATCCTAGCTAATAAAAGATTAATATGCAAATTGACCATCACTCCAACACACAAGATGGCTGCCCCCATGTGGACACAAGATGGCCACCACAAGATGGCTAGCAGGGGAGGGCAGTTGGGAGGAACCAGACCTGCAAGGGAGGGCAGTTGGGGGCGATCAAGCCTACAGGGGAGGGCAGTTAGGGGTGACCAGGTCAGCAGAGGAGGGAAGTTGGGGGCAACTGGGCCTGCAGGGAAGGGCAGTTGTGGGGGGACCCAGGCCTACAGGGGAGAGCAGTTGGGGGTGACCAGGCCTACAGGGGAGGGCAGTTAGGGGTGACCAGTCCTGGAGGGGAGGGGCAATCAGGCTGGCAGGGGAGCAGTTAGGCATCAATCAGGCTGTCAGAGGAGTGGTTAGGGGGTGATCAGGCTGGCAGGCAGAAGCGGTTAGGGGCAATCAGGAAGGCAGGCAGGCGAGCACTTGGGAGCCAGCAGTCCTGGATTGTGAGAGGGATTTAGGTAGGATCGGGCCTTAACGGGCAGTCGGACATCCCTCGAGGGGTCCCAGATTGGAGAGGGTACAGGCTGGGCTGAGGGACACACACACACACACCCACACACACACCGTGCACAAATTTCATGCACCGGGCCTCTAGTTAACCAACAACTTTTTTCTTTTTGCTACATAGCACTTTGATTTAGAATCATATTAAAGACAAAAGCTAAATAAGAGCTAAGGGTCTGTGCCTTTGAGCACTAAATCACCATTAAAAGAAACCAGTTGAAAACTATTAGCCATTCAGTTTTATACTGTGATTATTCTTTCCCGAGGTTTTCCTCACAGACAAAAATAGAAAATTTGGTTTGTTTTTCACAGTATTAAGAAAAGCTTAAGAACCGTCTGTGTCAGTGTTATATATTTAGTGAATTTATTATTATTATTGCAATGCTTTGGCACAGCTCAATTTTAAATGCAATTACCACATTACAATTTTGGCAAAACCCACTGTTCCCAATAATGCTCTCATGTACAAATGAGTCTTCCTACCAAATGAAAGCTGCCAGGGAAAGGTGCTGTTATATTATATAAAAATGAAAAGTCTTCTCATTGAAGTGCAGAATAACTATAAATTTCATGTCAAAGGCATACACTATATACACACAATACACGCAAACTAAAAAAAAAAGTTATAATTAAGATGTCTAATTCTCCCAAAATAGCACTCTAACACATAATATAATTCACGTAGGGTACGTAGGCAGCCTGCATCAAACGGCGTCTCCCTAGGTTGTGAACTAGCAACTCCAGTAGACTCAATATGTTGAAACATTTCTTCAACTGCTTTTCAGAATATGAAGGTAAATACTGACTGCAGTGGGGTCAGAAAATTCTGGAATCATTTTATGACCAAGACCATAAGTTGATATGAGGTAGGCCTTGTATTAAAGTGTGTAATTTACAAATATCTCCACTAACTCACGGTATTTTCACTAGGTTTGCCTCACAATAATACTATCAACATGGTCTTTCCAACATGAAAGATTTCTTGCTTTAGTAGAGAAATAACTCTGAAACTCTGAAATGAGGACATACCAAAATTGATTTCAGAGTGGAAGCGAGACCAAGAGAGAGAAACATCCATGATGAGAGATAATCATTGATTGGCTGCCTCCTGCATGCCCCACAGTGGGGATCAGGTCCACAACCTACACATATGCCCTGACTGGGAATTGAACTGTGACCTCCTGGTTCATAGATTGATGCTCAACCACTGAGCCACGTGGGCTGAGCCTGGCTTTTATTTTCTACGAGGTGATCCTTATGGGCAGGTAAGTATATAGATTTTCTTTTCAGTATTTACTGGAACAACCTTTCTGAAACAATACAGGAGACTCATGACTGCTCTCCTATGGCAGTGCTTCCCAGCAGGGGGTGAATTTGACCTCAGGAGATATTTGGCAATGTCTGGAGACATTTTTGAAGTGTTCTAACTCACAGGGAGGGGGGCTATTGGTCTTAGTGGGTAGAAGTCAGAGATGCTGCTAAACATCCTACGATGCATAGGACAGGCCCCCACAAAAAGAGTCAGCTGGTTCAAATTGCCCATAATGCTAAGGGTGAGAACCCCTGCTCTCTGGTGTGTATCTCGCCGACAACATAACAGGTATTGCCTGTTCACACTCGCTGCCTGAGCCAGTTTCCCTGGGACACTCACCCATGTGAAGGTCAACATGAGAGCAGCGTCCAAACCCTTCATTTCCTGCTGGGATCCCAGAGGCAGTGCCAGTGCACACATCCAAACCAGTGGGCTCTTGGTTTGTTTCAGGTGAGGTTTGTGGAATTTTTTGAAGTTCTCGTTTTATTGTGTTCAATCATTTTAGAAAATATGTTTGAGTATTTTTTAAAATATATTTTATTGATTTTTTTTACAGAGAGGAAGGGGAAGGGATAGAGAGTTAGACTCATCAATGAAAGAGAAACATCGATCAGCTGCCTCCTGCACACCCCCTACTGGGGATGTGCCCGAAGCCAAAGTACATGCCCTTGACTGGAATCGAACCCGGGACCCCCCCAGTCCCAGGCCGACGCTCTATCCACTGAGCCAAACCAGCCAGGGCTTAAGTATTATTCTGGTTGGAACTAGTTTAGTACATCTATTTTGAACATGTGTTGGTTCAGTTACAACATTAATATTTGGGTCTTGTTCAGTTCTGGGTACTGCACATTATTGCAATTCTGGCCTTTGGCTATGGCGACTTGCATGAGTGCCCGTGTGAGTGTGGCTGGAGCGGAGAACGGAAGCCCATTCCCACCACGGCCACTAGAGCCTTCTGTGTGCCAGAGGAATCAGCTCCCTCTTCACTTTGTTTTGCTCAGTGACTCAACAGTGCAAGCACCAAACCAAGTCATTAGCATGCACCGGCTCTCCACTCTCTGTAGCCTGGCTTAAAATTCTAAGGCGTGGCTAAGCCAAGTTACTTATTTCCCATTATTTTTATGAAAACGTACAACGATCTCAATGTTTTGAGTCTCCCTGAAACTGTTTACTTGAGTACACTGTGAAGAAAAAAGAAAGGGAAAAAAAAAGTTCTTAAAAATCTCCAGGGATTAAAAAAAAATAAAATGCCCCTTTACCCTTATTTTGCAATTGCCCTGGTTGTGAAATCACCAGGCTGAAAAATACGGGAGGGGCGTTGAGGGTGGGATTTTGGTGACAGGAGTTCCTTAAGGCTGTAAACAAAGCGAATTCATTAAGAGACAGAAACAGAGGTGGCAGATTTCATCATAAAACAGGGGAGACCTCTTCCAGCTGAATTATAGATGCAGCACGAAACGCAATGGTACTTTTTTTTTTTAAAAAAACACACAAAAACCTCCGGTTTCTGCGAGCTGAAACAGAACGTTTCAATTGGCTTTGTGCATGAAAGCCATCTGCACCTGCTCACAAAACAGCTTAAAGGGGAAAAAGTCTGGAGGAAGGATTTTAACTTATACAGACAATAAGAAATAGCCTCTGGCACACAGGCCCAGATAAAGCCGGAGCGGTCTGAAGCAAGGGTATCATGACTGTTTAAAACTGCCAATAAATAATAACCTAAGATCAGCTCACAGCACTATTTCAGTTTTACCTGTAGCGGCTACACTTGCCTGTTCTGGTCGTATGTTAAAAAGTGAGGCGATTAAAATTCAATTACATGGGGTTTTCTTTTATGTAGCCTAGGGTTGAATGAATTACTGGCAGGAAACTTTAGCTCATGAATTCAATCAAAAAATGCTTTCATTTGTCAGAGCTGCTTCCTGCCTGTCTCCTTTAAACATCTGCTCCTCCAGTTCAGGGAGAAAACACACACACACACACACACACACACACACACACACACACACGCACACGCACACCCCACACCCTCTTTGTTAAAATAATAAGCAATACCCAAACTTCCCTTGCAAAAGTTACAGATTCTCTCCTCAACACACACTTGCTCCCAGTAGAGTTTATTTAATATATCTTTAATAGCTTCCTTGTACTCCTCTCTTCCTTTCCGCTTTTAAATTCTGGACAATCTCAAGTTGACAAAAGGAGACATTTTTAAAATGCGAACCTTCCCAGGGATAAGCCTGGGCCAGCCTGCAGGCCAATGAGGAGGAAGGAGCCTGCGGGGAGGGGGCCGGCTGGCGGGAAGGCCCGCGCTCCTTACATGGCAGGCGCTTCCTGCCAGGAAAAGCCAGCTCCGCACAAACAGAAATGGGCGGAAAGAAGCAGAAGGCATTGCTCAAGTTCCAACAATCTGCGCGTGTCCGTGCGGCTCAGGCCTCGCAGGAGCCGGCACCTGAGGCCTCCACAGCCTCTTCTCATCGGCTTCAGTGCTGGTGTCCACGCCGCCCAGAAGGAAGAGCCAGCTGTTCAAGTTACCACCAGAAAAGCTGCAGGTTCCTTGCAAACAGCCATCCTGTGAACAGGACCTAAGTCCTGGAGTCCACCCGCCCTCCCTACCTCTGCGCTGAGGAACCCCTTCTGTGGCCCATTCCTTTGCCTAAAACTCGTGCTGTCTTTCCCTCTAGAGATGTCTGGAGAAAAAGTAGTAAAACTGGAAGCTGTACTACCTAATGATCTCAACCCCATTTCAGATCTTTTAAAATATGGTCTCCCCCTTTTGAGAGCCTGTGTCACCCTAGAGGGAAAGGCCATCTGCTTTAGGAACGCTTACCTAGAATTTATAAACATTTCAAACTGTACAGAACGGTGATGCTTTAATAAGACATGGTACATAGCACAACCAGCTGTTGTCTCATGGTGGAGAATAAGAACATTTTCATATCTAAGCTCTGCTTGTAATTCTACAAGTAGAAAAGGAAGCTCCTTATTACTAACTATTCTCTTCTTATGATCTTGAACTGGAATGATTAGAAAATTTCTGGTGCCCTAACTGGTTTGGCTCAGTGGATAGAGTGTCAGCCTGCGGACTGAAGGGTCCCAGGTTCGATTCCAGTCAAGGGCATGTACCTTGGTTGCAGGCACATCCCCAGTAGAGGGTGTGCAGGAGACAGCTGATCAATGTTTCTCTCTCATCAATGTTTCTAACTCTCTATCCCTCTCCCTTCCTCTCGGTAAAAAAAGCAATAAAATATATTTTTTAAAAAAAGAAAATTACTGGTATTCCCAAATGTACCACAATCAACACATTCATAATTTCTACATGTTTTATTACTGACCCATAAATTTAAAAAAAAAGGTGATTTTGGTTAAAGCCATTTATTGTTATGTTAAAAATAGTAATAACATCAGCTAACATTTCTGAGCCCTCACTATGCATCATCACTTGTGATGCAATGTTTTTTACATGTATTATTTAGTTTACTATATTACGCACATTTGAAGAAATAGAGGTTTAGATCATTAATTTGCTGTAGGCCAGAGAATAGGTAGGTAGCAAAGCTGTGACTTGTACCCAACACTTGGAGCATACACCCACTATTCAAACATCCACCCATCCACCCAACCACTCATCCATCCACGCATCCATTCATTTACCCAATATAAAATGCCTATTATTTGGAAGATATAGTCAAGCAAATGAAATAGATGTACATAAAACTTTTTAAAAAACCACACATACATCTATTTTTATCCAATTGAAACATAAGGCACATGAGCTATCTTAAAGTATCAGATGTCAGATTAATAACATACACATACTGAACTGTAGAAACACTGAATAGTACAAAAATAAATAAAAGTCAATGAAACTTTTATCAACAAGAAATCCAATACTCCTTTGACATACAAAATATGACATTCAAGGTATTTCTCAAAAGCCCAATTTTTTTCCTTGAATTTTCCAAAGAATTTGCAAAAATAAGTTCAGGGAGCATTTGGGAATAGCAAGTTTCCAAAACAAAACGTGCATAGCTAGATTCGCTTGTCAGTTTTACCATTTTCTCTTCCAGTGGAAAATTCACTGGACAAATTAAAATTTTGCCTTAGGCAGGATGTGAGAATGTTTTTGTAAATCACAATTTATGGTATATTAATGCCATGTGAAAGTTCTCTTTCCCAAACAAGAACCCACATGAAACTTGGTTATTAAACCTTAAATAAACCTTTCTTACATACCTAGAAGCCTCAAATTGAAATGACCTATAAATGGGTTTTCAGATTTCTTTTTAATTTAATTCCTGAGTGTATGGGGCAAAAGGTTACATCCTTTATATAAACTTCTGCTTTGGGTTAAAACCAATATATCCGCATTTTGAGGTTTCATTTGAAATGCATCAAGTCAGTTGATTTACTTCAATACAAGATTGCATGGGTTATAAAATTGGGACCCGAATTAAACTATTTCATCAGAATCACACAACCATGTTTAATTCTTTGCATTTCACCTTCAACAAAAACGTGAAGGTTTATCAGGTGCTAGGTACTATGCTAGGCACGAGGGACACAAAAGTACATAAAACATGGTCCCTATGCTGGGAGAAGTCAGAGACCAACAGGTAAATACATCGTAGGAACTGGGTAAATGCCCAAAATGAAGCATAACCCAAATGAAGCAAGGACTCCTGAGGAAAGAGTGATCAATTCAGGGAAGGCCTCTTCCCTACAAAGCATCTCATTCATCCATTAATATTTATTGGATTTTGAAGGATAAGGAGGTGTTTACAGGTAGGAAAGGTAGAAGAGACATCATATGTAAAAGCATGGCATTCTGAAAGTGATTTTATGTTCAGGACATAGTTGAAATATGTACGAGCTGTGATGGAAGCACAAGGGGCCAAGTGATTGTTTCTGCAGTGGGTCCTGAATGCATCCACAAACTCCCCTTGTAAACGGACAGTTCTGAAAGCCCTCTAAGGCCCAGAACAGATTAATATAAAACCAGAGAGAGAATTACTGTGGCATTTCAGTAAAAGTCCGGATGGAGTTAAATGTACCCAATATATTTGGTAAGCAACAATTGAAGTATTCGCACATGTGTAACAAGAGAAAGTTCAGATTGCGCTTACAGCAGCATCACACCCAGGAATGTAGTTCCCCATGGTGGCTGATCGTATAGTTTGAGGTCTGCTCCCAGGACACCAGTAAGGAGATACACCAAGTTTGTCCATTAAGAATGGTCACCTCCCCTTAGACCAGCAGTTCTCACAGACTCCTCACCCTGTCTCAATTGTTCATTCCAAGTGAAACAAGAGCATGATTCATACCCCCCAGTTGCTTTTCTTTTCATGTGTAGCATGATCAAAAGAATAATTATACAGAGAGGAATTCTGCAAAGACAAAAATTGCGTGTGATCCTCCTTACATAAGGACCTCAGTGTGCTGCTGCAAACCCTCTGATTTGTTCTGTTGACTGGCAGCTTCAGGTTACAAACAGGGAACAGAGAGCCCTCATTAACATCTTCCTAGCCTCCAACAAATATAGAGTCAGCTCAACACACCCATTTAGTTTTGACAAGTACATATCAGATGCAGACCATGCAATACTAATAAACCTTAGTAAACAGTTGGCTGACTTCTAAGGAAAGAGATGGGGCACGTACAGCTCAGTTAAGCGACTCTAGAGAAAGTTTGGAGAGCTTGCTAAGAGAATTCTGAGATAGGAGTTCAGTGGCTGAAAAAAAAAAAGTCACTGTGCTTTTAAGCTCTTCCCACACACTCTTGCTAAACAGCTCATACTCCCACCCCAACCCACATGCATGAGGCCTAAGTCAGAAAGGGAAAAGGTCAAGATTCCTATGGAGAAATTGTAGCATTTTTTTTTATTGGACTGGTAGATTAAAATCTGCCTTCCGAAAATTAATTTCCCCCGGGTTAAATCCAGTTTTGTCCACCCCATAGATGTCCCTGCCCCTGCCTCTGCAGAGCATACGGTGGCTGAAGAGAAGCACACAGGAGAGATTGCCAGCCTCACCCAGACCCTGGACCACTCCCCTCAAGTGGGCCATCAGTGCTGCACCAATTCTAGTACCTTGTCTGGCTCCATCCTCCATGACTATTTCATACCTGTTCCTCTCTCCTCAAACCTCCAGCACTTTGTCCAATTCTTACTCCCAGTTGCCAGATGAACTTGTTTCCTGTCTCATTGGGAAAACAGAATAGAACTTCCACAACATCCCATCAACTCATCTACCCCCTTAGCCAGCTATGTGTACCTGCCTTCTCCAATATGGTCACCACTAGGTACACGTGGCTACTGATCACACGCAGCTAGTCCAAACTGAGATGTGCTTTTTGTGTAAAATGCACTGGATTTTGAAAATTTAGTATTAAAAATGTATGTAAAATAGCTCATCAATAATCGTTTTATATTCAGTACACGTGTTAATGATAATTTGCATATAGTGGGCTAAATAAAATCATCAAAATTAATTTTACCTGTTTCTTTTTGCATTTTTAAAGTGGCTACCAGTTGGATCATTCTCATCTGTACACAAACATGCTGCAATATCTCCTACTAAACAAAGAAAAACAATTGCTGACCACGTCACTTGATTCAGTCATCACCTCCTTTCTTTATATCATACCTTCTCAAAAATATCACCTATACTTACTGTCTCCAACTCTTCTCCATTTCATCTCTTATAAATTCACTTCAATTCCCACCCTTTCCACCAAAACAGTTCCTGTCAAAAGCCTGTGCTGGAGCCAGCAGGAGCCAATGGTTAATGGTTAAGAATTTTGCAAGCTACTTGTTTAAGCATTTGTAGCTTGAAATTGGCTGTGATGGGAGCATTTACAACATGGAAATTGGTAGAAACAACAAATCAGGGTTTTGTTGTTGTTTTTCAGAGAGCCAGTTTACCATGCACCGGTGATTGAAAGTTGCCAATGGCCTTCACCAAACTTCGTAATCAACTATCAGTCCTCAGCTTACCTAATTTATTTGCAACATTTGACATAGACAAACACTTCCTCCTTCTTAACTTTTTTTCTACAATTGCCTTTACCATCTTCTTCTATGGCTTCTCCCTCACTGGACAGTCCACCTCTGTCTCCTTTGCTGGTTCTACTTCGACACTCTGATCTCTAAGAACTGGGAGAATCTCGGCACTCAGTCCAAATACCTCTTCTTTTCTTTATATTTCTTTTCTGGTGTTTTCTGTGACTTTAAATATCCAAATGTCAACTTTTGGGCCAGACCGCACACAGGAATTCCAGCCTGCCTATCCCTCTGCCCACTTGACATCTTCACTTGTTGCCAATAGGCATGTCTAATTTAACATGTCCAAAATGAAAATTCTTTTTCCTCCACCTTCCTCCCCATTTGCTAAACATGATATTCCAATGATATTCCTCAGCTCAGTAAATGGCTAGTCTAGTTATACAGACCAATGTTTTTTATCCTTGGTTCTGCTCTTTCTTTGACACCTTATACCCAGTGCATTGACACTCCTGTTGGCTCTATTTTCAAAGCATCCTATCTTACTTAGAATAGGAGCAAATTTTTCTAATAATCTACAAAGCCCTCTGAGGCCCCTGGCTATGTTCCTGACCTCACCTCCCACCGATCTCCTTAGCTTACTCTGATGCAGCTGGCTCAGAGGCTTTGCACTTGCTGAACCCTCTGCCTGAGAACTCTCCCAGGTGATTGCATGGCTCACACCCTGACCTCCTACATGACCATCCTATATGAGATTAATCTCATCCATGGTACTTATCACATTATGAAACACTATGCTGCTACCTGTTGGTCTGTTTATCATCTGTCTATCCTCACCAGGCAAACTATTTGTTTTTCATTGCTGCACACGTACACCTAGCTCCTATTAGCATACTTAGCACACAGGAAAGGCTCAGTAAATATTTGTTGAATTAATGCAGAAACTGATGTCACATTACCAGCTTTGGGTCATGAGGAAAGCTACTGCCACGTTCTGTTCTGTGTAAAGCATTAAGCAATGGACATCTAAAATGGCAAAGTATTGATCTAATTTCTCAGCCAGTCTGCCTTTGCATACAGACTCAACAGTGAGGGAGGCTTTGGGGAGTGGCAAATCTAACTCAATTTGAAATGAATGGTGACTCATTTGGTGAGAACGACATAACAAACTCTTTTAACATTGTCTTTTTAAAAGGGGGATTTGAGGTATGTCTTCATCTGAAGTCCTTCTCGAGTTCGTACCAGGAATTCATGCCAGAAGAACTCTAATAGAGTCAACTGGAATTATCCCCTAGGACAGTGGTCGGCAAACTCATTAGTCAGCAGAGCCAAATATCAACAGTACAACGATTGAAATTTCTTTTGAGAGCCGAAAACTAACTTCTGCGCATGGGCCACGAAGTTTCAATCGCACTGTACGTGCATGCCCACACTTGGTATTTTGTGGAAGAGCCACACTCAAGGGGCCAAAGAGCCGCATGTGGCTCACGAGCCACAGTTTGCCGACCGTGGCCCTAGGACCATGACCCTGGTTGATTTGTGGAGTGGTGGAGTGGGGTGGAGGAAGGCTAGGAGACAATGAGACAAATGCCAAACGTTTTAAGGATTTTCTCTAACTATCATCAAAGTAGTTCTTAAAAATTATATAAACATAATGATGTTTATTTTCACCTTACCCCTCTTTCTCTTCTGCCAATGACTTGCTCAGAAAATTGAGGCTGACGTTGCCCAGTAAAGACCATGTCCTCAAAATTCCTTTCTAGTAGACTCCAGGTGGTAGGGGACAGGTGGGAAGCAATCCTCTCATCTGCTTCACCCGCAGGATTTTCAAAGGTGGGGCTGGGTGTGGGGAGTGGGTGATGGGGGATGTGTTTCTGATCTCTCTAGCTAAAATTCAGAACACATACCATGACTCATACATGGTAAGTGGTAGTCGATACTATCTTTTTTCTTCTTCTTCAAGATACTGAGATAATTATATAGGTAGGCCTAAATTTTAATGATCTCTCATAACATTATTTTTATGGGAAAGTGTATAAGGAGATCCAAATTCTTGCTTGATAACCGAGTTTTTGGAATATAAATTATTTATGAATGGAAAATGCCTGCATTACTTTTATAAATTAGGTTTCTAGTTAAGTCCAAAAGCCATGTATGTTTTAGCCTTCTATGGCGATAGGAACGATCAGCAGTGATTAGCCCTTTGATTTGTGAGGTATTAAAGGTTCCATCCACAGTTGAAAATATTGCAGAAGCAGCAATGAAAAAAAAATAAGGCTACAGATATGGACAAAACTAACATTAAACACCAGATAGGAATACAAGAATGTATGGCCTGGTTAAAATCTATTTTTTTTTCTATATACTTAGTCCACAAAATTATGTTTCTTATGTTGTTGGGGAATATGTATTTCTCTCTCTCTCTTTCTCCCTGCCCCCCCCCCCTCTCTCTCTCTCTCATCACATGCACATGCACATGCAGACACAGACATATGCAATTGATAATGAAGTCCACCAAAATTTATTGAGTACTGACAATGAAAGTCTGGGTTCTCACAATACCACACTCCCACTCTCACAACTCCCACTATGATATCTTGTCTCTTTAAATAAACATTTAGTTCCTCAAAGTTCTGCTGCTGTTCCTTAACACTATTTTGCATAATCCCCACAAGCACAGAAATACCAAAGGCTCTGCCTATAACAGATACTCATCATAGGAAAGAAACCCACACAAAGAGTGATTTTGCATCTCATGTAAAGATGAGCAAAAAACCCTATCAACACCACAGCTTCCCTTTATTTCTGAGAAAACGCCTAGGAAAACTGACTTTGATTTGCTAAATCTTCCTTTGATTTACCCTACTAGAGGAGAATCAATGCTAGAATAACTACTGAAAGCCACCAGAGATGTGCTGATCTAATGTGACAAATACCAAGGAACTCAGACACTAAATTGATCCTGGGATCCAAGCTCCCCTTCCTTAACTCCAACAGAAGAGAAATCAAAATCCACATGGAGTGGAAATCTTCATTCTAGACAGTGGGGCTTGTCACTCACTAAGAGCAGATAGAATATCTCCAATGCAATCTTGTTTACGAAGCAGATCCGCTTGTTACTTCTGTCCTCTGGGGAGTGCTGCCTCTTTATAATATCAGTTGCTGGGATTTTTTGCTGGCGGTGCACAGACAGAGGTTGGCCACCAATGAGTGCCTCAAATCTTCAGAGGCTCCTTCAGTACCTTTCTCTTGGTTGAGATGCAAACCCTATTCCTTTTCAAGAAAAGGTAAGGCCACTCCAGCATATGTTTTTAATGATTTATATTGTCTGACAGTGGGAAGGTAAATTCTCTCACAGGATTTATGGCATAATTCTTAGCCATCTGAGTTCTGTTTATTTCACCTTGTCTCATTGCTCAGAGAATTACAATTAGATAGGAGCACCTCATGTCAAGGCATGTAATAGCTCCAGCATGGGACGTTGTGACTGTGACACATAGTTTTCTCTCTGAAAATCAACAAAATGCATGGATAGTCTCCATGCCCCCTCTGGTAAAGAGATGATAAACTCAATGCACTGAAAGACTCATTTAAACTTTTTGTTTTAAGATAAAAACTTCTGTGGGACTTCTGAAAGGAACTGTGATAGGTCCTATTAAGATTATTTGAAAACACATAGGGAAAATTCATTTGAAGTTAAAGAGTGGCAAATCCACACACAAAAACAAAAACTGCCACGTGAGACTGTTGCTCAAGATAAAGTTCTACTAAATCTATGCAAATAGTAATAACACTTTCTAGAAAGAGTTCTAAAGTTAAGTCACACACACAAACCTCAGTAGCAGCACAAAACATCCTTTGTTGCCGGACGTGAGAAAAACACACTCGCTTCTAAAAAAAGCCATAGGAAGGAAGTGGAGGAACCTCAGGGGCGAGTGGGAGTGTGAAAGGAATGCTGCAGCCCTTTTTTTTTTTTCTTAAACATGCAAGCTTGCTGTGGCCCCTCATAGTAGGGCAGTAGTTCAAGTAAGCCAAGTAAAATCTTTGCGATATTTTCTTCCTACCCTAGAGGTGCACTATCAGCCACATGGATTTGAAATCCCTGATAAAAGTATGTTGATATTCTGGCATTAAATTGCCCCAAGTTAAAAAGTTTTTTTTTTTTTTTAAATCAAAGGAACTCAAACACCTGCATTTAATTCTAATTTCACACATCTCAAAACAACTTAGACTGTCAAAAAAGAGTCAAAAGAAAGGTTATCTGAGAACAAAGACAGGTAAGCAAAGCATTGTGCTAAAAATCTGCAATGCAACAAAATGGACTGTATCTTGAGAGGATAAGTTGAAGGCTCTTTTGAAACACAAATATATGCCCTAGCTGGTATCGCTCAGCGGATAGAGCATGGGCCTGCGGACTGAAGGGTCCTCGGGTTTGATTCCCTCCCAAGGGCACATGTCCAGGTTGTGGGCACGATCCCCAGTAGGGGGCGTGCAGGAGGCAGCCAATCAATGATTCTCTCTAATCATTGATGTTGCTATCTCTCCCTCTCCTTTCCTCTCTGAAATCAATAAAAATATATTTAAGAAAAAAGAAAACACAAATATGATCATGCTGCCTCCCTGCTTAAAATCCTTTTATACCTTCTCATTGTGCTAATGATCACAAAATGATTAATACGGCTTTCATGATCTGGTTGCTGCATACCTGGCAAGCCTACTCCGAGCTCACATTGACTGAAAGATTATTTAAGGGCACAAGAAATTCTTTCAATTGATCTCATAACAACACTTTGAGGTGGAGACTCTCACTGTCTCCACTTTTCAGATGAGGAACTGGAGAAGTTGAACTGCTTGCTGAAGAGCATAAAGCCCGAAAGAGTGGTTGTCAGGCACTGTTTACTGAGGAAATCAATACACATTCCCAATCCCCTCTCTGTGGGCTGCCTCCATTGTCAGAGCAGGAAAATCTTCATTCTCACTTTCCCTGCTTTCCTTACTATTTGGGGTGTGCTCTGGCCAGTGACGCGTAGGGAAAGGCCCACCAGAGGACGTCTGAGGTTTTAACGCTCCTGACTAAAGGATCTGGGACTGCACATCCTCCCCGCTCCTCCTGCCTCCAATGGGGCATCAGGCCTGGGGCCACTTGGAGACTCGGAAATGGCAAAGCTACAGATTAGGAATGCAGAGCAGGAGATGGAAAGGTTGGACCTGTGATGAAATCCTGGAGCCCTGCACCAACCCTGGACTGCCTACGTTTAGCCTTTCTGTTTTGGGGGACAATATACTTTATAGGCGAATCTCAATAAGGCAGGCTTTCTATTATTTGAAACCCAAGTTATTCCTAACTGATCCAGCTGTGAGACCAGGATTCAAACTCAGGAAATCTGATTCCAGAGCCTGTGAGGATAAGAATCCCATTCCTCCCCACTGCACTCTCCTCATTGCTCTCTTCGCTATGGCCACACCGGCCTCTAAGTTCCCCCAAAACCGCCATGTTTCTTTCTTGCCCCCAACCCTTCACTCTCTCCTGTGCCTGGAGGAACCCCCCACTCATATCCTCCAGATCTCAGCTTAAATATCACCTCCTCCGGGAAGTCTTTCCTGATCTTTTCCCATCTGCCAGACCAAGCCAGTCCCCTCCCTAGGTGTGCTCATAGAAACCTGGTCCTCTGCGGCGCTTATCCTAATTACAGATAACTACTGCCTCCTTGTCTCCCATGCCACGTGGTAAGCTCAAGAGGTGGAGAACTGTGTTTCCAATTATACATAGCAGGCAGTCCATACATATTTATTAAATGAGTGAATAAATATAAGACTTGCTCACCCTAAGTGAATTCTTGAGCTGGATCGACGGAGATAGGAAGTCACTCGTCTTACACATCTGAAACCACGTAAGCATTTCAGGCTGGAATACATTTGTTTGACCCTGTTGCTGCCGTAAATATCTCAACAGAAAGAAAGAAAGAAGGGAAACTGAGCTCGGGGGGCTGAGTGCAAAGACAGAGGAGGTCCCAGTAAGAGAGAAGGATTTCCAGTCCCTAGGTAGTGGCCAACCCATAAATACAAAAGCACTGCAAGAAGAAAACACTGAGTGGCAGGACGGGAAGTTCGAATGAAAGCAGGGATTACCTTGTAAAAATGCAATTTTCAGCAGGCCAGATATAGACACGGCCTAGTATTTTCTGTGATCTCAAGTTTCACATTCAGTATTTTGGGAGGCTTTTCTGTGGGAAAATGTTTCTAATTTTATAGTGAAGTTGTAGGAAAATGTTGCAATTTACGTAAACTTTGTTTTATTGCCAAATATTCCTGCAGCCCATCTCTTCCAATAAAGCCAGAGATAATTAGTTGAATCATCTTCTAAAATCACAGTCCTTTGTGCTATTAGAGTACTTTCATCACCCTGCAACTGGTGTTTTTACACTCCTTCCTCCTCCATGAGACTCAGTTCTTGAGGGTAGGAATCTTGTGTCTTATTTAATTTTGGATTTTCGGCCTGGAACACAGTGCTGGCACAGATTGTGAACTCACTGTATCTTGTTATTACAAGGAATAAACAAAATGCATAGGCATGTTAGGCATTTAGTAAATACATGTCACATTGAATCTTTGATACAAGACTTGGAATTGTTTCCCTTTCAAGGTATTTGTTCAGTGAGCATAATTACAGAGTCTGCAATCCAACAAAGTCTCCATTATGAAGGGGGGGGGGGGGACTAAAAAAGAGTCTTGGAGTTTCCAGACACTATGAATTGAAATGGCCACCCCCTTTCTATCATCTGCATGGTTCAAGTGCAAAGACAACTCAAAACTTGAGATGGAAAAATCAACCAATTAACCAACCAACCAACCTATAATATTTCTCTGCTCACTAATCCTGACCATCCTGTCTTCTTCACTCTGTATCCTAGGGGTGATGGGGAACGGAGAAGGCAAGGTAAAGAAGACAGAGACAGAGGGGATGGGAAAGACAGCCAGTAACACAAAGGAAAAGGATGGATTGGGACGAGGAGCAAAGGGGAGAGTGTCGAGAGGGCGAGGGTTGGGGTAATAGAAAATACAAGAAGAATTGAAGTCGACTACCTTCATTTCCCCCTGTCTCTCACGTCTCCATTCTCTGTAAAAGTACATGCAGATTTGGTCATTTGATCCTGGTTTTATGGCCTGCTCAAATGTCACACCTTCTTTTTATGGAAATTAATTTAGGGCTACATGTCTTTAATGTTTACAACGACATGTCTGTGGCTTTTGACATCCCTGGGTCCTGTTCATTAAAACCATCAACTAAGTCCAGAAACACAGCCCAGAGCAGCTGTAGGAACACCCTTCATGGATGATGAGTACAATCTATTTCCACAGTTACAGAAAGTGAAACTTCTTTAGTGTACATCCTAATTCGCCTCCTTCATAAATATTGCATGCTGTCATTTACATATTGTACCAATTAAATATATGTTGGTGCTAGCTTAGTTACCCAAGTGGCTTGGACGAATGTGAATGAAACCCAGTGCTGAAATGGGATGAAACGATGTCAAAAATATATGAGTAGCAAGAAAAGAAAAAAAAATGTTTGCTTCAAATATATAAATTATATTTCTTTCCCAGTGCCCGAAAAAGAATGAAACTGAAAGAGACAGCTTGCAGAAGCTTACACGTGTTTGAAACCCACATCCTGTTGTTATTCAAGGCCCTGGCACAGAGGGGCCGGTTGGTGAACACTCTCATTAGGGTCCCATTAGCTCTGATTTGCAGAGGCCTTCTCCAAAGAGGCAAGTCCCGCTCCCTCTCACCCTCCCTGCACACAGCTGGGCAAGGGCCCAGGCACTACCCCTCACCAGCACGATTTACCGAGTAAACATCTAAGCCCGCGAATACAGTGGTCTGACCCAGGGAGCTTACACCTTCAGTTTAAAATGTTCTCCACGCTCCAACCCAGCCACTCTGAGCAGATTCTAAATCACCCGGGCACTGAGGCCATCTGCCCAGGGCCTGAAAGAAGTGATCACAATGCCCAGAGGCCTAAGGGGAGGCAGCAGTGAGAATCAGAGCAACATGGTGTGTGCTCTGACTTTTGTTCCTTTTTATTTATTTACTTGGTTGAAATGCATGTGTTCCTGCTTCAGGCAGATGTGGGCTGGTATCCTCGCCTTTTGTACAGGAAGCTGTAGAAGGAGGGGAGGACGATTGGTGGGAAACAGGACGAGGACTTGCAGGGTGGGAATAATGAGTATTTTACAGGCTGAATGGCATTTTCTGTTGGCCCAGTGATTAAAAAATAAAGAAAACAGCGCTGTTTGTAACTCTGTTCAGATCTCTCCCAAAGGGTGAAAACAATTCTAACAAACGTGTGGTCCAAAGAGCTGCAGAGTGTTGTTTTAAACTTGTATCTTGAAGTTCCTCCTTTGTGTTACTCTGCTTCACAACCACAGACTCTTCCTAACGGCCCCCCGCATGACTTTTTAATTTTCTTACAGGAGACCAGCCCCCTTCAAGATGTTCCACCAACACCCCCTTGTTTTCCTCAGATGTTTCTTCTTTTTTTTTTCTTTCCCCTTCTGAAAAGCATGTGTTGATAGACTACAGGGAATTGATTAAGATTTATTTTTTAGACAGCGTTTTCCCCTTGCAACTGCACGTCGGCCTCCCTTGGAAGGAAAGCCAGGGCGAGTGAGTCTAATGCACTTTGCTCCAACGCTTCCATCTCAATAACCCTTTAAAATGAAAACTGCGCAGAGTGAAGTGAAAAGCTGGCCTCCATCTGGAAGCGTTTACACACAGAGGTGTCTTTAGCTTCAGTTGTTTGTCTAGGATTTCCATTTATGAACCGACTCGCGTTTCTCCTGTGGGTATCCTGAAGACAACTGCTTGCAAAATCCATTTTATGCAACAATTCATAGGTTCCTTCAAACTCAATCAGGCTGGAAAGGCTAACCATGACTCATAAGATTCCCGACACACACACACAAAAGCCAGAAGTCAAGGAGAGAGCTGGTCTCCAGTGGGCGCAGAGGGCAGCCGCCCGTCGGCGTATTGTCATCAAACCAGCTTCCTGCACGGAGGACCTTGACTTGTCTCAGTAAAGGTGTCAGCACTTCTTTTTGTCTGAGCAATCTCAACACGAATGACTGGGCTGAGCCCAGCAGAAGGTGCCTGCCATCTTTTTATGGTTCAATATAAAGGTCATCTGAAGAAAAGCCTTAGGATATGCTTTCAAGATACTGACTTCTGATTAAAAAAAAAAAAAAAATCAGGGTGTCATGTTCGAATTCCATCTTTCTGTTAAAGCAGCAGGGGCAGGGGTTGTTGGACATCCACAGAGAAAGCTGATTGGACAAAGCGTTGGGTAACCCTAGAGACACCTGTGTCACATTCCTAAAGGCAGTCGGTCAAAGGGCTCCTCTGAAAACATAGGTTCCCATGAGATAGGTGGTGCGTCTGGCTCGTGGTCCCTCTGTGGGGTGTATGGGGGAGGGGAGAGGGAGGCAAAGTAGAAGAGTCTAGAAGGATGGTGGAAGGAGAGAAGAAGAAAGCAAAGAGAATGTCTGAAACGAGAGATGTCCCGTGAGAGCCAGTCTGTACTCAGTTGACACAGGAATCACTGAAGAGGAGATTCCTGGAGAAACGAGAGACTGGCAGACACTCATTTTCAATTCTCCGTTGCCCATCTCCTCTCTAGACGGTAAAGCTAACTGTTTCTTTTCCCAGCTTCCCTTGTTCTTGGAATGGAGGGGAGGTACTGGACAGGCAGAGTTCTGGCCAATAAGTCTGCTGGGCAGTGGGTGTGTGGGGGGGGGTGCTTTGGGAAACCATCAGCTTTCCTTGATAAAAACACATCTCTGCTGGCCCTACTCCTCCCTTCATCCCAACTGTGAACACCAGTGTGATACCTGGAGTTTGAGACTATGAGAGAAAGGACAAGAGAATCACAGAGTTGCTGACCTTGAACCATGATAGTCACTAATACTAGCAATAACCTATCTTTGGAGATAATGTAATATGGGGTTAAAATCTCTATTTGTTTCCAACACTGTCACTTAGTTTTCCGTTATTTGCAGCCCCCCCGCCCCTCCCATACACCTCCCCCGATATCCTAATTGATTTGTCAGGGGAAGCAGATTAAATAAGAAGCTACTTATTGTAGGAAAGCTTTTGGGGGAGAGGGTAGTTTTGAAAAACCCAACCGAAACTGAGTATCTTTCAGAAGGTAACAATTTAGCATATCCTTGAGCCTCATAATTTATTTTAATTTTATGCCTGCAACAATTTAGCATCTTTACTCCATACAGTGGTTCAGGATACTTATTTAGATGAAAGACAAGACATCATATAAGCATAACCATAGAATTACTTTTGTTAAATGTTTGCATTTATGTTTATACAAGTCTCTAATGTTATTTTTCTGTGTAAGGCAAAGGTATAAGCTAATGGACACTTGGCTTACCCTTAGTCCTTTTATTACACTGGACCATTTTCAGAGAACTTTAAAAGAAATTTAATATAATGAACAAAAAGAGAAAAATAATCTTGGTTGATCACTGGTGAGCTACATGACATTGTGCAAGTTACTTCATCTCCTGGAGCCTCATTCCACTCTTTTATAAAATGAAGAGTTGGATTAGGTAATTCTTTCAGCTCCATGTCTTAAGAAGTTTGATTACAAGCAACCAAGTTATCCAACCACAGACAATTTTATATTTCTCTTTTCATCAACATGTATTCTATCACCAGGAATAAAAATTTAAATTTAAACATTTATATTTGATAGAGTCAGAGTTTATAAAAAGCAATGGCATTCTTGCACCCAAAGAGAATTTCTCTCCTTGCTTATTATTCTCTACTAGAGGCCCAGTGCACAGATTCGTGCACTGGTGGGGTCCCTCGGCCTGGCCTACAGGGATCGGGTGAAACCAGCTCTCCAACATCCCCTGAGGGGTCCCAGATTGTGAGAGGGTGCAGACCAGGTTGAGGGACCCCACTGGTGCACGATCAGTCCCGATTGGCCGGATCCCAGCAGCAAGCTAACCCACCAGTCAGAGTGTCTACCCTGTGGTGGTCAGTGTGCGTCATAGCGACTGGTCAAACGGCCAAATGGTCAGACACTTAGCATATTAGGCTTTCATTATATAGGACTAGAGGCCCAGTGCATGAAATTCGTGCACGGGGGTGCGGGGGGGGGCTTTAGCCTGGCCTTCACCCTCTCACAATCCGGGACTACTGGCTCCTAACCACTTGCCTGCCTGCCTGATCACCCCTACCCACTCTGCCTGCCTGCCTCATCGCCCCTAACCATTCGCCTGCCTGTCTGATTGCCCCAACTGTTCTCCTGCCTGCCTGATTGCCCCAACTGCCTCTGCCTTGGCCCCCGTCACTGTGGTTTCGTTCAGAATGATGTTGAAAGGTCGTTTGGCTGTCCGGTCTAATTAGCATATTATGCTTTTTTTTTATTATTATAGATGCTAGCATCTTCAAAAGGTGGTCTGAAGTCCTTATATCTTGCTGCGTCCCACCCAATATCTACTGAACTAGAATATCTGAGGATGGAACCCAAAAATCTACATTTTTTTCCACAAGCATTCTGGGACATCTTGACATGTGCAAAAGTTTGAGCATCACTGATCTGGAAATAGTTGTTACTAAAAGTATGAAATTGAACTTGGGTAGATTAAAATTTTATAGAGTGTGCTATGATAATAGAGAATTTAGTCACCAATTCGGATTTTTACTTTTCTAAAGGTGTTGATTCAAGGTAATTGATAATGTTCTCAAAAATGGATTTAACTTTTCCCTCAATTAGCATCATCTAGTGCACAAATAAAATTCACAGAAGTCAAAGTGAAAAGACTCCCCCCCTTCCCCTCCCCCCCCCCCCCCCCCCCCGGGGAGCTTGATTACTGATCATTTTGCTTCTTTTGTTTTAGTTTCCAGTCACCATTTGGTCTAATTTTAAAACTGAATCGTTTTTTTTTTTAAATCCTCACCTGAGGATATGTTTTTATTGGCTTTTAGAGAGAGAGGAAGGGAACGAGCGAGAGAAAGAGAAACATCTATGTGAGAGAGAAACATTGGTCAATTGGTTGCCTCCCTTACATGTTCAGACTAGATCAAAATGGCAAGTTTTTAGATCAGCTGGTTGCAGGGGCCATGCTTTTATGGTTTACTATCATCTCACCTTCCTGCATTTTCTGGCTTTTCAATCTTATCATCCATATGAAACCAAGGAATTTGCATTTACTTTGTATCCATGTGTTTAGGGATCTCTATTTGGTTAGATTTGATAGGAATCATTACACTGTTTTCTCACAGTAAATTGTTTCCCAGGAGTTTAAAAGACAGGGCTGATAATACTACAGTTTTATAATAGCTACATAAACACTTTATTTCTCAAGAGTACTTGATTCACCCTCAGATTAGTTGTACTATCACTTCTTTAATCAATTGCGATTTATCCAGCTTTTCTTTTATTACCACTTAGCAAAAATGCTCTCTAAAATACCATGTTAAATTCAGGTATGTTTGGAATATACTACCTACGGCTGAGAAAAGTAGGAACTAGATCAGCAAGAGAGACTTACGTTGTTTGCTAAGTGTTTCAAAGCCAAAAAGGCCATGTAAGAGACAAGATAAAACAAATAGAAGTAAACACACTGAATTAAAAAAAAAGGTTAAAGCCATTATAATTTCAACAATTTAACAGCAATGTTAGTCATTGCTATTTCATCACAATAATATGTTCAGCATTTCTAAAATGTTTCTCAATCAAAAAATGTTCTGTGTATCTTGCAAAAAAAATCAAACTATTAATGAATCATACATAGCACCTTAAAAGGAAGTCTGATGCCCACTGTGAAAGGTGAGCAGCTAAGAGGCTGGTCACTACACACTGATGACCTGCATTCACCTAACAGGAGAGCTCGGGACATTTTGAGAAAGAAAGGAGAGGTAGAATGGGGTCCTGACACTTTATACACCCCTACGCACCAGGGAAATTCCTCTGAGTGTGTACTTTGGCTCTATGGTGTGGAAGGAGGTTGGTGTGGCCACAAGGACCCCTTTGAGTAGTGAAAGAGGTTCCCAAATTGAAGTCAAGAGACCTGAGTATGTGTTCTGCCATCCTTACTTATTAGCTGCATAACCTTGAGCATGTCACAATCTCCAGGAGCCTGGTTCTGCCCTCATAAAAGAGCTGTAACATTCGTGAATTAAAATATCTCCTTCTTGGGGCCTTTGTGAGGAAAAACGGAGGTAGTGTGTGGAAATCCCTCGGAATTAAATGCTGGTTGTAGTTACCATTCAAAGAAGGGCCAGATCACTTCCCTAGATCCTATCATCTGAGCTGTGGCCAAGCATGTCTAAGTGTCTCCTGCCTGGGCTGTCATCCTACATTTGCCCACTTTTGCCTCAGCGACTATTCATCCCCCCTCTGTAAACCGGCTGGGGTGCTTTGTCCGATGCCCAGCTCACAGGCCCATAACCTTGGAAAAGCCCTCTCGCAAACCAAGAGGCTGCCAGCTGTTGTGGAACTGGCCACGAGGCGTGGGACCCATCGGCTCATGTTTGTGCCACCCAGACCCCCTCCTCAGTTCAGGATCTGGAAACTCTGACTGCTGCGTGCTGCTGGAGAAAAAAAAAAAGATCTCCAAAACGATACCTACCTCTGGCAGGAATGCGCATTGGAACAGAATGAGGCAAAAATAAGTCATTCGAACACAATATGCAAGAGTGTGTACAAATATGCTTCGTGGCTGAACTTGAGCTCTTTCTGATTGTTAACATGTCCCGTTCTTTTATGCCACCCACACAAAAATGTGTTCTATTAGGAGTCAGGTTCTATTCCTGACCTCTTAGTCACACTGGGCAAGCCAATTCCATTTCCCTCAGCTTGATTTTATCCATTTTGGAATCTCTCCTCCTCCACTCCATTTTACTGAGGTTTTGACTTGATGTCTTTTATGTTAATAAAGGAGGGTCTGCAAATTAAGCATTAGAAATTGTACTAGCTGTTGTTATACAAGTTGTGATGCTAAGCCACTTAAGATGCTTCTGAAAAGGTAGGAAGTAGTACACATCACTGACATATTTAACACACTAAATATCCTTTCTTCAGCCACAAACATACAACATTCTTTTAGGAGAGGATTTCTGAAGTGCAAGACCCTCTGGCCTTCAAAAAGTTCGCAGATGGCCACGACTTAACAATAGTGAGGCGATAATATTAACCCAAGGAAATCAGTGCATCCGCATTTGCTATGTAAGCACACGGCATTGTTTACCTCTGAGTGCACAGAACGGTGTCAGCTGACTTTTATCAGGAATTTGGTAAAGACTGCCACAGAGGAGGACAAGCTACCGATGAGGCCAAGAAATCGCCAGACCAAGAATGCTCCTTGCAAAAAGCGTCTCAGTCCGTGCAAATGGACAGACAGCGGGGGGCCCTTGCCCAGCCTCCGTGCTTGGAAAAGGAGAGTTGGTAGGAGCCAAAAGTGTGATGGAAAGACAAATGGTATTTTCCCCAGGAATTACTCCTGCAAGGGGTATAATCTTTTAACGAAATAACTAGAATATGGCTTATGATGCAGCTCACAGCACTAAAGTCTGCACAGTGGACACCCTAATTCCAAAGAGCAGGGAAGGTGACTCAGCAGGGAAGATGGCCCTCCTACGTCACCACTAAGCTGGACTTTCAGAAGAAGACAGTCTTTAGAGAGCAGTGTGGTGGTGCCATTCTGACCTTCTCTGATACAGTGAAATGGACCACATCTCTTTCTAATACGTTGCATCTCAAAATAAGCTTCCAACGCTGGCTTGTCCTCAAGGATAGAAGCTGAATACAGGTTGACAGATGAATACCTAGGTGCTTCATAGCAAGATGCACACCGTCTAGGTTTCCTGGGCTGTGACAGGCTTTCACTCTTCTGTATTAAGTATGTGCCAAGGACATGCCTCAATGAATAGAACACTCGCCAAGATGTGTGACAGTAAGGCTCCTCTGTGGTGGAATGTTCAAGGCATTTAAATAGAAATAGTTGAGGCTCACCAAACCATAAGTTGGTTGAGAAGCAAATCCATTGGGCACATCACCTACTATGCTTTCACATAGTAGGTCCACAAGTAATTTTCAAGGAAATGAATGAGCGGCCGTGCAGTCTTCTGAGAAAGGGCATAGCATTCCTAAATGCACCCTTTCGTATATGTGCAAAACCTGGCAGTGAAAGGCAGAAAGGTTCCTTGCAGATGTAGCAAATGCGTCAGCTACTTGGACTTCCATGAAAAATACACGGTATTTAAAGAAAACGGTGAAAATCGATAATGGAGTCAGTCAGTGCTGAGCTAATGACTAAGGTACAGAAAAGTATTCTCATGGAGAACGAGCTGATTTCAATAAGCCCGGAGACAACAGAAAAATTACGTCTCCCAGAAGTGCAATTTCTGTCCCACATATGAAGATCGTGGCACAAATAGACAAAGGAGGGGAAATAGAAGATTATAGATGCCTAATCTAGCCAACACAAGTAAGTGTGTATCCATTTCAACACAGTGTAGAATTGCTCAGTTTCTGGCTAGGGGGAAAAGAGGGGGGAAAAGCATCAGGAAAAAAAACACCTTCCCTACAGTCCCCCAAGGCAACCAGAAAGTGAAACTTAATTAAACAAGTGAAATGTAATTACCTGCTGCTTACCGCATGTGGTGCTGATTTGCACTTCACATTCTAGGTGCATTACTGACTGCCCCTGTGCTGCCCGGGGGTAAACCCCGCGCAGGGGCCAGCAGTGGTTGGCGCAAGAGGAGGAAAGCTGCCTGTTCTGCCCTCCCCGCAGGGGCTCAGTTCCTCCAGTGGCTGGTTTCAGCTCCACACACTCCAGGCTGGGGCTGTGAGTTGAGTCTAATTATGGAAGGGCTGCCCCTCCAGCATGATGGGAGGGACCCCCACTGTGGTGCCCCCTCCAGCATGATGGGAGGGACCCCCACTGTGGTGGGTGGTGGTGGGGGGAAGCCGAATCTGGGTCTTTTTCCATCTCTCTGGTCCTGACTGTGCTCACGCAGCCAGTTTGTTGTGACTATGCGCTGTTCTGAACAACTCGGCCGCTGCTCCTATAGGACCAGGCATTCAATATATGGCAGCTGTTGACACCATTGGGAATGCGATTGCACTGTGACTCTGCAGACATGGAGATGGTTTTCTCTTACAGACGAGCACAGAGCACAGACATCTCAAGCAGGAGGAGGCCACCTCAGCTCCCTGGGGTTTCAGTGTATCATAAAGGTTGGTGTTATGATGGAATTTGGAGGTCTTTACTTAATTTTCTATTTTCCCCTCTACCAGGGCAAAATTAAGCACACATCTGAAAATGTATGTAAATATATCTTCTCCCTTGCAGATTCCAAGAACCAAACATTTGAAAAATCAAAAGCTGCCCTGGCGCTGGTGTGGCTCAGTGATTAGAGTGTTGGCCTGAGCACAGAAGGGTCACGGGTTCAATTCTGCGTCAAGGGCACATACCTGGTCGAAGTTTCAATCTCCGGCACCCCTGTGATGTAGCTTGTGCAGGAGGCAACCAATTGATGTCTTTCCCTCCCTCCCTCCCTCCGTTCCTCCCTCCCTCCCTCCCTCCCTCCCTCCCTCCCTCCCTCACCTCCATCCCTTTCTCTCTTAAAATTAATGGCAAAAATATCCTCTGGTGAGGATTAACAAAAATAAATAAATAAAAAGCCTGACTTTGGAGGAACAGTAGTAGGTAAATAAATCTAGCAAATACCGGATTACCTGAACAAATGCCTGTTTGGATTGGGATAAATCTCTGAACACTGAGATACATACTCAGAAAGTTATGAATCAATACAATGTTGGCATCATGATCCACTTCATTCTTCCACCACAGAAGTCACGTGGCCACTTTTCTTAAAGCGGCTAACGAGAGGAATTCAAAGATGCACAACTTGTTTTTAGAAATTTGAAGTTGCCTGTTACTAAAGATGATGAAGAAAAATCGCCGTATGAATTCATGGTGGGGTTTTGAATCAGGTGGGTTAACTAGGTTTCTTTGCAGGTCCTTTCCAAAGAGTCCGTGATTCTGTGAACATGGCGAGCTTCCTACGGCAGCAGTCACATCAATCATCGTGGTCTGCATATGCTTCAGCTCTCCGTTCAGCCTCAGTGGCTGTCGCCTGACATTCTCCTGAGAAGGTATTAACATGGCTGTCACTGACGGGACTAAGGTTAAATATCTTCTGTTTCCTTCTACTCACTGTGGCATGTCCTGGTAAATATATGTAGCTCATTCAGAAGCTCTGTTTTGCTTTTCTTTATGTTTCCTTGCAACGAGTTCTTCATTTGGCTCCCAATCTGTCCTCCTCCTTCACGTGCCGCTCCTTCTAGTCTCCTTTTGGGGTCCCGCCCTATCTCCTTGACTTTTAAATGCTGGGAGTCCCAGAGCTCAGCTCAAGACCGTTCATGGAGCCTCCCAGCTTCAAATAATATCTATGATTCTAGTCGTTGATGACTGTACATGTACATCTGTAACCCAGACATCTCCTCTGAACTCTAGACTCATATATCCCAGTGATATCTGCTGAGATATCTAAGACTTAACAAGTCCCAAACTGAGCTCCTAACCAGTTCCCAAAACTCAATCCTTCACCATCTTTTTAGTAGAGAGCAACCCCATCTTTCTAGTTGCTCCAGTGAAAAACCTTGGTATAATTGTGGATTCCTCCTCCCCACCTCACATTCCATCCATTGAAAGTGCAGTTTCCCTACCAGATATCCAGAACCTAACAAATCGCACCACTTCTGACATCACCAGTCTGTTCCATCACCATCATTTATTATTTGGATTAATATGACAGCCTTCTAGCCAATCTCTTTTTTCTGTCCTTCTTCCCTTCAATCTTTTTTTTTTTTTTAAGCACAACAGCCAGAATGATCCACTGAAAACCTAAGTCCAATTATTCCATTTCTCTACTTAAAACTCTCAGGGAGTTCCCATTTCCTTTGGTACAAAAGCTACAATCCTTACAGTGGACGCCTATGCAATCTGCCTCTGACCTCCTCTACCAGATCCTATTACTTCTTTGACATCAACTTAATTTCTCTGCCCACTGCTTATTGCTCCAGTGGGACTGGTCACCTCGCTATTCCAGGAACCTCTCAGGGACGTTACTGTCTCAGAACCTCTGCAGTTCCATTCAGCCTGCCCAGAAAGCTCTTCCATCTGGTATCTGTTTGGCGCTCTCCTATGCCTCCGCAGGTCCTTGTTCAAATGCCACCTTCTCAATGAGGCTTCTATGACCTTTCTATTTAAAATTGACCTTCTCTGCCTTATTCTATTTATTTTACTTTTTGCTTGTTTATGTTTTACTAGTGGCCTGGTGCACATATTCGTGCACATCGAAAGGGAAATAATTAGAAGAAATATTTTAATATTGCTATTTGCCCTTTCTCCCTCAGTGCCTGGGAGCCCGTGGGGGCCTCGCCCTCCACCACCACTGCTGGTCGCCGTCTGCGGGGCAATCAGGCCCCTGCTAGCACCCGCCTTGGCCTGGTGCTGCCTGCTCACCTGCTCCACTATCCCGCCGTGGTCCCACTCTCATCAGGGCCCACTGGGGCTGGCAGTGCCTCCACTGCCACCCGCTGCCAGCGCCATGTCACTAATGCCTGCCATGTTTGACACTGCCTCCTGGTGGTCAGCGCACATCATAGCAAGCGGTTGAACTCCCGGTCTCCCTGTTGAACTCCTGGTTGACTGTCCGCCCAAGGGGACAATTTGCATATTAGGCTTTTATTATATAGGATTTTTCTCTATTAGAATGTCAGAGAGCAGGATTTTAGCTTACCGTATTTTCCGGCGTATAAGACGACTGGGCGTATAGAAGATTTTCCTGGGTTAAAAAGTTGTCTTATATGCCGGAAAATACAGTATTTGTTTACTGTGCACCTACTACAGTGTCTGGCACATAGAAGGGACTCAAATATTTGTTGAATGAGTTGACACATACAAGAGTGTCCTCAAAATTTTACACACACTTTGAATAATTATAAAGGCAGAATACATTTCATTTTCAAAATGTAACAGAATCTATAGCTATCAGCTGTCAAAGCATGAATACATATTTTGGGGACACCCTGTATCTAGATATATGGACCTCTTGGTCCATATATCTAGATACTATCCTTCTCATCCATGTTACAAGGTTTCCATAACTTCACAAAAGGCACACACCTTACTTGGGTCAGAATTTTAAACGTAAATGGTCAACAGCAGAACCTAAAGTTTTTAGAAGAGAGGCCAGCCAATGAGCTAACAGCAATAAGACAACATGTATTTAAATACTTTCCAGTAAAATCTCAGAAGCCCCCCAGATTTAGATATCATGTACTTGGCAATGTTGCTTTGCAAAGAGGGGAAATGTAAGGAAGCTCTGGAAGTCGGCAAACACCGGCATTTGGCCTTAAACTGATTTCACACACACACAAATGGCACTGTGCCTTGGGAGACCTGGAATGCAGCATTACAGGTTTTCTCCAAAACAGCTTCATTTACTTAACATTCCTCTGACCCTTTAGCTTCTAACTTGCTGCACAATTAAGCTATTTAAGCCTTCGACTTAGCTCTCTTTGTGCCACAATCTGGGTCTAAAGTGAAGCAAAAACAACACTACACCTTACTGTTTTGCTAAAGTTTGTTCTGTCCCATGAAGATGTTTGCATATGCAAATTTTAGCACCACATCTGATTAGCATGCAATTGTATGACTGAGACTATTTTTATTTTACTCTTTCATTCAGTAAACATTTCTTCAGCCCTCACTGTGTGTGTGTGTCGCAGGCACACAGAGTCAAGTTTTTTTTTTTTTTCTCCTTGCTTGTTTCAATGCAAAAAGTTTTTATGTAGTGCTGATCCCTTTAAAGTTTGTTACCATAGAAACAAGAGGAAAGTCACAATCAGAATTGGCATCGAGTTGCATTAAAAGTTCAGCACTGCTTTTGACAGCAATGAAAAACAATCCGAATTCTGTGCTGTTTATAAATCAAGGCAATAATCTTGTCTCTCTTGCATGGTCTTTCTTATTTTCCCATAAAAATTGTAAATGGTTTTGGAAGAATAGTTTATTTACCTCTTGAAAAGTTAAAAAAAAAAAGTCCAACTTAGGTGAAAAAGGACAGAATTTACTGGGTTTCATCAATATTTGACTTGGGAAAAATTACCCAAGCCCCAAATAGTAATTTCATGCAAATGAAAGTAATTTACTTTCCTATGTTTAAACGAATGATTGTTAATTTTGGAAAGCTTTTTTCTTTTTTTATAGCTTTCATCTCTATCCCTTTGTTTATTTTACTTATATTTTCCCTTTCTATTGCAACTTATTCTCCATAATGCTGAAAAGAAAAAAGTAAAACAAACAAACACTGGACTTAGGGGTAAGAAATCTAAGTTTGAGTACATATAATTCTCTATAATAGCTATATGTGTGTGGGGCAAGCTATTTCGTGGCTGTGAGACTCAGTTTTCTCATCTTCCAAATGGGGTGATACTCCCCTGAATTTATTTTGAGGTTTAAATAAAATAACTTTTAGGATGTCTGGTACATAAAAAGTAGAGATATCTCCAGCTGCAGCCTCAAACTTGTGACATAAGGTAAGATGCTTGCCTTTCCAGGGTTGTCGTTTCTCATATACAAAATGGGGATTAAAAACTTTCAGCTACAAAATTCTTAGGACTGTTGTAGGGGTCAATAATGTCTACAGTATTTTAACATACTAGGGGTTCAGCGTGCGAAATCATGCAAGACCCAGGACCCAGAGTCCCGCGGCTCGGTGAGACCCAAAAAGAGTCCCGTGGCTGCCGCTGCTGCCGCTGTGGGAGGCGGGACCCAGAAACCAACCCACACCTCCGGTCAAGTCCTCCAGAGTCAAGTCCCTGCCCACCCGCGCACGCATGCCTTGCACACAGCCTCCTGCTGATTGGTCATTACGGCGTGATGGCGTGATGACCACAGGCTTTTTATATAATAGATAATTCACACTAGTTATAGGTGGTATCATTGCATTGTACTGTCTCCTTTCCTTGGTCTTGCATACTCTCTTGGTATTTTAATATTATTCTTAGTTATCTTTCAAAGCATTTATCACCATTTCTTTTATAGACATCTTTACTCATGTATTTCTACTACAATGTTCCTGTTGTTATATTTTTATTTCTGTTATTAACCATTAAATTTTAGTGCATTTCTTCTATTTTTGTTTATTCTTTTTAAATCATGTAGTTATTTCTATTGTGAGTTTAAAAAATTATTATAACAGGTCACCTATCAATTAAACATATTTCTAATGAAAAGAGTATGTGAATTTGCACTGGAAAAATCAAAACATAATTTGAAACAGAAGCTGTGAAAGAGCTATAGCTCATGTAGCCTGTTTTTTATTTCATTTTTTAAAAACATTTTTATTGATTTTTATAGAGAGAGGAAAGGAGAGGGAGAGAGAAAGAGAAACATTGATGTGAGAGTGGAACATTGAACATTGATTGGCTGCCTCCTGCATGTCCCCTACCGGGGATTGAGCCCGCAACACCGTCATGTGCCCTGACCAGGAATGGAACTGGCAACCTTCTGGTGCATGGGACAATGCCCAACCAACTGAACCACACCAGCCAGGACTAGCCTATTATTTTTTATACTTTTACATTTTTAATTAGTTAAAAATGATACCTTCTTTTTATAAATATTGAAATACATAAAGGTCTAAGAGGAGAATAAATATCACCTGCATCTAACCACCTAGCAATCATTACTATAAATATTTTGGTGATCTGCTGTCATTCATTTAATTGAACACATATTAAACATGTATATTTTTACATAAATAGGTTCTATTACAAATGGTATTTTGGAACCTACTTTTCCATTTAATATCTGTTGAGTTTTTTCCATGTTAATTTAATGTGTATGTGCCCTAAACTTTAATGGTTGCATGATATTCCCTTGTATATAGATGCATCATAATGTAGCTCCTTCCCTATGGCTGGACATGTAGGTTACTTCCGCCTATTTAACTATTACAAACAATACTGTAGAAATAACTTTTACACTCAGGCCCCTTTAGAATAACGGGTAAAAACACAATTGGTAATCTAGTTATTACACACATCTAGTTTTCTTTTATATCCAGAAATGAAGGAATTTTTTTTCTTTGTGTAGAATTCAGACTATGTAAGACCTTAAAGCGAAGTCCAATATCAGTGCTGGTGTAAGTACAACTCTCCATGTGGGACACTGGAAAAGTACAGAAAACCTGTTGTCTGATCTATTTTCACTAATGTAAGTATTCCTTTGTATAAAAAGTAGCACTTCTACAAAAATGGTTCTTTATGCTACAAACCAATAAAAATAAAGAGTCTTCAGTTTTTGCCCATTCCTATGACTGTGTTAGCTAATCCTATATGATAATCCTATATAATAAAGAGGTAATATGCAAATTGACCATCACTCCAACACACAAGATGGCCGCCCCCATGTGGTCAAAGATGGCCGCCACAAGATGGCTGGCAGGGGAAGGCAGTTGTGGATGATCAGGCCTGCAGGGGAGGACAGTTGTGGGGGACCCAGACCTACAGGGGAGGGCAGTTAGGGGCAATTGAGCCGGCATGGAAGGGCAGTTAGGGGAGACCAGGCTGGCAAGGGAGGGCAGTTAGGGGTGACCAGGCCAGCACAGGAGGGCAGTTGAGGGTGACCAGGCCTGCAGGGGAGGACAGTTAGGGGTGACCAGGTCGGCAAGGAAAGGCAGTTAGGGGTGACCAGGTCGGCAGGGGAGGGCAGTTAGGGGCAAACAGGTTGGCAGGGGAGCAGTTAGGCGCTGATCAGGCTGGCAGGGGAGTGGTTAGGGGTGATCAGGCTGGCAGGCAGAAGCAGTTAGGAGCAATCAGGGAGGCAAGCATGTGAGTAGTTGGGAGCCAGCAGTCCTGGATTGTGAGAGGGGGTCCCAGATTGGAGAGGGTGCAGGCTGGGTTGAGGGACACACACCACCCCCACTCCTCCCCGTGCATGAATTTCATGCACTGGGCCTCTCGTATGATTATAATGAGCAATACCATCAATAGCTTCAGTTCCTAACTACAAACAAGAGCTAAAATTTTTATCCCATTGAGGACATTATTTCCATCCTCTGGAAATCTACATCCCTTCAGAAAGAGGGTTTTACAATGACTGAGAAATGTCTAGCATGGTGAGTATGTTAAGAATCCTAATGTTCGGTCAAGAAGGATAGCAGGGAAATCACAGTTTTCTCTCCGAAGCTCTACTCTCTCATGTCCATGGAAATAGGTGCAGAATCTCAAAGATAAAAAGTGAAATAATGAATAACCAGTTACCTGGTCCATTCTCCAGTCCTAGAAAAAGCAAGAACTGGGGGATGAATATAGTATAAGAGACTTTTGTTTCATTTTTTCCTTCAAACTCATTCATTCTACTTAGTGGAAGGCCGTGCATATTCACTCTTAGTCACTGAGACCTCTACACTGTCAATGCTATACTCTTGCCATTTCTCACCCCCAAACAGTGGTTTCTTTGCCTCTGGGAGAGGACAGCAAGAACAGTTTCTTCCTCTTGTCACAGCCCAATTTTTTTAGCTTAATCCCCAAATCTAAAACAGCAATGCCACAGGAGGCCACTTTTAAGGAAAAATAATGTCCTTGAACAGAACACCTCTAAAGCTCAGAGTGATACCTTAAGTCGTGCCAACCTGTGTTTGTGCCCATACTTCCAACCAAGCAAGATTTTATACTTGAGACAAAGTGTAAGAACTAGCTTTTGGAGCCCATGAAGTTAAGTGAACTCACATATTTAAATGACCATATCTTTAAAACACCAGTCAGGCTGAAGTAGCTTGAGAGATAGCTACCAAAATGCAGAAGAGCAAGGAAAAACGTAGTTAGTTCTCCAATCCCATAATTATTTCTGCCCTTCTCACCTATATAAGCAAATGAAAGGGCTTTTCTCACACACACACACACACACACACACACACACACACACACACACACACTGCACATATACACACAAATTTCTAATCGCTGCTCTGTGTAGGGATTAGAAACGTGTGTGTGTGTGTGTGTGTGTGTGTGTGTGTGTGTGTGTGTGTGTGTAGTGTAGTGTCTGAAAAACAACCTAAACCTGACAGTACTGTGATAAATGTTGTAAGACTCATTCATTCATCCATCCAAGGGACATTTATCAAGTGTTTAGCTTATATGTGAAAAGTACTATCTAGAGCAGAGTGCAGGCTTCTGCACACAAAACAGGGTCTATGCTTTGTAAAAACTCACAGTGGGAGAGTTAAGCAAGCTGCTCAGATCTGTGATTCAAGGCAATCTATTTTGAGGTCCCTTCAATGCAATAGATAAGTATAAGAATGCCAGGAATCACTACTGGAGAGTGATAGGTGTAAGATACACCATTTTTGCCTGGCTAGGTACTATAGCAAACTCAAGACTACTGTATCTAAAACAACTTTAAATAGAATAAAAGGTATCTTAGCAGAATTAAATATTGCAGTGCTAGTCTGGTATTGTAAAAAAAAATTAATGAGACAAACCAAATAAATGGTCCAGCACATAGTAGGCCCGCTATACTAGTAAATTATAATATGCTTTACTGGTTTGAAAAAAAATTTTTTTTAGTCCCAAGGAAGTAGTTCTCAAGCTAGAATGACCACTAGGACCACCTGAGGGCTTATTAAAACAGATTGCTAAACCCCAAACCCAGAGTCTCTAATTCAGGAGGTCTGAGGTGGGTCCAATCATTTGCATGTGTAATGAGTTCCGAGGTGATGCTGCTGTTTGGGGACCACACTTTGAGAACCACTGCCCTAGAGAGTAGCTTAGGCTATGTAAATCTGACTCTGTGATCATTTTCTATAACAGAGATCGGTCCCAGCTTTTAAATTGTGTGTGTGTGTTTTTTTTAATGTCTTATTAAAGGAAAGGGGGGAAAAGTAACCACTTTATATAGACCTGACCTTTTGGTAAGTCTTGGCAACAACTTCCCATGTGGAGTAAATTAATCTCTTTCGTGCATGCTTTGTGCTCTGGAAAAAGTAAAATGGATTCGGTTCAACATTTACCAAATGCTTCTTCTGTTGATGTTCCCTGTGCTAAGCCCATCAGAACTGGTCTCTGCCCGGAAGGAGCTTATGAGGGGGACAGCCCGGCAAAACAGTCGTTAGGGTTCAATGTCTTACGTGCTAGGATGGAACATGATAAAACATTAGGATAGCTGAGTGTTATGGGATGAAAGAGGGCAAACTCAAGCTTGCGAGTTGGGGATGAGGTGGATCACAAAGCATTTCCTAACGAGACGACTCATGATTCAGTGAGCAGTGAAGGATGAATAGGAGTTTTTTTAAACAAAAATTGGAAGGGCTTTCCACACCGACGGAACAGCATTGTGGCATCAAATACACTTTGCCTTTCTAGGACTGCCAACAGTTTTGCTCAGCAACACCATATCACAAAGGCCTTTGTTAATGAGTTTAAACTTAGGACAAACATAACATTTTCAAAAGATCACTCTGGCAGCTACATATTGGATCAGATTAGCCCGGAGGCAGGGTAACTGTGATATTTCTGTAGCAATAAAAGTGAGAACGTGTGAGATCTAGAAGAACTAACTGTGGGTGTGGGGAGAAAGAGGCAGACAATATAGCAATTGGGTCATTATAGAAACTGAAAAGTGAGTGAGAGGGTGCGATCCATAAGAACGCCCATGTTTATGGCTGGGATGAAAGGCCATCACTCACTAACATAAAGAAAATGGAAGAGAGAACAGATTTGAAGGAGAACGTTTAGGACATCAAAATAGACAAGACCGTGTGTCATCCAAGTAGGCCTGCCATTATGCAATTGGATATGAGTGCATCGAGTGAGCAGATCCATTACACAGCTGGTTGTGGATAGTAGTTTTCATTATGGGGAGAGAGGTAACATCAAGAGGGTCTCCCCATTGCTGGGTGATCATTTGCAGTGTGCCGTACATAAGCTCACAATCTGTCCTTATGATGACCTTTTGTTCATTTCTACATTCAGTACATAGAAGAACAAGGAGAGAGTATATGTCAAACTCCTTTGCAGACTACAAAGCCCTTCACAATATGTAAGGGAAGACATAGAGAGGTGAAAGGGGACAACTGACAAGCTTCTCAGGGCTTAGCCAAGGGCTTAGGGTTTTGAATGGGGTTCTCCCTGGTTGTCAGTCAATCAGACATTCTCCAGAACCCCTTATTTTATATGTTTTGCATGAAAATACATTTTACTTCCTATGGGTGGGCCACACCTGTGACTCACCTGTGTCTTTGCTGACCTACTGGTTTGGACCATCTGGAAGGGAAGCAGAAATGACTGGAGCTCTAAGGCCTCGCTGCTGAGACAGGAGCCACTGTCTCATGTACCTCCCATGAAGACGAGGTTGTGCTGTATCCCAAGGCATGGCTGTGGAACTGGGGTAACTAGGCACTTATTATAATGAGTTTTTTCTGCATCTCAAAAAGTCATAGGGGAAATGGCAACTGCAAGAGCTCATTTCTCTTAGTTGAGTGAAGGCTTTATCAGAAATCATATTTTATTCGTCCTGTTTTACCCGGGGATCAGTTCAAGACTAAATGAATCTGTCATGTATAAGATGTATTTATAAATAGATCCATATACAGACTGAGCTCTATACAGCCACTAAGAGACTCATGTACAATCATTCTTTCATTTCAGGTGTAAACTGTTGTGCTGTTTCGCCCAGTTCAGACACAGGTCGTGGGTTTTCAAACTAATTTTGGAAAGTAGACACTGTGTAGTTGGTAGGTGGAGGAAAAAGAAAACAGAAAAATTAGTATGCATGCTGCTTTCACTGGTCTTCTATTTCTCATGGAAAGGGGCAATAGTCTAAAATTATTTAATTTTTTTAAGTAAGATTTTAAAAGAAGGCAATGAATTGCCAGTAACTCCCCCACCTTAACTCACAGTAATTTGATTTCTGCCAAGTGAAAACCTATGGATCTTAAAACCATTAATGCATTCTTTCTTTCTTCTGACCTGTACAATGCCAAGATTCATTTTTTTTTCTTCTTACTTTGGTTTTCATTGTTTTGTTCCATCTGTGTATCCAGTTTTCATCTCCTTCTTAAAAAGTCAGGAAAGATTTCGTGGATTATAGAAATGTGTACACCACCATACAATGTTCAGGGTACCGCTCTATTTGCAACATAAGCTGGAACATTATATTGGGTCATAATGATGAGTTGTAGCTAAAAATACTTTCCCTCTGGTGTAATTTAATTTGTTACTTGGTTTAGTTGATCTGCATAATATTCTGTGGTATAAACATCTCTCATTTAGCACATACATTTCCTACTATCAATTACAAGCTCCCAGAGGGGTAGGCACTTTATCTTCACTTCTGTACTCCCCAAACCTAGCATTCCTTTGATCTGTTATAAGAACTCAGTGTCTCGGTTTAATTCTCAGATGAGAGAACTAAAGTTTGCCATGATAGTTCCAAATAGAGTGAATACATTATTTAAGAAATAATGATATTAAAATGCAGAGTAGTGTACTTACTATTTGCAGCTGTTCAAATCATGCACACTTATGAATTTTGTTTTAAAGTGTATCACAAGGCTGAACGTTCAACATGGTTTTATCACTGGGGGTAATAGCCTATCTAATAAAGATGAAATATGCAAATTGACTGTAACTCTGCAACAAAGATGGCGGTGCCACAGCCAATAAGGAGGGAATATGCAAATTGATGCAACAAGGAGAGAGGCAGAAGGCGGCTCAGGGCCTGAGCAAAGGCGGAAAGGCGGCCCCAGGCCAGAGCGAAGGTGGTACTGGCAGCCAGGGGAAGGAAGGCCTATTCTTGCACGAATCTTCGTGCATCAGGCCTCTAGTTGAAGATATTTAACAACCCAAAGAAGACGATGGGAGCCACAGCTCCCACAAGTAGCCAAGTGAATGGGGATTCCAGGGGAATCTCGGGCAAAAGAGGACAGTCACAGCTGGGGCAGGCTGAGGGGAGGACAGGTGGTGGATGGGACGCTGAACATTTGTCCAAAGGGTGCTAGTGTGGCTGCAGGGGTCCGGGTCTGCTCTGGCTGGGGGAGGAAGAGCAGGGAGGGATGGCTCTCACGTAGGAGATGCAAAGGGCTGGCTAGGGTAGGCCCAGTGGTATCCAGTCAGGGTTCCCTGGGGTCTGGGCTCACAGAGTGGTGGGAGGCATTGGTTGGGGCAAAAGGAGAAATAGCTGTTGCCCTAGTTTTATCAGCTGAATTAGCAACTCTGGTTTGCAAAAATAATAAAATAGGCAGCTGACTGTTTGGTGCTATCGTTGTTTTGCAGTGAAGTAGAGTGGGGACCCAGTTTAAGACTCCCTGATCTACTGAACAAACAAATTACCGCAACAACAAAACAATCAGAACTAAAAAAAAAAAAAAATGGTAGAGTGCACATATTTGAGCTGAGGAATGGCCATTTTGAAGGCACCTTCCATTTCGCAAGGGATTCACTGAGAATTCTTGTAACGGAAGCCACTTGAGTAGATTTAAATTATTTTTCAATCTGAATATTGGTTTTAAATATAACTTTTCAAAGACACATTTATTGTGTAGAACAAAACATATTGCTGTCCACCCTCACAGACAGACGAGGCCGGGTCAGGTCTTTAAAATCAAAGCAGAGTAGAAGTTTGCAGCCATTTTCCCAATTCATCACTTTTTTTAAAAAAAAAAAACCTGTTTAAATACACTCTTCATCTTCATGTTAGATTAGAAGATATACTTTTTGCCTGAGATATTCATTTCAATTGCACAGGAAAATGTGAGGTTTCTTGGATCAAGTAAAGCAGAAATATTTGCTGGACAATATAGCCAAGGCCAGATATTTATCTTCCCACAATCTATAATCATGTTGAATTTTATAATTCAAGTCTAAATGAACTCAAAAAACTTCTACTAAATTCAGAGGTAACTGTTACTTCCTCCATGAATTAGTAAATAACCTTCACAAAGTGAAATGTGAACTCCGCTATCCCCCTAGCTCCACCTCCCCCTTCACTCCAACCTTAAAGTATACACTTGCAAAGTTTCTTTCTCTTATAGTCTCCTTTAAAGGCCAGTTTCTAGCAGACAATTCAACTAACTGCTGTATTTTTCCATATATGATGCCAGGGAATAGAAACAAGTGAGATAGTTTCTTATATGATATAATTGTTTCCACTAAAACTCAGGAAAGCAGGAACCAATCCATCAACAAGGGCAAACAAAAGATTGTGTAATCCCCGAACTTTAACTTTTGATCACTTATAAAAGTAAAAGCTAAATAAGCCATAAACTAAAGAGATGGCAACTGTCAAGGTGTAGGGCTTCTCCTTCTTTGTTCACTGCAGAATTGTTACATTTTTTGCCCTCTCTTGCCTTTCCTGTTCAACACCAAAATCACAATCACAATCCCCATCTATTTTAATCTCACATCGGTTTCGAAACCAGAACTGAAGCAGGGGCAGCCACTGCTCAGCACATTCGTTATATGTGTAAGTGAAGCATTACTTTCTGCAATGCCTATCTGAGCACGTGGATCGCAAGACGCCTTTATACCAATAAAAATAAAATGCAAGGGCTGTGTGCTATAGTCTTCTTTTTCTCCAAAAGTGAAAATTAATACTGACGAATGATTCCTTTTGTCCTCAAAGAACTAAAGACTACGGAGTTTGAGTCTCTAGCTGAGAAGTCATTAAGAAGGTGAGAATGTGGTTGAAGCCTACATTTAAAGAGCTAGAAGAGGCACGCGTTGATTCATGGACCTCCTAGACCAACCAACATTTTCCTCTACCTCCCAAAGTCCAGTTGGATTCACCATGGTCAACAATCATTCTTGATCGAGCTATTATACACTAGGGATGGATTCCTGTTTGTTTGTTTTTTACGTTTTCAACCTCTTCTCCATTTGCTCATTTACCTTTGCCTATAAAGCTATTCATTTTTCTAAACTAAAAATTTATCTCTAACTCCCTTCCTGAGGACTACTTTCTTCTTTAAACCATCAAAATTTTTAAGAGTTCTTTATGTCTTCTGTCTCTACTTTCTCATCTCCTGCTCAATCTATAATTGTCTTCCATTCTCAAAACTTGACTGAAAGCACTGGTCACTTTGCCCTTTAGATGATCACATATATCCTTCTAATTACCAAACTTTCCTGTCCGTCATCATCCGCTTACATCTCTGCAGCATTTGATACTATATAATATCACTTCATTCGTACGGCTCATTTCTCCCTTGTCTATTAGTCAAACGGAAAACCATTTCTCTACATATACACTTGAAATACAGGCATTTCCTTTCAATTTATCTCCTCAGTAAGAATGTCTACCCCCACAAATGTTCTCCTCAAAGACATGTGTGTAGCTTTTAAATCAGTGTCTCTGACTATGAATCCTCTCCTGAGTCCTGGACCCATATTCTAACTGCTCAATAAACGTTCCCACCTGGAATCTGCTAATTCCTCTAACAACACATATTCCATATCAAACCATCGTCTTTAGCCTGTTTTTCCTCCTGTTGTTCTTACTTCTTTGGAAATGTTTTTACTTTTCTAGATGACTAATGGTTTCTTCTCTTTGATCCTCAAGCACTGATAAGCCACTTTCCAAAGGTGAGATTTGGAAATACAACATTGAGTCTAACAGTGATTCGGCATGCTTCCTTATGATTGCAACGATTATTCTGGACTTTGAGTGCCAACACCAATCTCACGGTGCTAAAGTACCTATGACACCATTAATTCATCTTAAAAACAGCTTCTGAGTTATGACAATATAGGACAAGAACTCTTCCAATAACACAGCTGTAATTTTCCAGGAATAATAGCTCCCATAGTAGGGATTTGATGAAAGAAGGACATGAGTTGTGTTTGATGTCTTTTCTTTCTTGAAACATCTCCATGAATGGTCCTTCCTGATGAAGAATCAATCTCTTTGGTTACTCTAACTTATTATTTTATAACAGTAGTAAACATTTACTCAGAACCTGCAATGTGGCTGACATTGTCTAAGCCCCTGCTGATCCTCATCACTACATCACTAGGCTATGAGGTACCCATCATTGACTCCTGAGTGGTGCTGTATATGGCTGCATGTTGTGCAGTGGGGTCCCCTTTAGGACAATAATCTTTGCAGACATATCTTTTGTCCTTGATGATGCCTATTTTACAAGTGAAGATATCAATCAGAGAAAGACATTAGGAAAATTGCCCAAAGTCACACAGCTGCTAAGCCATTTCTGAGCAAGGATTCAAATAATGTAAACCAACTTTCTGGCACCTAATTTTCTGCTTAAGTAATATACCAAACCCTGTTTGCTCATATTTCTTTTGTAGCAGATATCACAAATATTTGCTTTTGCGCTTGTCTCCTCACTTAGAACGTGAATTTCACTAGGAGAAGAAGAGATTAATTTCTCAAACTGTTATTCTTATTACATAAAAAGGGCCTAGAAACTGGTATATAGTGGCATTCAATAAATTGTAGCTAATGTTACTCATTTTTATCATTCTTACTACAGCTTTGTCACAAAGTAAATGATTAATTAAAGATTGTTGAATAAGTGACTACGCTAATTCTTTGGTGTGTCAACTGAGTATACTGAAGACCTGATCTCAAGGAAACTATATGGGGAGGATGTTAACTAATTTTTGTTCCATATAAGCTTACTGATCAGACTCTGGGACAGAAATTCATTCAAGCATTCAAATGTGGAGTTAAGCAAGTTACATGTATCTTTTAAAAAATTGCTTATTGATTTTTAGAGAGAGAGAGAAATGGAGAGGGAGAGAAACAGCTATGTGAGAGCGCAACATGGATTGGCTACCTACTCCATGCCCCCTACTGGAGATCCAGCCTATGACCCAGGCATGTGCCCTTGACCAAGAATCAAACTGGCAACCTCCCGGTGCAAGGGATGGTGCCCAACCAACTCAGCCACGTCAGCCGGGGCCACATGTATGTTCACATGGTTGGCAAATCAGCCAGTGATTGAAGTGTGGCCCCAATATTTTTCAGTCATTGATAGTTGTGTTCTCTAGAACAACAACAAAAAAAAGTATTTTGCAAGAGAGAGCAGCTTGATGGACTGCTCCAAGGATGAAAATGAATTGACATACGTGAAAATATTATGCAAAGAAATCAGCAGATAGTGCTGATCGGTTCAGAAGAAGAAAAGTTGTTAACTGAGCTTACAAGAATAAAGATTATTGTCATCAGATGGTTTCATAAAGGGGACCCCAGACAAACTGTTATTATAAGAGTGTTATACCATGGGAGAAAGTGAAAAGCAATAGCTCTCTTAAATGTATTTGATTAACAACATCTGCTAAAATTCTCTTTAACAAATGACCACAGCCAGAAATATATATGTCCTAAGGAGAGGCTGTTGGTAGCTAAGAGGCCCTTTGGGGGAAATTCATCTGATGAAAACCCTCTGGAGGATGTAAGGGGGATTATGTGAATGCACATGTCTACTTCTATTCTTGGATGGGATACATTTTTTAAAGTGAAACAAAGTTCCACGTTTAATGCCGTACTAGTTGTACTAGACACCACTGCCCTATCAGTGGTCTTTTGACTAGAACTGGCAACCTAAGCAAAAGTACAAATTAATTTCTCATAAATGCTTTATAGAAACACCTATTTTGATTTTTGCCCCATATTTTTTTTTTAGATTAAAACATTTCTAAGAGAATGTAGACATTTTAAACATAATATTTATTTTAGAATCAAAACATATGGAACTGGAATAGTCCTAACACGCAAACCAGTGTACCAGTATTATTTTACAGTAACTGAATTACAATGCAGAGTCATTAAATACTTAGTCACCATGGCAAGTGGGAGAATCAAGCATTTATGTTCTCTTTCAATGTTCTCACCATCATAGTACTCTTCTTCTGATACATGCTATTGTTTGATTGCATGTTAGGAGATTAAATGGCTGAAAAGTCAAAGAAAAAAAAAACAATCCTTCATTTTAATGCTAACTCAGAGTGCCTTGAAGAAAGGGGTTATCAGCTGAATCATTAAATACAGTTCACTTGCAGTTTCGTGGAACTGAGACTTGAATCAACCCCAAAAGGGCCCCGCATGAACTCTGAGACTAAGTGAAACGGTATCCTAACACACGTTTTACTATGTCACTGAAATATTTACGTTGGGTGTTATAAATCTACATGACAAATCCTGGAAACCACCTGAAAGCCACAGGAAATATTCTATCCTTGCTCAATCTATGGAAATAGTTGATGGCAAAAAAAAACCAAAAAAACAAAATTCAGAGTTCAGAGCTAATGTGCAGTATCTCCTAACACGATGAGGATACTGTTACTTGAAGCTGAACATCTACTATTTTGCAGGATGTTAATTGGCTGCCATCTTGATAGAACAAGGAACAAAACAGACAAGCACATTTTCCAATTGGCCTGTACGATAGAAATCAAGCTACCAAGCAGCAAATGGTAATACCGTGATTATTCAGGTAATATTAAATCTGACTCCTCATTAGCCTCCAATGTAAATTTAAATTAATCGATGATGCTGGTAAATGTCTGGCATGCCAACACTTAGTTATTATGAATTTAAATTAATTTTAATGATCTCCAGAAAGTTTGGCAAAACTCAAAATGTTGTCAGGCTATACCTGTAAATGAAGGTCATTCTGAAATGATGATACCTGAACACAGAACAAAATTTTTAAAAATATATATATTTTATTGATTTTTTTACAGAGAGGAAGAGAGAGGGATAGAGAGTTAGAAACATCGATCAGCTGCCACCTGCACACCCCCCACTGGGGATGTGCCTGCAACCAAGGTACATGCCCCTGACCAGAATCGAACCTGGGACCCTTCAGTCTGTAGGCTGATGCTCTATCCACTGAGCCAAACTGGTCAGGGCTAGAACAAAATTTTTTAAGTTAAAAATATACTTTTTTCTACTAACAAGTCAGCATGTGTTGAAGTTCTGATATGTGTTTTGATAATTAAGGTTGTATTTTTCACACTCCATGGCTGACATAAGGCTACCATGGGAAAGGTGACAGTGGAGTGGCCAAAGCTTGCGTCATTTCCTAACCACCTTTGAGACCTATGTTCAATTTTAATACTTTAGTCATGAAATGGCAGAAGGATAGAAGAAGGCTTGGAGGGCTTTCAAAGCATTTAGTTCTACCTGAAACTTGGCTTTCTAAAAGCATGACTGGGAATAGATTATGTTTAGACTGAAATTTTTGGTAATCCTTTAACTCTATGCAGAGTCTAATCTCACCTAAGTAACGTCACTTTGATTTAACTGTAAGTCGATTAGACTTCAAGAATATCTGCACTTTTATATGATTAGACAGATTACAAAATTATCTAGACTGTCTTGACTCTTAATGCCAAGGAACAGATCCTTATACTACATTGTCTGGAATCTTAGAAGGCACTTCATAAATGTTTGTGGAATTTCATATAACTCATGTGTAAATGAATAAGTGATTTGTAGTTGCTGATAGATTTGAAATACAGAGTCCAGAATTGTAATAAATCCATAAAAGTAACCCTCTTGATTCCTTTAGAAGCCTAAATGCATCACATTTTACTTAAGAGCAGACTATACTAAGAGCCACTAACAATCTTACTCTGGGTATTTATTTAAATTAATAGAAATTCATAAACTAGTTAACCTGGGTCAGTTTTGAAATAATTTATAGACTACGCTGTGTAGTTAGAATAGGGAAATACGGCTAGATTTATTTTCGAGAGCATGTTTCTTATTTGGCATTGTGTATTTATTTGGTGTGCCTAACATTTTAAGTGAACTGGGTACACACACCATATATTCAAAGGGGCAGAACAGACTTTCTTTGATCATTTTGAAGTATTTTTATTACTTTAATATCCTTCTTGTTATATAAACTACTTAAAATGTGTGTAAAGAGACTGGGCATAAATCCCAACTAAATTAATAACTGAAATCAGAGGAAAATGTCCTCTAATCTTACCCTCATTTTTTCTGAAACTTGTAAGCAGTATATTTTTATTCCTTTGTTAGCCTTCGGCAGAGAATGAACATAGAGTACCCTTGGACCACCTCTTCCTGATGGTCATGTCCATATTGTCCCATAGAAAATGGGGAAATGTTAGTACTTTAACCACATTGTACACTCTGGGGGCACTTCATGGCCTGTATCTCCCCAAAGCTTTTCTCACACTCAGGTAATCAAGTTGGACGCTAAGAGAGATGCAGCTACTCTTTCCACCCAGTAGAGTGCCATTTGATTTACCACTCTACTGCACAAAATGGTACTCTCGTGGCCTGAAAGACACAGTGGGGAGAATGTGGCTCATTACACCGTAATTGATGCTGCAGCTACCATTAATGTTAGTGCTGCTGCCAGAATAAGTGTGTTGCTTCCCATTCTGCTTCTTCTGTGAGACTGAGATTAGCCCGGTTCGGTTCATCCGCATGGACAGCCAACTGCCAGGCTAGCCCGACAGATGCACGGAGGCCACGCTGACTGGGGAGACAACCAAGATGTCAAGGTTCTAATGGGCTACCATGACCTGAACCACACTTTACCCTCTTCATCCACAAATGCATTATACATCTTCACAAATCCCAAGTGGGATGTTGTTCCGTATGAGTAAATTTTTGGATATTTGATACTTATCCTTGAAATGCCAACTTTTCTTCCTTTCACAAGTTGGGATGGACGCCTTTGTAAAGTGGTCCTGTACAATGAGTACTTTCTTAAAGAATATTTACCAAAATTTAACCGATGTCTAAATTATTCATAACCACCATGCGTAACAATAATTACTGCACTGTGCTACAACATGGCAAAGCCCACACACGTCTCTCCACATGTGCCATTCGTGTCTGCCTACTGGGTTTTTCTTTTTTGTTTTATGTAGCTTTTTCTAATGTTCCTGACTCTTTCCATCTTTATCCGGGCTTGTCACTTTTTGCTGAGGTCAATTTGCCTGATTTCTAAAGGCAAGAAAACTTGCAAAGAAAAGGGCTTGGAAAATAAAACTGGGTTTTCTAATAACCATGGGACATCTCTATTAGCTCCTTGCAAACTTTCTGTGGCTTATTGTCTGGTTCTTAGCTATACTCCCTACTGTTGAGGTTTTAGAAAAAGTAATGTCCAACTAAGTTAAATCTTTGCTCATTTACATTCAGTATATTATTTTTTCCTTTCATTTTATAGTTTTTATTTTCCCTTTTATTGGTAGTACTTTATTGGAGGTGTCTTTGGACCCTTTGTAGAAGCAGATATTTATCATTTATATCTGCCTTCTGCCTCTTGTGTGTATATATGTGTGATATATGTATGCACACAAAGGTATGTGTCTGTGTGTGCCTGCCTCTGTGTGTGTATGCGTTGTCTTTTTATTCAGAAAACACTGTTGCTAATCACAGTCTCTTTGAAGGATGTGAGTGTGCCTGTCATTGCTATGATGATCTTCACCTCCTGCGTGTTTATCATCTTTGCTCAGGAGCCCCTGTGACATACAAGTGGCTGAACTTTGGGATGGCTGGCTTTCCCCTGCCACAGATCTGTGTGCTGCAAACAAGCATATCTTTACGAAGCATGCAAGTCTCCATTTTAACACTTATATATTAGGAAAAGCACACTTCTTAGGAATCTTTAGGAATACCTGAGTACTAATGTCTGGCCACTTAGCAAATGCATGTAGCAGATTGTCCCTGCTGTTGTCACCACGCACCATTGTACCTGGGAGTAAAGAACTAATGTCAGCCTTGGATGAAACTTAGCTAAATTAGTTCCTTCCCCTTCCAGGTGATCAGATTTACTATTTTAAAAGTAGCATATAATGGAATAGGTCCAATGTAAAAAACTGGCTTTATCACAGATTCATAAAAATTTAGCATGATAAGGGGTCTTAACAATAATACTTTGGGTAGCAGGAATACACAAACTCCATATAAAGAAGAGCGTTCTGTGGAGAAAATGAAATTAATTTAATTTTCATACATTAAATGCTCACTATGTATTGGGCACTGAATTAAATGCTATAGATACTTTTTCTCATCTGATCTTAAAAACAGGTGTCAGGAGAAGATTTGACTTTGGGGGTGGGGGGTGGGCACATGTTACAATATACAGATCTTGTAACACAGAAACCCATACCTAAAACCTATATGTTCATGTTGACCAATGTCACCCCAATAAATTTAATTTAAAATATATCCTAAAAACAATCGTATAAAATGGATATTGTTATCCCAGTTAGTAGATAATAAAAATACGAGACCAGGAAGGGTTCATTCATCTTGCCCAATCTTATAAGTATTAAACAAGAGCAGTCATTATGTAAAACTAGGTCTATTAGACTCTAAAGACCAGGCTCTCTCCACTGTTTTACTCCTATGCCTCTCCTATGGAGAATTTTTTTTATATCTGTTGTCAAAAAACCCATTGAGCTGGGTTAGTCATTCCCAGCAACACTTCAAGACTAGCCTGTCTCTTTTCAGTAGCAATTCAATCTTTTCCTATTCTTCTACTCCTCTCCATGCATTGATGCCTGCCTATCGTGATGGGAGGCAAATTCGTGAATGAAGTCTGCTCTTTCAATGGCACAGTGTGAGTTTGTGGAACTGGGATATAAAAACAAGTGGAGAAATGGGGAGCAAAGTCTAGCTGCCTCCCAGAAGGCCGCTCCAGACGACAAAGGGGGCAGCCGTGGGTCAATTCAAGCTAGAAAAAGTAGATCTGACATATGAGTTCATCATTATTTACGGATTTTCTATTGGATTTTCCCCCAAATACTATACTGCCTTTCAAATGGGCAGTAAACATTTATCTTGTAGACTGTGCTTGAAAAGGTTATCCACAACTTAGAACGTAAATATTCTTTAAAAAACAGCAACTATAAAGTCACATGCAACTGTATGTTCCTTAAAAAGAGTCTCTAATGAAGTGGATATGATGTTGCCTTTATCATGCCTCAGCTGTCTATATTTGTACCATGAAAACATTTATAATCAATGTTCCTTCCCAGTTCACTTGAGGGTTACACACAGGAGAAATTTGGAGCATGTCCGTTTTCATTCACCTATTCAAAACGTGTGAGCCGGTGACAGACTCAAACAACAACAAAAACCATTGGGTCAGATCTTGTAAAATTATAGCTTTGAAATCATTCAGCAGAGTGGACGGCTTCCCTGGTCTCTCCTGTGCTGACAGGGAGGAAGAGCACCGGGCAGCGTTTTTGGCCCTCGGAAGCATATAAAATCATACAACTTTTTTGATGCACACTAAGACAATAACTATAAAAATGTCAAATGCTTTTCCAAAAAGAGAATGTTTGAAGCACAGCAAACTTTAAAAAAAAAAAAAAAAAAAAGCACTCGTAGCAGCAGCAAGACTTCAAACTTGAAGACTTTAGCAGTAGGGACTCTCAAAAATGTCAGACTGAAAAAATGAGACACAGCCTAACAGCCCACAGAAACACATGTAGAACAATGATCATTTCGATAGCATGCCATTCTGAGTGGCAGCCCAGTGTGAGGAAGTTAAAGTGAAACAGAGCCACATGGGAACAGATTGGTCAATGTTTCAAATAAAGATGAAAATACTGCAGATTGTATGTGTGTAGCTGAGAAGCAGAGAAGAAAACTATAGAAAGATCCAGTGGGTTCTAAATGGCGCAAACATCCAGAGTGTAGCAGTCTGAGGGGATTGGCTAAATCCTTTCTTAGCTCTTTATTTAACCTTTTGCTGTTCAGGCAAGAGCTGACTATCCAGTTGCAGCTAAAATATAAATGCTGAATGCCCAAAGCTCAGAAATTACTCTGGAGGGAGACCAGTGAATTTTTAAATAGTATTTGCAGCATTAGCTTAGCTTTCATTTTTAAACAGTTCTTCAGAAGACTGATATGTTCATTCTTAATTATCCCTGCCCCAAAGTAATTCTGTCCCCTAGAAATAAGGACATCATAAGGAAAACTTATACAAACGCCAAGCTCAAATATTTTCCTTTTGCAAACAATGCCAGTTCCAGAAACACGTTACAAACAGCTGAGACTGAATTTTCTCTCGCCAGAACAAGAATGTTCGCATAGCAAAGGTCACCCATTGTAAAAAAAAAAAAAAAAGTATTTACTGATTTTTTTTTTAAAGCACATCGATAAATTGTAAAGATGTCTATAACACAAAAACCACATGGCAAACTTGGGCTCACTTTGTGAAAATATTCACTTTTCATCAGTTGTAGGTAAATGATAACATCCTGTTATAAGCACCTTCTGTATGACTTGTTCCAGGGAGAGCTATAGGGAGTCGGGTCCAAAGGAAGAAGAGGGCAGAGATTACTATTCGTAAGGAGCTCACTATTTACTCAGAGCATAGCAAGCAAACGTTCCTCAAGAATGTTACCCTCTTAAAGCTTCCATGTATTTTGATAAGAACAGAAAGAGTCTCCTCCAGAATAAGCAAAGAGATAGCATTTATTGAACACGTACAATATGCTGGGGACTGTGCTTTATGCTTACATATACACTGTCTTAATTCATGAACACTATTAGGAAGGCACTATTATTATCTCCATCTACAGATGAGAAAATGGAGGCTCAGGGAGGCTAAGAAAATGTGATCTGTCACGAAGAGGTAGCATGGGCTTTGGGGACCCCTGTCTGATTCCCAGGCTCCGTGTATTTAACCACTAAAAAAAATGACCAGGAAGTGAGGTATTTGAATACAAATTAATTTGTGTTCCCTTTGGCCAAGAAGACTGAATTCAGTGAAATGACCACAGCATCAATATAAGAGCATATTTAGGAATTTCTCCCAAACGTAAAAACATATTCTCAAACGATCTTGTCCGGCTAAAATTTAGTCAAACGCTCCACCAAAACTGAGGTAACACCAGGTGAATGAAAGCCTATTTAGCTTGGAATTAACTTGAAATATGCAAATTTAATTTCTGTTACTAATTCACTTTTGCAATGGTCAGAATTCTTCTGAAAAAAAAAACTGGCATTTCAAGAGAGTTTTTAAAAGTAATAGAAAAACCACAGGTGAATAAACTTTCAATAAAAACAGAGATGGTCAGGATTAAAATGCTTTACTATATATGGAAACATAAAAACCAACCGGCATTTTTCAAATTAATTTGTAAGTCCAGCTTCACACCAAATACATTCAAAACTGCCTCCTGCATGCCTGAGATGAGCTGTAAATAGAGTCAATACACACTATGATATGCTGCTAAAGGCCTAAGAATTCGCTCAAAACACAAACCAGAGGAACTAAAAGCCCATCATCTGGGATCTGTTTTATCCCAAGACCCTCAGAAACCTACGTTATTACTTAACTTAGTAGCACAATAATAATTTATTTTTTTAATTAATTTTTAAATGTATTTTTATTGATTTCAGGGAGGAAGGGAGAGGGAGAGAGAGTTAGAAACACCGAATGAGAGAGAATCATTGATCAGCCGCCTCCTGTACACCCACTACTGGGGATGGAGCCCGCAACCTGGACATGTGCCCTTGACTGGAATTGAACCTGGGACTCTTCAGTCCCCAGGCTGACGCTCTATCCACTGAGCCAAACCAGCTAGGATAGCATAATAGTAATTTAAATGTGCAGTCATGTTATCTGATAAAATCCCTATTGACTATTAAACTACATTACAGTTCCATCAAATTATCACTGTTCTGCCGAAGCACACACGCACTCACCCATGAACATACACGTACCAAGTGGTGTCTGAGGGTGGTGTTAAAAATAAACTGTAAGGCAGTAGCTCTAATACAAATACTCAAGTAAACTGTTAATCATTCATCTGTAACACATTCTTCTTTGTAGGTTTTGTGCTCCCTAAAACAGTGGCTTTCAAACTGTTTTGACTGTAACCCACAGCAAGAAATACATGTTATGTCACACCCAGAAAGCGCGCGCGCGCGCACACACACACACACACACACACACACACACACACACACACAATTGGAACAAATTTTAGAAAATAATACTCTTACTACATTCCAAACACTAATTTGTACTCTATTTCACTTTTTAAAATGTTGATTACAACTCACTAATTTGCTTTTACAACCAGCTAATGGGTCATGGGCAGCAAGTTGAAAAAAATAGCACCCTAAAGTGCCTAACTGCCAAGTAAAACGTTTAAGGATGAACAAAGGAAAAATAACTCTTTGGGTTGGTGGCCAAGAAAGTATTCAAGATATTTGAGTTGGCCCTTGAACAATAAAGGAAAAATAGTATTACATCCACTAGCCAGATGGGAAAACTAAGGGAAAAGAGCATAAATGTTTTGTTTGCTTAATCACTTAGTCCCCAGGAGAATCCTCACACGTACTGGATTCTATTGTGGTGCCCAGCCAGCATGGTCAAGCTTTTCTATAACTAGAAGCAATGAGTCTTGTCCACCCACCTGCACACAGAGCAGGCTCTATGAGCTTTGTTTGGCATAAGAACATCATTGATCTCAATGACCACTGCAGCATGGGGATGGCTGAGGTTGGGCCAGGAGCTCAGCTGTGATGGGGAGAGGGAGTAACTGAAAACTTTCTGCAGTGAGACTCCACAGGCTTTATTAGAACACTCTTACCCATTTAAAAATGTAAATATTTGACACTATAATTGAAATAGAAAAGTAGAGCAGTATTTCTGACCATTTCTTTTTTTTAAACATTCATATGAAAAAATTTCAAACATACATGAAATAAAGAGAATAAAATAAACCCCCATATAGCCACATCCCACAATTATCAAGATTTTGCCACACTCGGATATACATATACTAGTATGTGATCTATGTTGTGGTTGTGCTTGCAGAAGTATTTTAAAGCAAATTCCAGACACAATTCCACTCCTACTTATTTAGCACATATCTCTAAAAATATATGTTCTTTGTATAACCATAATGTCATTATTGTATTTAAAAAATTTAACAATAACGCCGAAACCGGTTTGGCTCAGTGGATAGAGCGTTGGCCTGCGGACTGAAAGGTCCCAGGTTCGATTCCGGTCAAGGGCATGTACATTGGTTGCAGGCACATCCCCGGTAGGGGGTGTGCAGGAGGCAACTGGTCGATGTTTCTCTCTCATCGATGTTTCTAGCTCTCTATCCCTCTCCCTTCCTCTCTGTAAAACATCAATAAAATAAAATTTTTAAAAAATTGATAGCAAACAAAATTCATTCGAAAATGCAAAGGTTAACACATTTCTGTAAAAGGAATATACAGATAGTAAATAAACACATTAAAATATTCAATTAAAAAATTAACAATCCCCTAGTATCCTCTAAGTCATATTCATACTTACCAGACTATCTCAAAATTGTTTTGCATTAATTAGTTTTCTAGAATCAAGATCTAAATAAGGTCTGCACATAATGCTTGGTTAACACGTGTCTTATGTTTTTGTAGCCTAGAGTAGCACTCATCCTTCAATCCCAACCTCAATTTTATTGCACACGTTTGACTTACTGAAGAAATCAAGTAACTTTTCTTGTAAAATGTCCCACATTCCAGATTTATCTGTTTAGTTTCTCAAGAATCATTTAACATATTCCTCTATCTCTCATATTGCCCATGAACTAGAATTTAACTTTAAATAAGATCCCCATTCAACTTTTTTTTAAGAACATTTCATAAATTGTGCTGCTTATTATATATAGAGGCCTGGTGCACGAATTCATGCATGGATGGGATTCGGCTGCCCACCCTGATGGGGGCCGATTGTTGCTGGGCTGTCGGGGGGAGGGGAACCGGGAGGTTGGCCGGTTGGCCCCACCCCCAATTGGGGTGGGGATCCAGATCAGGGGTGGGGCTGACTGGGGGGAGAGGCTGTGGGTGGTTGGGAGGGGCCAATTGGGGCCCTGATTGGGCTGGTTGGCCACTGCAGTGAGCATCATAGCTACTGGTCTTTCTGGTTGTTTCAGTCCTTCTGTCGTTCCAGTTGCTTGCCTTTTATATACATAGATATCATGTCAGAAGGTACACAATGTTAGGTTGCCCCAGTGTCTGCGACTCTATCATTGATCAGTGAATTCAGGTGGTGACAAACTGATTCAGCCACTGGAAAATTCTCTATCAACATTTCATCTAATGGTTTAATTAACTGACACCTTTGCCTGAATCAATTGTTTTATAAGGGTTTGCAAAATGTTGGTCTAATTCTTCCCCTCTATATATAGCTATTAAGAACAATTCTGTGAAGAACGTCTCCACTAAATGGTTTAGATACACAGAAATATGAATACTAAAGGAAAAGCAGGATGAATGCTTAGGTCTTTCTCTTTAATTCCCAATTTTCAGAATAATAATTTGGAAAATAATGAGTTTTTTATTTAAACGTATGGACTTGTACGCATTCAGTGTGTTTCAAATACTTATAATCATAATTATTATTGATAATCTAATCGTTTCCTCTTTAGATTTAGCCACATCCCTTCACATTCCTCTGTGTCTATTTGACAAGACATCATTAGTATTTTTTATTATTTCCTTGCTTACTGGCAACACAAGATGACCCAGGCACGTCTTGTACATCTCTGGCCTCATTTCTGGATTGACCTATTCTTCAAAAAAGCTCTGATACCTTTTAGTGGGAAAAGCCCTGATTCCTTTTAGTAAAAAATGGTATGAAGAGACCACAATCTGGGCATTAGGAGTGCTCATTGTTCCCGTTCTGAAAGAAGTACATTTTTGTAAAAAAAAAAAAAAAAAAATCAGCCCTAGCCGGTTTGGCTCAGTGGATAGAGCGTTGGCCTGTGGACTGAAGGGTCCCAGGTTTGATTCTGGTCAAGGGCACATGCCCAGGTGGCAGGCTTGATCCCCAGTGGGGGGTGTGTAGGAGGCAGCCAATCAATGATTCTCCCTCATCGTTGATGTTTCTATCTCTCTCTTCCTCTCCCTTCCTCTCTAAAATAAATAAAAATATATTTTAAAAAGTTTATTAAACAACAACAAAAAATGAATTCCAATTAAAGTTAAACACTACAGGATTTTCTGAGTGATGTGGGGCTGAAAACCTGGTTCCCAAGAACATTAACATAGGTACTTATTTTACCTTACAATATATGCAAATGGTTTCAAAATAACACCAACAAATGTAACTGCCAAAGTGGAACTATTAAATACGATTTCAAATTTCTCTGCAGCTTTATTTGATTTTGGACTATACTATGTACTCCACTATGAAAGTCACTTGAAATATTTCTCTTCTCTATTAATCATTTTATTTTAAAAACAATAAAGAACACTATTCCCGTCTTAAAATTGCAAAGCCTATCACCAATGAAATTATAGCAATTATAGATCTGGTCAAAATTGAAGCCCAGGTTATCAGAAAATGCTTCATTAATTCCCACAAAGGAGCAACGGTGATTTGACCTTGCCTCTAGCACCTGGGATATCAAAAGAACAAGTTCGCATTGACCAGTTAATCATTCTATACATGGTGTAGTCTAAGAGTAACTTCCTCTTACTGTTCTTTTTACAATCTGTGTACAGCACAGCAGAGCGCTAATGAGAAAATCCACAGAGTAGGCACTCAGTGAGTGTTCGCAGAATAAAAGAACAATACTAATGATAAATTGGCACCTACAACAGGAACAGATTTTCTTCAGTATGTTGACATACTATAGAAAGCAAGTCCCACAACAAGTGTCATGTGCAGTCTGTCACCTGTTTTTATCTTCACAACCTAAAGCCTAAACACTTTATAAAAAATATTTTTGGTATGTCAATGATATTTTGTTTTGGAGGGGTGGTCATACATGTTAAAATTTCTTTTAAAACACAGTTATGGGTTTTCTTTTTCTTGATTTTGAAAGACTGTAATCCTTCCACCTGCCTTCTCTCCTACTTAGTACCTATTACCTGTACTCCATCTTCTTCGTCTTCTCATAGCTTTCCTATGATGCCGAGGAAACATAAACACTTTAGCCCCCCTCCCCCAACGTCTGGTCTGTGTGATCATGTTGAAAGCAACATGACTTCCTGCAACACTGATATCCATCTTGGCAGCAGTGTGATGTAAGAACATCTCCTGTTGCTTCAATTAATAAACAGTATCATATATTTTCTGATTGAGTTAAAGTAAAAATGAAAGGTATGTATACGTCAAGTGATTATTATCATTTAAAGAAAGATTTCTGAAGAAAAACAATGAATGTGGAAAGATTGAGGATTTGGGAGGAGGATACTGGTAACCAATGATATAAATTTCTGGAGGAGTAGAAACGGTCTGAGATAAAGGTTAGGCTTCAAACAAAAGAAGAGCATTCCTGCCTCTGAGACTCAAGGAATTTACAAGGAATATATAAACATGGGGTAGGTATTCTCTGTTTGTATGGCATCGAGAAGTTGAGGAGCTAAGAGCTGATGGTCTGTTTTCTCCGTAAGCTATGTGAGGAAAGGCCATTCGCTAAGTGTTGGAATTATATAAGAGAAGATGACTAAACAGATAAAGAATGAATGAATTCCTGTTATGTGTTAGTCATGCTAGGTTACATATCTATTTATATAAAATATGCTATCATTATATATGTGCATGTTTTATTATGTATATGTATTCATGTATTTATTATTTCATCAAATGACTTATAACAAACGATCAAGTTGGCATTAATCTCCTGATTTTACAAAAGAGGGAAGTGTGGTTGGGAGAGGTTTGATATGTGCCCAAATGCACAAAGTGGTAGAGCCAGAATGGGAACTCAATCTGTCTGACTCTAATCATAAGTCTGGAGGGAATAAAAGAGAAGCAACAAATAAAAGATCATGGAATGTCATTTATGGGTTCTGAAAAAATCAGAAATGATCCTATATAATGAAGAGCTAATATGCTAATTAGACCGGATGGCGGAACAACCTTCCCGATGACCTTCCAGGCGAAGCCCGGCCTGTGAGGGCCAAGCCCATTGCACGAATTTCGTGCATCAGGCCTCTAGTATATTCATAATACAAATGTACAGTAGGTTATCAGAAGGCAGCTTTTAAGATCAATCCCCTATTGAGAGGTTTGCATGGTCAATGAAAGCAGTAGATGCTGCCAGTGCCACTCCCCTATATTCGTGGCACTCACCTTTCCTGTGCATGGGGAGGACTTCTTAACACAAGCAACTGAGACCCTGTGCCTTGGAGCTTTCTCTAGCTGCATAAACAGGCTTGGCCCTCAGTCAGAAGGGATGCAGTTCCCCCTGGGAACAGCCTCAGCCCATGTCCCATGGATGTTGGTGAATTTCCCTGTGTGCCTTGCCTCTGGTGAGTCATGTTCCTCACAGTGGCACAGAGGTCCACGGTTTAATTGAGCCCTAGTTGCCGACAGCAGCAACCTCCTTCTTAACACACCCTGCTTCCTTCCCTTCTCTGTCTCACTTCCTCATGCCTTCACCCATACCTCCCAGAATCACTTCCTGAGTAAACTGCTGGCACTCAATTCCTCACCATCCAATTCTGGGGAATCAAAACCAAAACAGTGGAGAAAAGAGATAAAGAAGTCAAGGAATTGAGAGTGCTGGTGAAAGAGTAATTCTGATGCCTAACATGAGATCCATTTAAGTAAAACAAGAACAAAAGTCCAGAGGAGGTGAGGGGAGTAAGGAATCGCTAAGAAGGCAAGTGAGCTGAGGTCTTTGTAAGGAAGACCAGGAGGCTCAGTGAGAGTGAGGAGATCGGGCAGGTGGAAGTAGACAAGAGAGAGTATGATACCTGGGACTGAGATTTCAGGTAGGACAGTTGGAGGTGATGATAAGGTCAAGGGTAGAGCTGAATGCTAATGAAAGTGGCGGTCATGAAACTAAGAGCTGGAACGATCGAGGTGTTTTCTCGAGAAATATTGAAATCTGCTAGGATGCTTGGGAAGAAGAGAAGCCTAGGAGACTGTCCAAGGGAGGAAGTGACCTGAATATAGGCAGGCAGACATGACAGAGCATGTTAAAGGTGATAAAGCTGAAGGAGGCAACTTTCAAAGGAGGAGGGAGAGGGTGAAAGAGGTAGTTTGGAACAGGATAATGCAATGCGACACCACTTCCTGTGGGTGCTGCATACACAGGGCTTCTCCCGTTGTTACCTGAGAGGGGAAAAGAAAGGACATGCTCAGGGGGAACACTGGGTTTTCCCAAAGGCCTGGAGCTGAAGGCAGCATACTATGTGGAGACAGTGGGTGTGGAGGAGGCCTTTTTTTTTTCCTACAATGGAAAGGAGTTTTCAGTGTGCACAGTGGAAAGAGCTGGAAGGGAAGTCAGCAAAGGGAAGATAAGCTGGTGGGAGAAAGGGAGGATCCCTGTATCAGGTGACATCACAAGAGAGGACTCAGGACCCCAGAAGCTATGGGGGCTGAGTAGGAAGGGGTGGGAGACGGAGAATAACTGGGTAAAAGGCCAGGATGGTGGTGGCATCACACCACATGCGAGAGCATGGGTTTTGGAGTCAGATGTAAGCTCTGGATCTGCAATTGCCTCTGGGATCTTGGCGACTCTGGATCTTGGTCCCATTATCTAAATGCTTCCTGGTTTTTACAAGGGCAATAGTTACCTTTAAGAATTATTTAGGATGAAATGTAGAATGTTTAGTCTCACCTCTGGCTCAGAGTAAGCACTCAATAAATGTTAAATAGCCACATGGTTTTGAATAAATCTTTTGGTAAGACAGATTTAAGTTGACCAAGGGTCCTAGGTATTGTTAGGATCCATGTATTTTATATCTAACAGGCAAAAATTTAAAAGAGAGAGAGGGAGGGACGGAGGGAGGGAGAAGGAGAGAGATCAGTTAAAATAGATTCATTTTTCTTAAAAATTAAAAATTATGAAGCTGTGTATATGCCAGATTTTCTGTTACTAGAGCTGGGACTAGAGGGAGGCATGGAATTTAAGAAGAAGAACCTCAATGAGTGCCTCCTTGAATGTGGTATCTATGTGCCTCTCTTGCTAATCCTGGCCCTGTCTGTCAGTAACTCCCGTTTAGACTAGATGAGCAGTTAAGACTCCAGAGAAGAGCCATTCCACATACAGACCCTCGTCAAGGCAATCAATGAAGTATATGGACATGTATTAAAAGCAGGATGACTTGCCCTAGCTGGTTTGGCTCAGTGGATAGCGTGTTGGCCTGTGGACTGAAGGATCCTAGGTTCCTGGGCTTGATCCCTAGTGGGGGGTGTGCAGGAGGCAGCCAATCAATGATTCTCCTCATTGATGTTTCTTTCTCTCCCTTTCCCTTCCTCTCTGAAATCAATAAAAATATATTAAAAAAAAATTTTTTTAAAGTAGGATGACTATCTTGCTACCCTGTGGATGGCCAAAAAAACATGTCTCAGAGCTTTGCATCAGAATTTATATTGACGGATTCCTATCTTATAGGAAATATTTTATTACTATTTCAAATTAAGTTAAACATGGTCAAGAGCATCTTAATAAATCCAAAGCTGGGAGAATTAATCAGCTATTTCATGAACTGTGCTTCTTGGATTCACATACGGATAATACATTCAGGTGAGGACACTTTTATGTACACAAATTAATAGCACTGGCAAAGAAAATCTAAATTGAAGCATGATTCACACATTTTATAATCATTATCACCTGCCAATATGTATATAACTTAGCAGTTGCTTTTTGGCTACAACATAAACATTGAAGAGCTACTGCAGCCTCATTTTTTACACCTTTCAGCCTTTATTTGGGTTTAATACACACTTTTTTTGGTGTGTGTTAGTCATTGTTCAAAGTACTTACTCACGAGCTACTTCAGTTAATCCTCATCAAAGCCCATCAGGTATTTCCAGTTATGACACTATTACTACTTAGTTTAGTGTTAAAGACACGATTTGTTTTCATGCTATGTTATTTTATACCATCAGCCTTTGCAATGTGTGTTGTCCTTTGCAATAATTAAGTGGGAAATGTTTCCGTCTCTATCCACATGGACTTTCTAAGACATACATTTTATTGATTAAAACTCATTGATTTTAAAGGTATAAGAAAGTTAGGATTATAAAGAGAAAAGAAAAAAAGTACTGCTGTGTACTTATAGCTGCTTTGGCCTGTTCAGCATCCATTGTCCCTTCTTCTCTGTGTCTAGTGTCCTCCCTGCTCCCCTGAGGGAACTACCCCTCCTTCTGCATTTGTCCTGCATGGGACTGTCAATCAAGTGCCCTCCTCTCCTTTTCGGGATGTGGGCATATGATCCAAGACAGACCCAAGGAACTCTCACTTCCTGGAGGTTGGGGACAATGACACCTGAACAGAAACAGGTGAACCTGATTCTCCCCTGAGGAGGTGCCCTGGAGACAGGATTTTCCAGTTTCTGCTCCCTGGGACCTCACAGCTGCACTGCTTCCTCCCTTCCCAGGGTTTGATTATTCTGACTTCCTTGAATTCTACAAGCAACCCCAAGTCCTCCTAATGAATTAATTTATTGATTGAATTAGCCAGAGTCTGTGTCTGTGGATTGCAACCAAAAATATATACTGATACATATCGTCTTAATACTTCTAATTTATATCTAGTACGCTCAAGGATTTTGCATAATCATATGTTTACATAGGTAAAATTCACTTAGTTCTGTCCCTGTTATACATACGGATGTCTCCAAGGGTTTCTATTAATCTTATAAATAACCCTACAATGATTATTTTCATGCATACACTTTTTCCTATCTTGGATTCTTTCCTCTGAGAGAGTCCCAGAAGTGGAATTACTGAGTCAAAGAGCACAGATATTATTATGGCTCTTGAAATATTTTGCCAAAATGCTTCCTAAAAGGTCTCTGACAATTTATAATGAATTCAATTACTCATTTTTATCCAAGTTATGGTTGATACTTACCATCCATGTAGTTTTGACATTGTGCAGCCAATATTTTCCTTGAAATAGTGGAACATAGCATTTCCCATTTTCTAGGAGAGGTACTTCCTATTCAGGCATTCTAAATTATTTTGTCAAATAGTGGTATAACCTTTAACTTTAATTGATTTTTAGAGTGAGGAAGGGAGAGAGATAGAGAGATTAGAAACATAGATGAGAGAGAATCATGCATGTCCCCCACCGGGGACCAAGCCTGAAACCTAGGCATGTGCCCTCATGGGGAATCAAACCATGACATCCTGGTTTATAGGTTGACACTCAACCACTGAGGCTGGGCTATTCTTTAACTTTTGTAGAAGTATCACATAAATACCAATATAAAAATCACTCCAGTGTCAAATTGTAAGTAATCTCAAAGTATAGATGATACTGTTTCCTTTTCTAGTCTTGCTAGAATTATAGTTATCTCTATAGTAAAATAGCAAATTTCCTTAAGGAATGGGCCATCAACTAATGAGCTGATGGGTCCTAGTTTTCCATCACTTCTGATATACTAGTAAGTATATACTAATACAAAAAATGTGGGACTGTCCTTCTAATAACTCCTTTTGATGCATCTAAGAATTTCTAAATAAAGGAAAGGGGTTATTTTTCTTTGCTCTTTTGAGCTATTTCCATGCGAAGAGTATACCTTAACAATAATGGCTGTCATAGGTCTCTGAACAAGATCTGAGTACAAAAGATAAAATGTGTCCCGTGAGAACAGATCCAAGAAAATGAGCCCTAAAGGGATATAGATGGGCAGCATGTAAGGCAAGCTACCCAAGCTGCCGTTGGTACCCACAAAAGCCCAGGGTTCTTGTCTATGACGCCTGGGCTTATCCTAAGCTTCTGAAGCTGGTTGGTGCCTTCCCTATCCCACTTGACCTATGACTGGGGTATCTGAAAAAGTGAAAAATAAATCCTAAGAACTGGTGGTGCTGTGGGTAAGCCAATACTATGAGCAATAGTTTGTACATAACTACTCTGGGCAAGGAAGTGGGTGCCAGGACCCAGAATAGTCCTCAGTCCCCATCACTGTGTGCGCCTCCTTTGAATCTATGAAGCTGTTCCAGCCCTACTTCTTACAAGTCAGCTACAAGCCTCTCTTGATCAGAGTGCGTCCCAATTCTAAGGAGGGGGTATGGGCTTCATGGCTGAAGCCAGGCTGCTCAGAATGAGAAGCCAGGCTGATTTCCACCACCGTTCTAGGTGTGTTTCCAGTAACAAGCCCAGACTTTTCCTGACTTTGGGATCCACCAAAATCAGGGTCCCTCAGGAAGCTTGGAATTTTTTTCTGTAGGCAAAGGATATCAATTAAAGATCTTAAGCAGGGATTTGATATAAAAGAGTTGCATTTTAGACAGTTAACTAGTAAAAGGATAGGGGATTTGTTAAGAGGGAAAGAACCTAGTTTCAAAGTAAAGCAACAGTTAAAACGCAGAGGAAAATGGGCTGAGGTGAATTTAGAAGGAAGAAAGAGATGCCCCCCACAGGCACCCCATCCATCCAGCACTGTCTCCTGAAAGTGACACCCAGGTGTGTTTTACACCTAGGGGATTATCTATTCTTTTACATTTCATAGCATCTATTCAAAAAATGGCTAATGCTTCTCATTAGCCCTGATTTCCTTGATAACCTTCTATAGATCTGTGAGTAACTAATGTGTTCATATAAATTCTTCCTAGAACAGAGAAGCTATGAATATCTGAGCAGCTCCCTGCATACAGTGCTCCGCAGATATAGCCCAGATCCCAGTGAGACTACACCATGGTCATCCAGGATGGAGGATCAGTCAGAAAGAAAAAACTAAGTGTATTTGTGCTGAGTTATGCTCTATGTGTCATGCTCTTTTTTCTTCTATTAAAGGAGCTACTGACCCAATCACTTTTTAACAATTCCAAGTTCCCAGATGTTTAATGCTGTAAAGGTAGAAATAAGTCATTACACATTTGTCACAATCCATCGAACGTAAAACACCCAGAGTGAACCCTAATGTAAACTGTGGACCTTGGGTGATAACATGTGTCAGTGTAGTCCTTTGATTGTAATGAATGTACCACTCTGGTGCTGAGATGTTGATACTGGGGAAGGCTGTGCTTGTGTGGGGTCAGAGAGTATATAAAAATCTCTGTACCTAACTTTCAATTTTGCTGTGAACCTAAAATGGCTCTAAAAATAAAGTCTATGATGATGATGATAATGATGATGATGATATAGGCTGTATCCTATATTAAAATACATGTGAAACTGTACTATATGGAAAACATTTGAGAAAAAAATCTCATCAGTTCTCTACTTCTCAAGAGTCTAGATATCTATAAGCTACTATTCAAGTCTCTTAGTACACAAGATAATTTTTTTTCTATATTAAAGAAAGTTTCCACAACTTCTAATTATTCTGAATGTTATCAGAACTTGGAAATATAGTAACTAAAAATTAAGATAGATGAAAGCATCTGTCTCTATGCAAAATATGTCCCTCTGAAGTCAAATTGGGTGAAAATGAATAGCTAACCTGGCAACCAAATAAAACTACAAAGCAACAAACACAAGTATAAACATTCTGTGAAGTGTTTCAAAAGATAAAGTGGACTGCTCCGAGAAGTGGGCATTAAACAAATCACGAGGACAAATAGACTTCTGCTGAACATCTTACGCTTCCTTTATTTGTCCATCTGTTAAAGCCTTTCCAATGTTATTTTTGAAAAAAGAGAATGCAGATTCAAAATGTATTATCTGAAACTTTTACTCTAGAGTTTTAAAATACGAAAGATACCTTTCTTCCTCTTATGCCACAAGATATAACTTCTTTATTTATCTGCAACATACACATTTCTTACAAGCCTCTCATGAAAATATAGGGTGTCCCCCAAAATGTCTACACATTACTTTGAATAACTATAAAGGCAGTGTTTATAAAAATACATTTCATTTTCAAAATTGAGCTATCAGCTGTTGAACTGTGTATACATTTTTGGGGGACACCCTGTATACTCAGAAAATATGAAGCCCTTCAGTTGTGTCTTTGTGACTGCAGAGGCCCCGGCCCACAATATCAAATGGAGAAGAGTTAACTTGTTGACATCTGTTTTAGGCTAAAAATGGAAATTGTGAAGTTCTTCTCTCCTCTTCCAAGAGTTCCCTGGAATGGATCAAAAGCCTTCAAAAGACTTGGCACCAAGGGAACTTCTAGGCAATGTCTACACAGCACAAAATGAGATGGAGACTTGGCATCTTCCAGAAGAATCAGGCTATGTTGACTACTGCAAAAAAAAAAAAAAAGGGGGGTGGGGGGGAGGGGGGCTATAGCTTGCTCCTTTTGTGGTCTGAAAGGTCAAAATAGTTCACAAAGCTCCAGAATTTTCCTTATGTGGATCTGCGTGTTAACTTTTCACACAACCATGACAGAAACGCCTTGCGTTGGGTACAGTTGGACAACTAAAGGTCAAGACTGGGCCAGGCACTGTGCTAGGCACTAGGGGTACAAATGCTACATTTCCCGGATAAGTGAGGCAAAGGAATGTCTTTCCTGGAGTCCGAATTTAGAAGTAACTTTCCTGATCTCCCACTTGTGGTGTTTTTTTTCCACACCAATTAAATTGGCCTGTGATGTCTTGCTTTTCATGAGGCTGAGTCAAGCTGAACTAGCACTGGGGGGCGGGGGGGGGCGGGAGGGGGGGCGGGGGGCAATTGTTTGAGAGCTCACCATTCTCACAAGAGGTTCTTTCCATGTAAAACAGGGGCTTTGCCTTTTAGTTGGAGTGCGTGCAAAGAATTGATTTTTTTCCCTCCCCAGTTAAAAGACCAAACACAGAAAACTACCAAAATGTTGGGTCTGTTTATCCTTTCCAAGTTGAAATAAAGCATAATGTGAATACTCTGCGCTCTATCTCTCCCTGATGAAAGCGATCCTGCCCTTTGAATTGCTGCACAGGATCCTGTTCTGTGCGGCTCACTCACACGCTGTAATAAGTCACAACAGCTTGGCACCTCGCCCAACAAAACACAAACTCTCCTGAAGTCTTGAGCTTTCCCATGGCAACATCACAGTCACCAACACAGCAAACAATTGCTCAGTCCCTCCTCCCGCTCCCCTTTTCCAACAGCGGAGGATATCATTGCAGCCAGCCCCCTAGAACTGTGCTAATTATCATCTCCAAAAGGAGATAGAGGCGGAGATCGAGTTGCCTTCAGCCTGAACTTAAAATGAGATCAAAGGCAGGAGAACTACAGGAGCATGGGGAAGTTTTACTTAGACTTTCACTGCAAGAGAGACGCGAGAGGCTGCATGTAAAATATATTCCTTGAGGATTAATGGGCCCGGCTGCCCTGATTACCAAGTGGCTCTGGCTTCCCCACAACCTTCACACAAAACTCCCATTCACTAGGCCAGGCTCCCTCCACAGCAGCGAGGAGGGGGAAATGCCATCTTAAAGCTGCAGCTCTGACACATTCCTGAAACTGCAAAACTGGAACTGTTTGCAAACCTCAGCTGCTTTCTCCAGTAGGATGCTGGGGTTGGGGGGCGGGGGGGCGGGGGGGGGGGGGGGGCGTCTCGCAGTGGGGCAGGGTGGCAGCTTAAAGCAACCAGGGCAGATTAAAGCAACCCCGCTTCCTTTATGATCGCCCCTTTTCAGATTCAAATAACATCCTTGGAGGTGACAGTCTCTTCTCTTAAAAAGTATCTGGGCTCCCACAAATCCCCTACAACGATAATCTCTTCGGGTGTATAAATTTGATTTTCAGTCCACTGCTGGCCCATGAGCCTTCAGGAGCAGAACTAAATCCAAACCCAAGGGAATGAATGTTCCCTTGGCTATCACTTTATAGGGGGGTGGGAGGCAAGTCTTAAATAGCGTTACAGATTACATTTGGATTCCCCAGACTCAGAAATACAATAACAATTTCAGGGGAAGCTTCCCTTCCGCACAGCTACAGCTTGGGAAGCTAGTCCATGTAATAAAGAATGTAAAATACTAATGACAAAGTATGGAAGTAATTATACCAGGATCGCTCAGTGATATCCTAAACCAGGAAAGAAAAAAAAAAAAATCTAGTGATTTGCTAAACAATAGCAGAATTCTGAAATGTAACTGAAGTCTTTTTCACATGCACATGGTGGAGTGCTGTCATTCAAGACTGCGTGTATTTAAATACTGACCCTCTAGAGTCTAGTGACAATTTAAATAATTATGGCATCACAATCTAACTATGTTGTCATTTTTATCAGTAAGAAACCTATCATTGACATAAAGTATTGAGCTTAAAAAACAAAAACCAGAGATTTGAGAGTTGCTCTATCATCCCAGAATGTACTTTCCAAAATTATCTCCGTAGTAATTCCTACTCCTTTATTTCTTAACCAAAATCTAAAATAAGTGGGTCTCCATGGTCAAAAATTACCATTTATAGAATTTTTGGTATGTTTGCTTGTTTTTAAGCCATTTCATTATTAGGCTCTTATCCTTGAAGTCAGGGATCATGTACCTAAACTGGTATCTTGGACACAATGGATATTGAGCAAATATCTGTTGAGTGAAAGAATCCTTCATATATACATAGTGTACAACACATGTGCTGTATATGTTCTTCTCTGCATTCTCCTGTCCGAATGTAAAAGTGCTACAACATAAAGAGATAAAATGGAATAAAAATAATTCATTGGTTAAGTTCAGCAAAATATAGACATAAAAGAGAGAAAGACAGAGAACCAAGTGTCCTTGGTTGAGTTAGCTGGCAATGTCTTCATCATTATGTCTTGAATTTTCTGGCTGGACGTTGTTTTTTTTTTGGTTTGGGGAGAGAATGAACTCCCACTGAAATGAGTAATCCATTGTGTCTGACATCATACTGAGATCTGGAATGCAGTATTGTATTTTACTGTGAAGTGTTTGACAATGTGTTCACACTCACAGGCCAAAGTTTCAAAACTGCCCTTCACTTTAACCCTATAGATGTGGTTTTGTAGAAGGACTATAGTAACTACAGTATTCTGCTCATAATTACAAGTGATTCGTTCTCACCTACACCCATGGAATCTTTACAGAGAGATGCATCCAACCCAGTATCAAGATTATTGAGACCATCAGGGGTGATTGTGATGATGATGATGATGATGATGATGATATCTAACCACTACTGAGCACTGTAACTATACCTTCTCACTTAACCCTTTGCACTCGCTTGCTTTTTTCTCGATTCCTTTACTCTACTCGGGATTTAATTTTTTAAATACCCTGGTTTTACAAAGCGCGGCCGTAGAATAAAAAACTGGAGTTTCTTTTCATACAAACTTATTTATTTGGATTTTTTTATATTTCAAATACATACGAGCTGCTACCGATGCTAACCGTGTTGAGTCACACTCGACATCGAGTGCAAAAGGTTAACCCTCACACCAATCCTGTTAGGCAGATCCTATTACAACACCATTTGAAAGAGGAGGGAATTAAAGTCTTAGAATGAAATAATTTCCTCAATTTGTTCAGTTAATATGTGGTAGAGCTTGGATTCTAGTGCCCAAGGTCTTAACCATTATGATATTCCAACTCCAAGTGGATGATTTTCAAGACTCTTACACTTCCAAAATTTGTATGATGACAGACAGAGAAAACACTTGCTTCTTGCTCTTTGAAAAACTAATGTCACATTTGGAGTCCAGAAGTCTTAACAAGAGTTCAGTTTGTGCTGTGATTAGGTCAACAAAAGAAGCTGTACTATAGATAGATAATGCACTGATAAGCTAAGGAGACTACAGTAGAGAAAATAGCCGAAACTATTATTGTTGTGTCAGAAGTTTAAAGATTTTTTTAAACTAAGTAATCTAAATATCAGTATGTGGAAAGTCAGAGTCACTTAGAAGGGATAAAAATGTTGAAACAACCTTTGAAGTTCATTTTGCTTAAGGATTTATCAGGGTTTCCACCATCTCATCAACATTATTACCGTGGGGACGACTTAAGTATGTCATATTTCACCCAATGCGACCTGAAACTGCCAGAAGCATGAAATCCCTGGAATCATCTTTCAAGTCACCACACTGCTGCACACAAGGTGAAAAATTTCAGTACATGAAAGAAAAATAAACATTCTAACCCTATTCAGAAAGCGTGGCTTCTTGGATCTACTTTCTAAAAAACAAATTATTAAAGCAAGAAACAGGTACACACCTTTTCCCCTGAGCCCTTAGTTGGCAATACTCTGGTATGAGTGATTATAACACGCTTTCTCATACATGACAGAAAGCAGTTAACTAAAGAGTCTTGACTCTGGTTTGACTGTTTGCTCTGCCCAAGTTAATCCAACCCAAGTCACTACATCTCTCTGAGTTACTACGTTTCCTCATGAGTAAAAGGAGGAAATATCTTCAGTTCTTCTGATTCCACAAGTTTGTTATAAGGGGCAAATGAGAAATCGCTTTATAAACTATAACTTGCTATGCAAATGCACAGGATGCTTATATTTTTACAATATTTTCATGCAAATGTGAATGAGTGCATTAACTATATACCAGAAAAGTAGTGATAAATAGTAGCACAAGAGGCATGCATGTAACCATAAAGATGGCTAACATTCATGGAGTTCCAACTATGTCTAGGCATGAATCTGAGCACTTTACATGTATCATCTTATTTAATTCTCATAGTAGCCATTTATGAGTTATTATCCCATTTTATGCATAAGGACACTATACCTGAGGGAGGTTAGGTAATTTGTTCAAGAGTTCACAGCAACAGGAAGTGTATGGACTCAAATACAGGACGCAACAGCTCCTTCCGACTCCAACATGTTTCACTATGTTGTACGTACATTGGCTAGGAGTTTGAGAAATCATATAAGCTCACTTCTGGCACACAGCAGAAAGATAAACAAGACAAAAGAAGAAGCTGGAGAGTGGGGAGAAATAGAAGAAGCTAGATAGTTAAACACATTTTAATTCCTTTTTATGAAACCATGAGACATCTTTATTATCTAAAATATTTCTGCAAACCATCTTATAAAATCAAATTTTGATTTCTGGAATATCCCCAGGCTTGAAAGTTAGTCATCCCTGAGACATGAATGCACAACTTGCAAGGTTCCTCCGATGGGGATAGCAGTGTGATGGTGAGGAACCCCACCCCAGGGTTGGTACTGCAGAGTGATAGAGGTATAATAAGTTTGTGGGACCTAGGTGGGATTCTCATTGCTGAGACCAGCAAGGACATCTCTTCTTGATTTTCCAACTTCCATTCTAAAGTTCAAAATCCAGTCTTACGTGTAGAAATGGTGCTATCGTACAATGCATACTAAGTTACACACAACATACTTACACACTTCTGGGATCCAAGCTGCTTATACTAGAAAGGCCACGTATGTGATGTTGAGTTTCCCTCTGAATTGGACAATTGAAAGTGGCCTGCATTTGCTTTTCTAAATGATTTTTCCCAGATCCTTCGTATGCTTTTTATCAGGAGGCCTTTTTTTCCATTGATGTAGTATTTGATTTTAAGAACAAAGGTATCCTTCCTTGCCAGTGTAGTAGATAACCATAAAAAAGAAAGCTATAGACACCAAATCAAGGCCTATGTAATTGGAATGAGTGAAAGGCCCATATTTCTCAATCAAATTCATCATCTCACAAAGGAAAACTTCAAAACAAAAGGCAGGTTGGGTCTCAGGCCAAGTCCTTAAGGGCATTTCCTTTGTCAATCACCCACAGAGAACCCAGAAAGGTGGGTTTTTGTGTATAAAAAAGTGATTGCAATTCAACAGTAGGGACCTTAAAACATTACTGGATTAATCTTTAAAACTGCTTTTTTGGAGACTGCACTGACAGTGGCAGGCCCAGAGAGCTCGCCCCAGAAAATGAACAATGTGTTTCAAAATTTAGTCACTTTTCAAATTAAGTGGGCTTAGTTTAACAATAGTTGCTAAACTATATGTTAAAATGAATTTCCCTATAGGAGATCATAAGGGAGGGAACAGAAAGTGGTACTCGATTATCCACATCTTGTTTTTATTGTAGTAAAATATACATAATATAAAATTTTCCATTTTAACTATTTTTAAGCCTACAGCTCTGTGGCATTAAGTGCATTCACATTGTTGTACAACCATCACCACTATCCACCTTTGGTCAGGCTATCTACTTTTATTTGTTGCAAAAATTGGCCAATTTTTAAGTGCTTTCTTATTAGGATAATTTCAGCTAGTTAGGTACTTATTGTGAAACTAGTAGCCCTGCACACGAATCGGTGCACCAGTAGCTCGCTGCCGCCCTCCTGTAGCTCCCCCCCGCCCCCGCCCATGTACCCCCGTCTTAGCTTGCTGCCCTGCCTCCTCCTGTAGCTTTCTGCTGCCCGCTTGTAGCTCACTGCCCCACCCTCCTGCTGATCCGTGATCTGGTCTTTACGTGGTCAGTCGTTACATAACAACCATTTGCATATTACATCTTTATTATATAGGATAAGCAGTTTAATTATATTGAAATCTAACGTTCCCATATTTCTATTAAACATCATACTTTTTCTATAAAGTCATATCTGCTCTTTCATTAGAAGAACAGTTCAATTTTCTATTTCCCCCAAAAGGTATGTACTAGACAAAAGAATAATTTTTAAGATGGTGAGTGTTTGGATGTGTTAACACTTTGCTATTTTATACATATCAGATCAACTAAGAAATGATCTAGATATTTGGGATACATTCATGAAACTTGAAACTTCTAATCGTCATTATTATGCCTGAAACTAAGATACAGGGGTTACATCACTTGCCAAGGTCCCACAACCAGCTTGGTGCAGAGTTGGAGTTCACACCTCAAACTTGGACTCCTGAGGCCAACAGCCTAACTCCAAGTGATTCACAACATGAGTTCTCAGCAGCATCAGCATTAGCTGGGAAGTTATCAGGAACTTGATATGGAAGGGGCCAGCCATCAGTGCTCTGACAAGCCCTCCAGGTAATTTGGGGCTCACTACAGTTTAAGAACTAAGCTTCTTTTCTCCTCTGCCAAGTCCCATCACATGTTTCAGTCAAACAAGGTCTCCATTTTAGTGGCCCACCTAAGCCTGGCCTCCCAGAAGTTGCTCGTTCTTCAACTTGACTTCTCTCCTTCCTTTTCTTTAGCCTGTCTTTCTCCCATTAAAGACTCCTCTCTCCTGCCACTGGTTTCGGCTATTATTTAATAATAAATAAATTCTCCTGAGCTTGGGTTCTTTATTCATTGAATAAATATTTATAGAGCCCTCTAATAGTTTAGGTGTTCTTAGTAAGTGATCTATTTAGTGTACATTTGTAAATAAAAGGCACAGGTAGCTGACCTCATATAGGTTCTCCTATGTTACTAAAAATGTAAATGTTTGGGACCTATGCCAGAAATTCGATTTTTTAGGATTGACATGTAACCCTAGAATCTGCATTTTATCAAGCACTCCAAGTGATTCTGACGCCCGAATCATGCTCTGAAGTAGTTTGATTAGGAGTACATAGTAATTAACCTGGGTTTTCTTTTTTTTTTTTTTTAATTTACTTGTTATCGTCCCACAGTGGGTTCTTCAGGGGCAGGGGTGGGATATGAAAAAGGAAAGGATGAAGTCCTGCTGGTTTATTTTTTGCTTTTCTGTACCTGGTTCAAATATCCAAAAAGATACTTCTCAGACTGATGTCCAATAGTTTACTACCTATGTTTTTTTTTTTTTTTCTAGGAGTTTTAGGTTTTTAATATAATATTGTGTACCAACTAGACTTACATTTTTAAAAAAGGAAAGCAAAAACCTGTTTCAAGAAGGGAAAGTTCCCAAGGTCTCCCCCAACCAGTTCTGCCAAGGATACGCTCCTGAGCTTAACCCCTGGCTGATGAGATTTAAAGATGCAAACGCTGCCACAAAAGGGCAAAGAGTCAAAGGGCAAACCCTGGTAGCCCGTGCCCACCAACTGGGCCAAGCAGCTGCTGGTTAGAACCTGGTGGCCTGCTAGGCCCCGGCACAGTTTCTTTGGATTCTTTCAAAGACAACACCTCTCATTCTGAGTGGTCGTTCGAAATCACTTTTAAGTTATCTTGATATCCCCCTCGTTTCTACTAAGAACAAGACTGTTTGTTTAACATTTCCTCATACCATAGATTTTTTACATGAGGCCTCACCCACTCCCAGACAATAACAGCATCCTTCCCGTGGGTTGGTGACCAGTGCCGTATCTAAGAGGTATAATGAGCATTCTTCACAGTGTCATTGTCACCGCCTCCTCTTTGTCTCAACTACTTCTGCTAAGATAACCTAAACCATAGGGAGACTGGGCAATGGGCAGATTAGTTCAACTTTTTCTCCCTTTTCCAAGATGCCTCCCAGATTCCTGCCCTGTGTCACCTACTGTTCCATTATTCTGTACAGAAGATAACGTAGACTCATTTCGTACCCAGAAAAAAATATGTGGCACAAGATGGTCCACAGGGGAAACTGCCGTGGGAGTGGCGGGGGCAGGCGTGGCTCTGTTTAGATTACAGGCCAGAGGACACATGAAGTCAGCAATCTGAGCTGGAGGCAGGTGTCACAGCAGCCAGAGAGGAATTGGGTTCTTAGTCACAATTGGAAAAAATCAAGCATTTGTTCTACTCAAAACAACAGGTTCCAACTCCAGAGGTTCTATCAGGGTACAGAGGAGGCACGAGGAATTTTTCAGGATATATGGTATGGGGTCCCTAATCTAATTTCGGCAACCTCGGTCATTTTCCTCAGTTTTAAAGAATATACTAAAAGAGAGGTTCTCAATAGACAGGTTTTATTTATTGAAAGGATGAGGGATGTTTTGTGGGAGACCAACATTGTCCTTATTGTGAACCTCAAAGGTTGGAAATGACATTCCCAAACACTCTCTAAATAATCCATGATGCTTGCTTATACAATGTATTTATTTCATCTTATTTGTTTTCACACATATTTTCAATCAGCCTACTTCCTCTTGGGAATAGATGTCCCCATAAGCTTCCTGCTTATTGTATAAAGTAGAACTACCTTTTATTTATTCTAATGCTATCTTCTTTTTAATTTAAATTTAAACTAGTCCTTGTGTCCTAGGACCTTGTCAATGGCTTCCACATTTCTTTCTCTTTCACACACCCCCTTTAACATTTCATCTCTTTGGAATCAAAGAGTTTCAATGTTCTTTGTTTGTCTTCATGTAGCAGTTACTCACCCATTCTGACAGGTCAAGATGATTTACTCTCCTCATTCCTGATACCCAGAAGGCCCAACAAAGAGGAGAAAAAGCTGGTCTGTCCTTGCAGCATTTGGTCCAAGTCTCCCTGTCATCCTGAGCCGGGCTGTGCATCTCGCCCTGAGTGTCCACACACACCAAGGGCTGGCTGTGAGGAAGTCTGTGAAGACCCTGGTCCTGTCCATACACACTTCAGTTTCATAGAAACCCAACTTCAGAACTTATTTCTTCCAATAGTCAGAACAGCAGCTAGACTTCGGCCATTAAGGTAGCCAAAAGCACCATTTCGCTGGGATGAACCAGTGTTTCAGCACATGGACCCAGCCTTGCTCCCCCTTGAGCAATAGGTAGGCCTGTGACTTCTCTGCAAAACGGAGTGAAGGCATCTCTGGCTCCTTGAGTTTCAGTTTGGGTGAGTGAGTCACAGATTGCACACTCCTGCAATTTCCTTCCATGGAATATTCTGGAGGGATGAGTTTGTTTGGAAAACAATAGCAGCTATTGCCACTAATCCTTCTTCATACCCTATCCTCTGGAACTCAGCAAGCCAGAGCACTTGTTTGCTCATTCAACAGGCAATGCTCAAACACCCTGACAAGTACCTTAGACACACGGGTGAAAAAGAGAGCAAAATGGGCAAGTGTAGCTTAAAAAGTACAGCAGGGAGTAGCACGTGCAAGACTTACAGGCTTGAGTAAGAGGCTGGATTTTTTTTTTTAAATGCAACAGGAGGCCACTTAAGAGTGTTAAGCAGGGGTATGATGTGAACTATTTTTTTTTTTTTGCAGTAAAAAGGAGGTTTTTTTTCTGTTGTACTCAATGTACAAAAGGGAAATGGGTCAGATGGGTGTTGTAGCAGTTGAGGGTAAAGACCTGGGCCAAGGATGTGACTAGATGGGGAATTCAATCAGCCTACTTCCTAAGAAATAATGTGCCTTATTTCTTAGAGATTGAATTGGGGAAATGATTGAACAGACATAGGAGGTCAGAGAGCTAGACAGCTCCTCTGCTGTCGGGGCTCCAAGCCCCCTCCACTCATTTTCCAGTTAAGCACTCAGTGTCTTGGCATTCACCATCTGCCCAAGCCCTCTGGTTCTACTTGTCCTTGAGCTTCAGGCCTGCATTCCACAGATATTCCTGGGTGCCCAGTTCCTGCTTGCACTCTGAAATGATGCCCGTGGAAAGTAGTGAATTGTTCTATCTAGGTCACACAAAAGACGACATATTTTCCACAGAATAATGCAAGGTGCACTTTGCAAATCTCTGCTTTTGTGACTGCTAAAGCTCCCGGGAGGTACACAGAAGCTTACAGGATTCTAAAACATCTCTGCTTCCACGTCTTCAGAGCTAAAATAATGTGCCTTATGTGTGACTTTAACAAATACCTAAAATATTTAAGCCCAGGTGATTTCAAAATCTTCCAAGACTTGGAGTTCCCCCCACAGGTATGTCTCCAAACATGGCCTGAGAGCCTTCTCCAGAGACCCCACTCCAGAGCTCCTGGATTTCTGCTGTGGAGCCCAGCAATTTAGCACACTCCCCAGTGATTGCTAAATACAGCAATGTTTGAGAACCAAAGCCCTGGAAGCCGCAAATATCTTCTCCTAATTAAAAAAAATATGATGTTCTAACTTAATTAGAAAATTGGTAGCGTTCAGAAAGAACAAAAGATAGTGTTTTCTGGGACCTTTTCTTCTTTTTCTTCTTGTTGGTTTTTATTATTCAAAGTGCTATGAGACTTACATACACTCACAGGGGGCTATTATTTCCATTTTCCAAATGAATAGGCTCGGATAGGTTAAGGAATACCATCCCTGGAGGTCACAGAGCCAACCAGTGTCAGGATCAGGATTTAAACTCAGGACTGCCCGGTTCAAAGCATCGTTCCTTATTCCCCAGCCCTCTCCATTCTCATGTGTCTTTAGAAGCCAGAGCCCATGACACTGCCTGGAAATTGGTCACATTTGTTCATGTCTTCCAGTGGTACAAGGGATTATGTATCTCCTACACACACATCCCGGCCCAATAGAGGCAATGGGCAATTAGGAGGGTATGTAAAAACATAGAGTTCCAAACTAGCAGACATCTCCAAGTCATATTGCACCGCCCTCTACCGAAACACACCTACCTGCTTAATTTGCATATTCTTTCTGGGCCTATAGTCACGAGAGCCCCTTCCCTGTCTGGGGTATCATCCACAGAGGAAAATGAGGGAGGAACTGGGAGCAGGGCCACAGGGTTCCCAGCCTCCAAAAGGCAGGCACTTCTGTGGCAGGAAGTAGCTGCCTGCTCAGTGACGGGCTGAGGCAAATCCGGGGCTTCCTAGCGAGGTGCTCGAGAGTGACAGAGTGAGACAGAAACCCCAAGCACATGAGCCGTTCTTCTCCAGGCCCCTTTGCTGACAGGTGACTTATTGGCAAAGTGTATTCAACAAAGAAACAGCAGCAGTAAGAAACCACCAGAGGGTTATGGGAAGCTTGTTCACATATCTAACTGGTAAATTCCCAATGATAAATCAAAGGCTTTAACACAAGTTATGAACCTCGGATTGAGTTTTTCTTCCCACCAAATATACATACTCGTGGCAGCTATAGCTCTGGGAAGTGAGAGGGAGGAAAGCTGCTGTGGGAGTAAAGTCCCTCCTCCTCTTATGTCCTGGATGGTTTGTTCAACTAAAGGGTTCAACTAAAGGATCATAGCTGATAACATCTTTGGTACCGAGTCTCTATGTGGTACACAGATACAGTCAGAATGAAGAAAAGACAGATAAAACTGAACGTTATCTATCTACCAAATCCTATGATAAGTGCTTTCAGTCATCGATGGCAACTCTAAGAAAGGTGTTATTTTTATCACCATTTCACAGATAACAAAACTGAGGCTCAGATGAGTCAAACAAAAGAGTAAGAAAGCAGGAGTTATGACTCAAATCTGGGAGGGTCTGACTCTTAAACCTTAATTCTTAAGTAATGTACTTTGCTTCCTCACTTTGCTATCAAAGACAGTAGACGTTTATGACAATTCATAGGAGAATGTGATCACTCAAAAGGCCTATCCTTATTCTGGCAGGCTCCATCTCTGGCCCTAGTCTGGATGAGTGCAGGAGCCAACCAATCCATGTGAGACACATCAATGTTTCTCTCTTCTTTCTCTCCCCCTTCCTTCCACTCTGTCTAAAAAAAAAAAAAAAAATCAATGGGAAGAAATATCCTCAGATGAGGAATCACAAAATAAAACAAGTACAATGATGGAAATCAGTATCATTAAACTAAAACCTAAGTGTTGTCAGGGTTGGGTCCTTCATGAGGCTCTGGGTAGAATGTTCCCTCCATTTTTCCAGCTTCTAGTTGCATGTTGGCCCATGGTCCCTTCCTCAGTTTTCAAAGCCAGCAGAGAGCATCTTCTCTCATCCCTGACCTCTGTTCCCATCATCATTTCTCCTTCTCTTCTCTGACCCTCCCTCTTTCCCTTATAAAGACCCTTGTGATAGCACTGGGTCCATGCAGATCTTCCAGGTTAATCTCTCATCGCAAGATCCTTAACTTAATCACACCCACAAAGTCCCCTTGTCATTCACAGGTCTTACAGATTAAGATGCGGACATCTTTGGGGACATTAGTCTGTCTACCACGTGGAAATTTGGATGTGGATCTCATTGAGGACATTGTTCTGTCTACCACATGAGGATTAGGATCTTTAGGTGGGGAACACACAAGATCTTCCAGGCATTATGCAATGAGCGACGTTTCGAATATAAAATATCTCAGCCTTGTTCAAATGTGTGTCAATAAGGAACTATGAGCATTATTCCTCCATTTTCCAAATTTCTGGAGTGAAATGTGAATAGCATTCTGTATTGCAGTCCTCCGTTTCCAATTTCCTGAACCAACAGGAGAATACAGTCCCTCTTTTTAGTGTTATTTATGAACCATAACTTTGAATCAATATTACAATATTCATGGCCAACATTTAATCTCTCCTATGTAAAGTCAGGAAAACACTTTGCAATCTAATTATTTTTCTCCCTTGGATTTATTTCTTGGTAAGAAATAGCCTTGCAAAGCATCTGTAGAATGATCCTGACAAAGACAATTCATTCATTCATGATGGCACTCATTTACTGGATGAATGCTGATTGCTAGGCTGTGCTAGGGATTGAGGTAGGTCTGCACATGCATGGATGTAAACATTTGATCTCAGAAAATAATAGATGTGTAAATAAATAAATGAATAAATGGGTGAGCAAATGGATAGATGAATGGATGGTGGATGGATAAATGGATACATTAAATGGATGGATCAATAGATGAATGGATTAATAGGTGAATGGGTAGATGGATGAATAGGTAGGTAGATGGATGGACAGATATTTGGGTAGATGGGTGGATGGATACATTAATAAATGGCTTGATGAATGAATTAATTAATAGGTAGAGGTATGGATGTATGGATGAATGGATGGATAGGTACATTAATGAATGGATTTAAAAAAAAAAGTTGTGCAGGAGCCCTGGCTGGTGGTACTCAGTGGTTAGAGCATCAGCCCACCAAAGGGTTTTGGGTTTGATTCCTGGTCAAGGGCATGCACCTGCAGGTTTGTTCCCGGGCCCCGTCTGGGGCAGGTGAGTACAGGAGGCACCCAAATGATGTGTCTCAGCAACATTGATCTCTCTCTCTCTCTCTCCCTCCCTCCTTCCCTTACACTCTCTCTAAAAATCAATGAAAAAAATAAATATTCTCAGGTGAGAATTAACAACAACAACAACAAAAATCATGCAAGAAACGTTCATCAGTGAGAACCACCAGCCTATCCTGCAGAAGCCACAGAGAGCTTTCCAGGATGGCCCAGGGAGGTGAGACACACAAACTAGCCAAGACCCTTTCACGGCAACGATGTGTTTTCCACCAAAGGAGTGTTAGGAGGTAAGATATATTTATGAAATACTTGCAGCTCAACAGGGGAAAAGGAAATGAAGTAGAATTAACTCCTTGTTATACTGATTGGCTTATGTCACCTGTCAGTCACTGCCCCACCACAAATCTGACAACGAAGTCTAATCAAAAGTGTGATGACACACTGGGAGGCTGAGAGAAGCAGTCATTATGAAATATACTACTTAGAGTATCACCACAGCCCCAAAGCAGCTCTGTCCAGCTGACTAAAGGAGTATAAGTTTCAGATCATTCTCTAGCCTTCTGGTATACCCAGGCTCATGGCAACTCAAGGCAAAAGCACTTTTATTGACTCTGGAGATAACTCTGATAGAACCTCTAGTCCCACCTTCTGAACAGATCCGTGGGTTGGTTGTGTTTCTCCCCCTTCCCCTACCCTCCTTCTTCTAGCACGGAGACATTTTCTTATAAATTTAGGGATTTATATACAGTGATAATCTTCAATTTATTATTACTCTAAGAAGATGGGGACATTAAGAGTTTGTGAGTGTGTGTGTGCCTGGGTAGGCTCATTGTATTTCTTATTCCTTAAAAGTCAATTAGCCAGCAGTTGTAGCAAAAGGAAGGCTCACCAAGACCAAAAGTTCGTTGGCTTTAAAAGCACTGTGGGTAAAAATAGTGATTTAAAAGCCAGAGCAAGAAGCATAGCAGCAAGACAACATACTACATGACGAGTACCAAGAAAGCCAGTGTCTTCAGAGGAGAGCCATGCAGGGAACAGGGAGAGAACACAGGGAAGCCACGTGCTGGCCAGTGTAGGTGCTCATCTGCCTGGGATTGGGAAGGAAACGAGAAGCAGCCTAAGGGGTAAGCACAACACCGAGGAAAGGTGCCTTCAAACAGAATCTGTGTTGGAAAGATGCACCCTTCATTTCGCCAGAGGATTTCCAGGCCAAGTACCTCCAGCAGCATATGGCTGTCCCCTTGACTCATCACCCTTGAAACACACACACTCCCAGATCTTGTTATTCTCTCCACTTCATAAACGTGGCCAATCTCCGAAGCACAGTTGCCTTCCTCTGCTGCAAGAGGTTTCAAGAAATGCTAAACCCTCATGGAACATTGTCATTTCTCCTGTGATGGAATATGAGAGTTTACCTTTTAGAATCTTAAGAAATCTCTAAGTCCAACCTCCCCTTTTTAACATTTAAATTCCTGAAGCTCCTGCTTTTAGGGCTGTAGGTCACAATCTCTTCAAAAGATTAATCTGTGTTTTGTTATACTTGACTAAAAATATTCCAAAGGTAAAAGAAAGAGCCATATTTGTGAAACCCTTTACTTCACTGAATTTCTGGATATTACTTTTTAAGTAATCAATGATGCATCTATGCATAAGCAAGTCAACGAAAGTTTAGAAATTTATGTTTTCCTAATAGGACTAGTAAAGTCTCCAGAATTCAGTGTGTACACGAAATGTCTATAGAACAGTTTTATTCTAAATATAGGAGACTTTAAAGGCATAAACAATTTACTCAGCTTACTGGACTGCCTTTCTTTGAGCTGTCCTGTCTATCATATACACATGTAGCAACCATCATTCCCTCTGTGCATGTTTGATGGGCATATGTCAAAGTAAAACCACCTAGAAATTCCATTTCTTCCTCCCCTCAAATTACCAATATGATTGGACCATCAAATTAAGCAGCTAAATGCCAAATTTTCTTTTTTTAGATCACACACATTTTTGAGTTAGATGACTGGAAAAATAGTCCTGAAGTCTGGGCTTTCAATTTTTTTTTTTTATAACAACTTCTCAACAGTTCAACCTCTTTAGTAAATATGAGTAAAGAAAGCGAGCTCCCAGTCACAGCACATGTTTACAACTAAGTTAAAGGCTCTTAAAAATAGGGTGTTTGATGGTCCACTGCCAAAATACGAGCTCTAGCAGCCTGGAGTGCACAGCTAATAATAAAGAGTCAGTGTTTCTACGAAAATCCCCGAGACCAAGCTCCGACTGAGCTTTATCCTTTTCACCAAGAAGTTCCCCACAATGACACAGACACATAAATTTGGATTTAGAGGTCAAGGTGGGAGGGGAAGAAGGCTCAGAATGGTGGGAGGCCACTTAAAACCAAAGAAAAACATTGCTGGACCAGACTCAAAACTAAACTGCAAAACAGAACAAAAAAAGTTCAGCTGCTACCTAAGGACTGCTTGCCTGTTGGAAAAGAAGGACATGTTTTAGATAGATAATAAAAGTCCAAGGTAAAGGAAACATGTCAAGTATGAAGACAGCTACATGTGCTTTCTGTCCAGATTCCTGAAACTCAAAGGAAATATTTGCATCTCTTAGGAAGAACTGGCTGCACTGTGTAGAGTGAAGAATCATACTACCCCAGTTTCAGTGGATTCTTATTCCTGCCACACTTCACTGCTTCACTTCAGGTTCTTTGGCCCTTGGAATCCTTGGAGAATAGGACAAAACTGTGGGACATGTCTACATTGAGAATGTACACATCACACAAAAGTTTACATTCCATTCAGGTGGTTCACAAACTCAAGACGCTCTAACACTTAGCTTTCTAGGGTAAAAGGAAGCCATTGATATAGTAAAGAAGGCAATTTCTAAGAGATCATGGAACCACTTCATTCCAGATCCCTAAAGTGGGGCTTGGACATAATAGCTCAATACATATTTGCTAAAATTTGTATTGAGGCAGCTATAGCAGAATTTGATTCCCCCCAAAAAGTTCCAGTGATCTCACTTACGTTTAGGGCATAATTTCCTCATTTCTACCTTTTATTTGTCTCTGCTTCTATCAAAAATGGATTTCCTTCAGAATACTGATCATGAGTGACAGTATCTCCAACATTTTCACATAATAGGGGCTTGGGGGCAATCTGGTTGCAAGTCAGGGAGGGAGTGAAGCTGAGTTTGTACTGCACTTTACAAAAATACTGAAAAAAACCCTCAGTCACTCCATCAGAGCTCTGAGAGAGTTCTGGTGTATGGTATATTCAAGGAACTTACAATGAACTTACTAGTAAACTTAACTTTATTCTATAAATGGATGTAAGGCCCACTTATGGTATAATCTGGTCTTAACACATTCCTCCAGAGGAAGAGTTAATATTTCACCAGGAATCTATATTCAATATCCTCCAAGTTTTGGTTCCTGAATCCTGAAGAATCCACTGGAGACTTGTCAGACATGCTGCCTTCTCTCTGCCATGGCAGATAGCAATAATGAACCACCATGGCTCTCTTTCCCACTGAGCTTGGATAGCACCTTAGACTCCTCTACAGTCCTCCAGGTAGTACTACCAACTTACCCTGGCGTGCAAGTTGAATATACGTACTTGTCACTCACAAAACCTATATGTTCAAGTGCTTTCTAACTCTTAAAAAACAAAACAGGACACAGGCAACTATCTCAAAGAGTAATCTGTGGCCCCCTAGGCATCCATTCTGAATTTCATCTGTACCTTAGGTGATGAGTTCATTCTAATTGTTATTGATTTTCAAAGGTCTTGTTGCACTTCGCTTCCAAACTCAGATCTGGATCACGTGTGAGCTAGCATCTGATATCACGTGTGTAACAGCCTTCTCTTGTATACAGTAGGAAACCATAACTAGACACATGGCCAGGGGCATCACCCTGCTCTGTTCAAATCCGGGCTCTGTCACTCATGGCTGAATGATCTGGGCCTGTTCCTTCACCTCATGCCTCAAGTTCCTCATCTGTCTAATGGAAATAACTACTTCATTATGTAATTGTAAAGAAACATGAGTTAATATTTTTAAAAAAAAAAGACTTAGAAGAGTGCCTGATATGTTGAACACTTAATACATGTGATTTAAAAAAATATGTTGAACCAAAAGGGTACCTTGAAGATCAGTGTTTCATATTTGGTGTATGGTACTTTTAGTTACAGAAATATAAAAGGTTGGGGCCCTTTACGAAACCATGCTCTCCGTCCGCAGTTTAATTTCAATAAACATTTACCGAATGCTTGCTGACTAGGGGTCTGACAGTATTGTATGCCCTGGAAATATAAAAGATAAATAAGGCACCTCTCCACCTGGAAGCAAAATCCCATCACTTATGAACTCCTGCGTTTTTCTCCAGATGAGCAAAGAAAGGCCTGTCAGCATAAAAACGATATTTAACTTGGATCAGAGTGGATTCAAGATCACTTTTCAGCGAAGGGTTGCAGGTCTCTCCCTTAAGCTCCATCTAAGATATTCATTCCAAAATAAGCACCAGCAAGGAGAAAAACTCAGACCAATCTTGGTGTCAGAGATGAATCTGCTTCTCCGATTCAAGATCAAGTTTCTCTTCATAAAAACCTTTAGCCTCCTCTCCCCAGACCTTCGAGTTGATTCACTAGACTCAAATAGAGAGCAAAGTGTGGGCTTTCATAAATTAAAAAAAAAAAACTGTTCTCACCTCACCTTGCATTCTTACCAATGAATACAGTTTTTCAAAAGAAAAATAACAAGACTCTTTTTTTCCAGCCTCCCTTATTCTAGACTTGATGTGCCCTGGTTGTCTGACATCCTCGTTCCATTCATGACTGCCATTCTTTCTAGGCGAGTCATTGCTCCAGAGTATGTGTGGGTGTGCTTGGGGGAAGCTCAAGACATTCAATGTCCTCATCTTAGATGCAAATTCAGTGATGCGTTTGTGGCCCAGCTACTCGACTTTGCCAGCTGTGCACCCTGCACAGGCTCAGGGGTCAGAGGGTGGATTGCTGCTCACCGGTGAAGTGAGCGCAGGCCAGTTCACACCCTAAAATTGGTGTGATGGTATCCCAGAGAACAAAGCGAGGTCATCTGTGCGTGCACATTCAATAAACTGCAAATTGGCTATCCAAAAGTAAGATATTGTTAGCATTTCTCAACTTCTCAGAGTCTGTTTCCTATTTGTAAAATTTTAAAAAGCTACGCTTGCCTTATTTATAGCACAGGGTTTCTGTGAGGACTCTATGGGTTGAGTATATCTGAGAAGATATTACTGACTATTGCAAATGCCAAATGCCAGGTACTGCTTCTACTGCCTCCCGAGGGCCTGCTAAGCCTCTACCTCCTTATGGCGCGGATGCTAATTTCCTGACCCTTTCTTTTCTGTTTCTATTGCTAGAGAGAGAGAGATGATATCCTTCTTTGCCTCCAAACGTGCCTTTCAGCAGTTTCCCTTTAATTCTCAAACCTCAGTGACTTCTAACAAAATGATTACTATAGCTCCAAGGCACAGAGGATGCTGACATGACCACCCTCCTGTGCAGAAGCTTCAGAAGCAGAATTTTGCTCAGACTGGCCCAAGCAGCACACAGCCTGGACCGGGAAGGCCACTGTGCAGGCAGCTGTCCAGGCCTGCGGCAGGCACTGGCCAAGGGGCATCTTCCAGGGTAGCCATTTGTTTATGGTCATCACTTTCCACTTCCCAGGGTGGTTCCCCGATTTGCTTCCTTTTCTTTGACCCAAGTCAATCTCCAGTCAGCCACATTATGGAACAAAGAGCTGCACATTATTGTATCAAGAGATGAATTTACCTCCTTCATGTACTTGTTTGTTTACTCTCTGTCCTCCTCCTCCCACCCCCATTGAAATGTAAACTCCATTAAATAAGAACTTTGTCTCTCCTGTGTGGTTCAAGGGCCTAACACAGGACCCAGTGTACAATAGGCACTCAGTTTACATAACCTCTATTCCATCATCCTTTTCCTTGCACCAGTGTTTTCTACTCATGAGGAATGGGGCTATAGAGGTTCAATCTGGGACGAATCTTAGGAGATCATCATACCCCTCTAGCTTTCAAAGGGGGTTGTAGCACTGCAACCATGTTTTTAATTACATGAGGCATATCTAGATCTGCATACACACACACACACACACACACACACACACACACACTGAGTGGCCAGATTATTATGACCACCTGACATTTGTAGGCAAATTAGCCGTACAGTGCATTATATGGGATATGGAAGCCGAAGGCCTGTTCGAACACCTTTGCTGTTTGCATTTACCAAGATAAAATGTCTCCAATTCGCACAGGAACACAAGGATTGGACAGTCGAGCATTGGAAAAAAGTCATGTGGTCCGATGAATCACGTTTCCAGTTGCATCATGCAGATGGCAGAGGGAGAATTTCGCAGAAACAGCATGAAAGCATGCACCCCGCATGCATGAGTACAACCCTTCAAGCTGGTGGGGGCAGTGTTATGGTTTGGGGCATGTTTTCCTGGCATGATTTGGGCTCTTTAATTTGTGTGGAACAACGTCTGAATAGCACAACATACCTAAGTATCGTTGCTGATCAAGTTCATCCTATCATGTTGATGGCGTATCCCAATGGAGATGGCTTCTTCCAACAAGACAATGCGCCATGCCACGGTGCTTGTATTGTGCAGGAGTGGTTTCCAGAACATGAGGGAGACTTTACCTTGCTTAGCTGGCCCCCACAATCACCAGATCTCAATCCAATTGAGCATTTGTGGGACGAAGTGAAAAGAGCCATCAGGCAGCTGGTTCCACAACCATCAAATCTCACAGAACTGGACAGTGCTATTCATCAGGCATGGTGTCAGATTCCTCGCATCACCTTTCAACATCTCGTGGAGTCAATGAAAAGAAGAATCGCCGCACTATTGAAGGCAAAAGGTGGCCCAACGGAGTACTGATGGGGTGGTCATAATAATCTGGCCACTTAGTGTATATATATATACTGTATATATGCCTTCATGTGATTAAAAACTAGTGTTTATATTTAAAGTTATATATGCTTTAGTGTGATTAAAATTTTATATATATATATATTCTTCTAATTAAATAGGAGATGGGGACCTAAATTGCCTACCACATATTATTCCACCTCTCTCTCCTACCACCAGTCCTGAAAGACTCATAGGCAGCTTTAGTTTAAACACTACAGATCTGGTCATTCACTCAATAAATATTTATTGTGGATCCATAATATTCCAGAAACAGCTGGGGACTGGAGATGTAGGTGGTGAACAAAACTGGGAGGTTCCTGGTCTCATGGAGCTTACATTCCAGTGGGGAAAAATAGGAAATGCACAAATAAATAAGGAATTGACCTAAGTTCAGATAGTGATAAAAGTTATGAAGATAATAAGACCTCTATAACTGGATAAAGTGATAGGGAAGAGGAGAGAGGAAGAGAGATCAATCATTTGTGTGCACATTAGTTAGGGTAGCCAGGGAGGTCTCTCTAAGGAGGTGATAATTGAACTGAATCCTATGAGACAAGAATAACCTAGTCAAGCAAAGTGCTGAGGAATCCAGCCCTTTGAGGGTACAGAAGTAAAGGAGGAGTGACTAACCCCAGTGTCGCCCTGGTAATTAGTAGTCTAAGTCTTGGTTCCCTTCATTCCACTTACCATAATGATCTAGTGATCTTTTTCCTAGTTTCTGCAATTTGGCATACTCTTGTTTTCTGCAGCAATTTCCTTTAAAACTGATACTATACTTTTTAATGCAGTTCCTCATTTTTATTTTCTCTGTAAAGTCACCTATGTAATCAGCATGTGACTTTTAGTCTATATATACTAAAAATAATCATGATAAACAAAGGGCATGTGTGTGTGTGTGAGTGTGAGAGAGTGTGAGAGAGAGAGAGAGAGAGAGAGAGAGAGAGAGAGAGAGAGAGAGAGAGATGGGGATTCAATACATATTTACTAAGCAAAAGTAAGACCCAATCCATCAGAAAAGAAAGAAAATTTGACTTCCTTTATCTTAGTATTTTAAAACAAGAAAAGCCAGGTTGTATAGTGTAAAATCAAGATACTTTCATCTAAAAATCCAAAAAAATCTTAACAGAAGAAAAGCTAAGGAATTGAGAAGTTACAGGAAAAAAAAATGTCACCGCCTCTATGGCTCTAATCTAACAGACAATAAAGCTGAGTGTGTCTACCCTTTGAAACAAAATAAAACAACCACAACCAAATGACCCTTCTGGCTTCCTGCTAGCGACATCTTGCTTTGTGAGAGAAAACGCACTGGAGCCTAAGATGTGATCCACAGACCTGGAATGATCCACAGACCCGGAAGAGTCGAGGAGTCCTAAGATGCAATTTGAAGAGGGGCGCTCCAAAGAAATCAAGAGCTACGGAGGAAGGGGCCCGTGCTCTCAAAGAAATGAGCTAGATTTCATATTTGTTTGGGTAAATTTTCCTTTGTTGGTTTGTTTGGAGCAGCTCCTGTGCATCCCCCACCTCCCAGTTTTATTAAGTCCCTAAACAGATCTGAGTTTTAAGGGCTTAGAGCTGCCCTTGGGAAATAGGTGATTACTCTCTCTGCTTAGGGTTTTAGTGATAAGGGGGGTGGGGGGGTGGGAAGGAGGCAGTGGATTGAATTCCCCTCCTCCAGGCTAATTTCTCAGTGACTCTCATTTGTAGTTCCCTTTAAAGCAGAAACATCTTTTCACAATGAAGTGGTGACACACGTAAAATCCCATCCATTAGCCAGCACTTTGCGATGGTTATGTGTGTGTGAAAGAAAGACAGAGGCAAACAGATGGAGAGACTGATGCATATGGCGGAAACACTACTCAATGCCTGAGGAAGGAAAGCTCCACAAGCATCTTTTCCTTCCCATTTTACATTTTACAGTTCGTGTAATTATTGGGAATTTCTTTATCCACGGAAATGTCACAAGTGCAGTTGGGAGAATCTGGGGTGCGGGGGGGGGGGGAGGAATCACTGTTCCCTCTAAAAAATAAATTTGATGGATCAAACTCTAGTCCTACAACTGTGTTTCTCAGGGTAGCACCCTACACCCCAACAAGCAGGGTCAGGCATGGAGTGGCGTGTTCATTATTTCTAGGAAGAGTGTTAAGCAACTGACATGACTGTGGGCTCTCCCTCGCGGGACTTGCTCCCAAGGTCACTTCCGGATTCTCTTCACTTGCCTTTAAAAACAAAGCATTACCACCCTGGGCACCGTTCCTTCTTTGGAGTCTTCCTAACAGATATATTTGAGAAGAGACTGAACGTTGAAAAGCAAAAGAAAAATATCAGGGAACTTGTTCAAGGTTTGTCATCTCAAAAGGGGCCACAGAGGTGATCCCAACCACACACCCAGTGTCCCTGGCTTTTCCAAGAAGGAAAGTACGTACCAGGAAGCTAAAAGGCCTTGGCCAACTTGCCCTACTAGTTAGTATAGAAGGAGCACTAGGACCTTCAACACTGAATTCCCAGGCCAGTGCTCTTTCACTCTATCACTAATAAGGATAGGAAGTATAATATAGTATCACTTCCTTCTTGCTTGTTCATTTATTGTGAGGTGTAAGATGGGGGGAAAAAATGAGGGATTTAGAGTAATTTGAGTTTAGAAACACTGGATTTCAAGTGTTTATGCTTGAATCAAGAATATGCTTCCTTTCCCCCCGGCCTGCTGTGCTAGCCAGCAAAGTCTTCTGTGACCTCGAAGATCGAATGCAATTACATTGCCCATATATATTTGCTATGCTGCTTGACTCTCCCAAGGGCAGCGTAACAGTACAAGGAGAGTGACATCTTTATGAGGTTAACCCTTTTCTGCTTTAAGGGGAGACTACCGAAGGCAGATGTGTTCCCTGGAGCGTAACAAGAAGCTGGAAATGTAGTAGTTAGAGGAGGAATGACAGCACCAGGCCACCATTCAGGAGGGAAGAAGCAAATTGCTATTTGGAGGAAACAGTGAGCTGGGGAAGCCTATGAGAATATATTGATGCCATGAAGCGAAAGTGGGATGACAAAAGGGGTGGGGCTCGAATTAGAATACAGTGAAAAGAGACAAAGAAACTAATGTTTGTTAGGTTCCAGCATGCTAGGTTCTTTCTGCATTATCTCATTCAACCCTTACAACCTTTTGAGATAGTGCTACTGTCATCAGAAGCAGAAAATGAGTCTCAAAGATTGTGGACGGATCAGGAGAATTCTCGCTTCATATTACGCAGTGTTTTACAAAGTATCATACTTTAACAAGATGTTAGCTTGCCAGGACATGTAGTAAATAACTTCAAAATGCAATGGGTGTTTAATTTTAAAGCGTGCCTTTAACATTTATGTAAAATGTTTTTTGTACTCATTCAATAGAAACTTACCTGGCCACTGGGTAAAGCTGGCAATAAAACTACTGTCCGCAATGTGTTCAGTAACCAGTCTTGGGGTAACACATCTAAAGAGGTGGAATCATCTGCCAGGCTGAGGTGTTCTGGTTCTGATTCAGTTAACCCTTGCTAGGTTACAAATTACCCCAAAACTTCGTGGCTTCAAACAGTGATGCCATGTCCCCCATGATTCTCTCCGTTGGCTGGGTAGTTGCCCCTCAGCTGATTTCTCCCGGGGTCACTCACTCACTCGGAGGCTGCGCTGAGTCAGAGAGTTGGCTAGTCTACGACGGCCTCACTCTCCTGTTCACAGTTGGTGCTGGTTCGAGGCAGGGGGCATCTTAGTCCTCCGCATGTGGATGCTCATTCTCGCGCCGGCGGGACCAGCTTCTTTCCGTGGTGGTGTCAGTGTTCCAAGAGGGCTTGTTTTTTGTTTTTTTAATCGCTTTATTTGGGTGTGATTGACATATAAAACACTGTACACGTTTAACATATACAATTCTGTAAATTTGGGGATAAGTGTGCACCTGTGAAACCATCGCCACCATCAAGACCATACACATATCCATTGCCTTCCAAAGTTTTCTCCTGCTATTATTATTATTTGTGGTAAGAACACTTAACATAGGATTTACCCTCTTAACCAATTTTAAGTCCAAGAAGAGCTTCCTAAAGCCCATCCTCAGAATTAGCACAGTTTCACTTCTGTCACATACTCTTGGTTAAAACAAATCCTGGGGTCACTTAAGACTTAAGGGGGGAAATCGCGTCCACTTATTGCTGGGAGAAGTGGTAGAGTCACATTGCAAAGGGATAGAAGGCAACATCGGGACCATTTACGAAACAACCTACCGTAGGCTTTCCACTCCGTGCTCTTTCTACTAGCAGAACTTTAATAAAAATTCCCAATTGCCCTTCGTGTTCTTTGTATAGGTTTATAAAAAGTCCTTAATAAAAGGACTACTTTCTATAACCTGGAATAGCTGTCAGAAAACTTGAGTTCTCGATCTATCTCTACTGCAGTGGGATCGTGGACCGCTTTCGTTTAAGTGGGCTTTAATTTTGTCATCTATGAGAAAGTGTTTTGTCTGTTTTCTCTCTAAGGGCTCATGCAACTCTATCCACGGACAGTGTCTTATTCTTAGATCAATAGGAACTAGCTTCCTGGGGGATGGGCAGGATGGAAATGAAAAAGGGTGGAAAGCAGATGGCCCCTATGTTGCAACATGCTCCCTTTTATTTCTGTGGGTGCAGAACCTGGGAGGCAGTGAACCAAACGGCATGCCTGCCCATGGGTGGCGAACTCTTCCATGATCTGGGTGCTGCTCTGACCATGTCCACATATTACATGCTAAGGGGGTCCAGGCCCTCCAGCATGACATCAAGGGCTTCTGGACCTGGTTAGACAAAACACTTCCCAGGCAGCACACTCACCCCAGCTAAGCAGACAGGAGAGGTGGGAAGGCTCCTGAGTGGTCTCTTCCTGCGGGAAATGCGTCGCTGGAAGCTCTCTCAGAAAGATACTGTTGCCTACTCTATGGAAGATCAGGTTCCCAAGGAGCAAACTAATGTTTAATTTAGCACAAAGATAGCTCAGAAGCTCTCTCCCGGGGACCGCGCCTGCGAACAGACCCACACGCGAAGAATCTAAGCGAGAAAAGGAAGCTCTCCTAGTGCAAAGGCTACAGGACTTGGGCGCAACTCCGGCTGAACCAAAGCCCCCGCCGGTTGCTTGTGAAGGGGACCGCTGCTCTTTCCTGTCTATTCTGATGTCTGTACTTTGCACGTGTTCTTAACACTTCCGAGAAACAACCCAATGGGATAAGCCACTAGCACATACTTTTTGCAGCCTGAAATGACACGATGCAGTGTGGCAATCAAACATGCAAGCCTTAGCCGGTTTAGCAAGTATCAGTCCACTTTAGGTGAACGACAACAAAAAACTTAGTCACTCCAGCTTCTCGGCCGGAGAATGTTTTGGTTTTTACATAATTCAGACCTCAGAGACCTCCCGAAATGAGCAATGTGTACTTAAGCCTGGCGATCGTCACTCCAAAGACACAGTACGGTACAAATTGTATTCAATTAAGCCACTTCTTTGCACCCTGGTTACCATGATTCTAAGAGATTACACTGTGTCTCCAATAGACTCCTGGTACGTTATTAGCCGTTGCAGCAAACTTTTGCCTTAAGTACGTTTTCTGAAAACAAAACAAAACAAAAAAAAAAAACCCTCAAACATGTAATTAACTTTCTATTCAAATCCATCACAATTACCTGAAAAGAAGTCTGTTGAACAGTGAAGTCTGTGGGGCTTCATGTGGGTGAGAGTTATTAGTGGGTTGGAAAAGATCCACAAATATAACTCATGCCACACTTCTGACAAAAGAGAGTTTTTTAAACAACAGTGTTAATGATTCCGTATTAATGTATGAGCCTGTCAAAATGACTCGTGGAACATTGTAAAAACAATACAAACCAAACCCAACCCAGCATGAGCTTGACGCTCCCTTTTCTAAGAATATTCTCTCCCAAGGAGGGCGGGGGAGATGCAAGTTTAAATGATGGGGAATAAACAAACAAACAAAATTCTGACTCCATCCTTTGCTCAGAGTCAGCACCAGCACATGCATCCTTGCCCAAACATCAGCCACCCAATAAGATTATTCTTACTCTGAACCTGTCACTTCTTCATAGAAGCATTGTGTTTTGGGTTCAGATTTATCATCACTAAGACTTGCTTGGAAGGAAGCCTTGGCAAATTTTCCACATGTTTCCCACGGAAAGTCACATTTTAGGAAGCACTGAGCAAAGGTGGGAGTCCAAGCTGAGGACCACAGCGAGGCATAACATTTTCAGCCTGCTGCTGGGGAAGAGGGCAAAGTCGCATTGCCCATTCACTTGCAGCTCTTTGCAGTGAGCTAATTGATTCTTCAGCAACTTGAGCCAGGATCTGGCTTTCAAGAGCATAAATTTAAAGCTCCACAGCTGGGAACGTCTAACTCTTTGTCACTCTGTGACCAGATTCACTTAAGAATTATTCATCAGTCTGAATTAATAATTCAGTTAAATGGTAAATTTGGGCTATTCAGTTCTAATGATTCCAAACTCTCAATAGATGGTTTAAATTTCTCATTTACCCACAAAGCCCACATGCCACACTCGCTGGGCAAATGAAGGGAAACCCAGCCTCTATTCTCGAAGAAGTGAGAAATCAAATAAACACTCACTCTGGTCAAATTCCGGATGAGGACTCCTGGAATCCCAGGATTTGAAGAAATATTAATGGACCCTTTTCTCAAGAAGGACATGATTTAACCCATTCCAGGGAAATGTAAACCTAGCCCAGATGACATCTCCGTATTAAACTACTTAGGGAAACTGGATACTGTGATATCCCTCACTAGCCATTTTAAGTAAATATTAAAGAGAAAAGCCATGTCCTTCTACAAGGTGCCCCTGACACATTCTGGAGATAGAATCCATGGCTGGGAAAACCACGAATCTGGCTCGAGTATGTCACATCTCAGATCAACAATAACAGCTAAAATTGACTGAGCCTCTACCAGGTGACAGGCAGTTACCTCATTTACTCCATGACCCTAAATAGTTAGTTCTATTACTGTTATTTCGTGTTACAAGTGAGGAAACTGAGGCAGAAGAGGTTAGCTAACTTAACCACGAAGACATAGCTATTAAGTGGTAGCGCTCACCCCTGACCCCAGGCTCTTTACTGCTATGATGCCTTGCCTCCTTAAACAGCCAACTTTAACACTTCCGTTTCCAACCCCACCCACTCTCTTTTTGGACTGTCAATACTAAGAGGGAAAAGGCTATATCAAGTTACTCATCATGGATAGATTCATTCTCATGGCATAGAAGAGCTACACAATACGTAACTCTTTAATGGATAAATGAAAAATTTCTCCAAACTTTAAAAGCATTCATATCCACAATCTTGATAGGAAATGTCGGGACCTTCACTAAAACCATGAAGAGGGCAATGCATGTAAACTCTGTTGTTTTCCCATTTTCCTAGCCATTCATTTGACAGTTGGTTGTGCTTCAAGTCTTGTGGAGCACGGCTGAACTTCTCACTTCCTTCCAGAGGAAATGAAACAGCTTTTATTCTTTCGCATCTCTTCCTTAGATTGTGTGGGAAAGGGTGGAGGCTGGCAGCCATAGGTAGCTAGCCCACAAGCTATGGTCAGCATCCCAGCATCATGCCTTGAATCAGAGGGCAAAGGAACTGTTGGCTTTTCTCCTCTGCCATCTATTCCGTATGGTACCTTCCCCGCCCTGTGGGCCAGACAGGAGAGCCTCATATTCCAGTAAACTCTGGGGGGAGTATAAAAGATTGGTAACACATCTGCATTAAAAAGCAAGCCAGAAAGTAAGTAAATCTCAAAGACCATCTGGACTTGCAGCCTTTCATAGATTTCTGCTCACATTTTTTTTTTTTTAATGAAATCACCTTTTCCAAGTTAGTAAACAAGCAAACTCATTTGTAGGAAGATCAGTTTACACATCAAGAGAACACACTTTTACCCACAGGGCAATTCTTATTGGCCCTGGAAGGCCTCCAGAGGAGGAGTTGGTTCTGCTTCTTTTAGTTTCTCTTTGGTGTCTAGCTAGTATGCTTTTAAAACCATCTCCTCTGGATGCCAAAGGCCATGTCGTGCTGTCTATAACTCACTGTGAATGGGAGAAGTGTGTAAATAGCAAGGCATTAAGCCGCTCAAGGGACCTGGAGACAGGTAATACAGAACACTTAGGCAATGTGCTATGAGAAGAGGCGGCTCGAGGGGAAATGTAATACTTGTCTTCAAGTATATGAAAGATTATTATTGCTTCATAGATGCTGACTCCTCTGGGTCGTCCTTGCTCTACCATTTCCCAGGGCTTCTGACTGCTCTCTTGCCAGAACTCCTGACCCTCCCTGAAGAAGACCCACCCTACTTGTGCCCCAACACAGGGGAGTCAGGCTTCACTCTCTGCCCCCAGACACCTAACGTTCATGGGCATCCTCTCTCAGCTACCCCATTCCACATTCCACATTCCACATTCGCTCCCTCCTCACAGGCCCTGCTGGTGACCCACAGTCTCCAAAGAGCTCTCCCCGCCTGGATTTGAATCTCTCTCCTACCGACCATTAACAGTGCTAATGCTTACAGCGCCCATGTGCCAGGCACTATGCTAACTGTTTTGCCAAAGAATATTAGCTTTGTTTTTACAGATGAAGATACTGCTGCTCCAAAAGAATAAAGTTATTTTCCCAAGCTCATATAGCTAGTAGGTGTGAAGTAAGGATCTGAACACATGTTGATCTACAAAATTTATGCTTTAAATGCTTCCATTTACTGCATCCCTAAGCCTCAGTTTACTTATTTTAAAATGGGGCAAATGTTGCTTATGCATCTGTTTGGGTTTTCGTTTGCTTTTGGTAAGGCATTACATAAACTGTGTAATAAAAGTGCCTTGTACATTCTAGGGCTCAATAAATATTTATTCCTTTCTCTGACTTTCTAAATCAGTTTTGGTCCATTCTACCTAATTTTGCTGTTACTTTATTGATGTGGTCTTGATTAGCCTACTGGGCTGTAAGTTTGCAGGGACTATGTCTTTTGCTGTATTTCTGTTCTCCGGCAGAGCCTGTTAGAATGTGAGGGAAATTAGCATGAGGATGGAGAAGAAAACTTTAGAATTATTTTCCTTAAGCATGACCCCACCTATGAACATATATAAGGGGCTAGATTAAAGGGCAAGGAAGTAGTAGAATGCACTCAGGATGGCTTGGATGGTTTAGCTGCTATGCAGAGCAGAACTAGATTTTTTTTTCTCCAAATTTCTTTCTAGGCTTTTTGAGATTAAATTGCAGTGATTAACACGCATACACCATCACTAAAAACAAAAACAGCTAATCATGGCCACTCGTTTAGTCACATTTAACTGTTATGTTTCAGAACATTTGAAAACCCATGCTTGTCTTGGTACTTCCAAAAGGTGTACAGTATTAGGGAAGCCATACAGTATCAAACTTTAACTCTCAGGAACATTGGATGAACATCACCTAGCAATGATATTATTTCAAAGAAAGCAGATGACTTCTATCAATAAACAGCCACCTAAACAAGCAAGACATATTGGTTGACATAACATCGCTTCGCTGTCAAAGCGAGCTTTCTGTCACTTTTTGATAAAGGGTTGTACCAACTTCTCTCTCCACTTGAACTCTTTTGCTTTTGTGAGCTCTTATAATTGTATTTACTTGAAAGAAGTAGTAGGAAGGTCCTGGAGAGATAAGAACTCTCCCTTTATTACTCTGTTCTGGAAAACAGAACAAAAATAGGTCAGTTCTTAAGGAAATGATGGCTGCATACATAAATAATGTAAACACTCCTATCACTGTCCTGGGAGGACATTTATCACACAGACAGCCACGGAAACCGACATCTGGCCAATAAACTGCTCCTGTTCTCAGCTCCCTGCTTACAGTGTAGAAATGTTGAGTTGCCAATTGGAAACTTGATTATTATCAGTCAAAAATAACCAGGGAACTCTGGCAATGATTGAACTTGTTTGACTTTCTTAAGCTAACAATTAACATTTTAGACTATTGTTGACAAAATATTTAACTTTCCCATACTGCGTGTGCAAACGACTTTCCTAATATTCCTTAGACGCCCTGGTGGACACACCTTTCCCAAGCCGCTCAGGTCTACGCAGGGGCCTGTAAGGGACGTGCATTCCGAGGCCCCAAACGCTTTCACAGCACAGTCCCTGTGAACTAGGACTTTCTGGGACCTTCAGGAACACTTAAGCACACCGATATCTCAGTCTTATCTTGACAGCACTGTATTTGAAGCACCAATCCCTCTATTTACAATAAAAGCTATTTCACCATTTCAAACACTCAACTGAGAGCCTAAGGATACTTTTAATCCCTGGAAAAACTGGTATTATGACCTGTTGTTTCGTCGTTTATTATTAGAAATACTAGCAATAATGCCTTGCATTTCTGCAGTGCTTTACTTTTTCCAAAGCCTGTTCGGAAACACACATTCATTTGCTTCTCTCAACAACCCAGGGCAGCGTTATTGTTCTCTCTGCTTTACAGATGACTGTTAAGTAGCTTGTCCTAGGTCACCCAGCTGGTAGTGATCAAGCAGGCACAGAACCGAGGATGCAGACCCCTCGTCTGATCTGCTTTCTTTCCTCCACACTACATTAGAGAAAAGATAATCTCTACAGCCAAAGATGACTTGGAACCACTTATCTATCCATCCTAGCAACAGCGTATGCAACAGAAAAAGAGCTTGTCTCAGGCAAAAGGGAAAGATGGATTATGCACCACGGAAGCTCAAACTGTGCTGTTCCATGGACCAGCAATTACTCAGTTTTACAGTTCATTCAGAGATTCAAACATACTTCCCCAGCAAATGATTTAGTGCCTAAAGCCTGCTCCCAGTGGTTAGAAATGCAGATCTTCTTTAAGCCCTACAATCCGGGCCCTCTAAAAGGCCCTGATCCTGCAGTCCCTGCAGCCATGGGGCTTCCCCTGAACTTGTACTTGAGCTAAATGAAGAAACTGGCTGAGGAAGGGCTGCAGAATTAGGCTCTCAATGTGGACAGAATTAGAACTGGCTTGGGGGTTATTCTTGCATTGTTCTTGCATCTCAGGCTATTAAAATAACTCAGACATTGTATATTTCTTGCAGTATAACACTCCTCAAAGTCAACACCATCTCGTGGAACAGAAGTGCCCCTTTCACCATCATTCAGATGCTAACTAGTATTACCGACTCTACACAAGGCATTGTGCTATAGCAGGTAGGCAGGGTACGGAGCTTTCAGCCGAGGACACAGTGCGTATCTGACTTGAGGTGATCAATATTCTCCGCCTTTCTCCAAAGGGTGTTTATGGCCACTTATGAGATACCAATTAATGATTAAAGTGATACGTTCAACACACCCAGACAGAAATAAATCTGGTCACGGACACCGCCGCAATACAACGAAGAAGGCACTCTGATGCTTATTCTGCGCAAGAGGCCCCATTAAATTCACAGTGTTTTGGAAAATAAGAGGAGCAGGAGTTGAAGTGAGACCTGCAGGTCCAATGGGCTTGGTGAATCACTCCCAAACACCTAGACCCTTCGCACACAATGTTATCGGGTTAATACAGTACTTGCATCACCGATCGCTGAGTGCCATGCTGAGTAACAAAGCACCAAATTTAGAAGCTAAAATGGAGAAGGGAATTTCCAGTAGACAAGGGGGGGGGGAAATAACCATTGTCCCTTGCAATGCCTCACATGTTCAATGAAAAACAACTATTATCTTTTGACCCCTAACTCACACAGCCCCTCTCATCATCACTCAGACAGGGCGGACCCCCAGGGACAGTGTCAGGCGATGGCTGGTGGTTAGGAGAGAGAACACGGATTCCCGCGAAGACCAGGAGTGGGACCGCGGCCACCTCTGGCTTCTGCAGCACGAAAGCCTTCAGTCGGGAAAGGCCAGACACTGTGCTCTCACTTCCTCCCTCCGTGGATATTGCTAGTCGTAAAGTTACAATCACCACTGAAGTTGGTTTCATTTCGCATCCCAAAACCCCCAAGTGAAAAAAAATAAAAGAAAAAAGAAAGGCAGCCTCATCTTACTTCCAAGTGGGAGAAAAGCAAAAGCCAGAAGAACAAGGCCACGGGCAGGCGCGCCGCCTTCCTCCCAGGGGCTGGGATGCGAGGGGCACATCCAGGCTTGGCACCCAGAACAGAGGTCAGTCTTCTCCACTGAGCAGGGCTGGGCGCCTCGGTCCCTGTATCATCCCCAGAAACACTTACCAGGAGGCCGGGAAGCACACAAAGCCGTATTATTGGGAGACTTGCAGACAGATTATAAATTTACTGGGGACAATCGAGGCATTTAGATACTTTTGGCTGCAGATGCTGGTGACACACACATGCATACAAACCTCATTCTTCTCGCCATTGGAGTGACTCTCTCTCCCCCGCCCCCCACCCCTCACCTCAGCATCTCTACTTCACAAAGCAAACTCCCCTAGCTCTCAGAGGGAATTCCAGGGAGAGGTGGGGACAGAGCAGGTGGCAAGGAGAGGAAATGAGCCTTTGAAGCTCTAGCAGAACCCCACAAACCAATCCTACTCAAGGATAAAGCAGCAAACACTGGGCAGTTTAACTGCTAGCAGTTATTTTTCATCTGGAGTCGGCGCCAGGAAGTTGCAGTTCGAGGCATCCCAAGCAAAAAGTGTGTGTGTATGTGTGTGTGTGTGTGTATGTGTGTATATGTGTGTGTGTGTGTGTGTGTGTGTGTGTGTGTGTGTGTGGTGGGGGAGGGCACCCTCCTAGTCCCCGGAGTTTCTGGAAACCATCCCTACAGGGATAAGGGGGAGCCACAGAGAAGCATGCTATGGGCTGGTCTGTAAGGTGTCCTCTGCCTAGAGCTCCTTTTCAAACACGGTTGGAGAAGTTCAACTTGGTGCCTTCCTTCCTTTGGGCTTTTTGAGTACTTTTCGGCTGGCCTGGCTATTTCCTGTTGCTGACTTTCATTAGGGCTGACTTGGGCAAACTGGAGCTGTGGTGTGAGCAGACTCAGGACGCAGGAGCCCCACAGAGCTCAGAGATGGAGAAAGCTGGTGGGGCCGTGGGGCTGTGGGGCTGTGGGGCTGCGGGGCAGGGCTCCACCTTCTCCCCAGAGGCTGGTGGCCCAGCAGCTGGGGGGGAAGCTTGCACATGGCAAGCAGTCACCTGACCAGGACTGGCATCCAAAAACCAATGAGTCAAGGGATACTCCCTCTGGGACAGGGTGGATCTGTGCCTCCAAGGAAGAACTTCCAGTCAGAAGCCTGATCAGAACTTTCAGGTCTGAGGTCCCGTCAGCAGCAGTGGCTGCAGACAAGCCACTTCCCAGGATGACAGCTTGTGCACAGACAGCCCCTCGGTGCCTGCCCACTTTAATGAACGCTGTCATTTGTCACTGTCCAACGGTAGTGTCTATGAAAAGAAGCTTGGAGAGAGGGCTGGGGGAGGCGATGGAGAATCAGGGAGTGGGTCTCGTAAAAAGATTCCCTCGCTGGTCTGGGATAGTTCCCTCCACATTTTGTTTTGTACTGAGGGGACCCTCAGGGACCTCTGTGTTGCAGATCACCACTTGGGTTCTCTGGAAGGGGCCCCCTCAAAGGCAGGTGGGGACAGGGTCCGTTCACCTGATCAATGTTTTCAGGCTGAAGAGTGGCTTGTTGGGCCTAATCAGAGCTGACTAGCCGAAGCTGGCGCATCCCGGAGACCTGGCCTTCCACAGCGGCTCAGACCTTGGCCGGCTGTGGCCACCTCCTCTACATGTACAAGCCGGGGCCTCGCAGAGCCTCTGGAGAACTCGGCTTCTCACCAGCAGGGAACACCCTGCACGTGGAGGAGCGCCCGTGCGCGCACCAGCGGAACTTGCTGAGTAAGAGCGTCAACCACACGCGCAGCACACCCCATGGCCTGGGAGGCAGGCCGGTGACCCCGTGACCCTCTGCACCACCGCATCAGGCCCAGGCGAGCTCTCCCCTCGCCCCAGGCCGCACGGCCACAGCCAGAACCATGAGAAAACCGGGTGCCTTACCGCAATCAGGGCCGAGTTCCGCTGGTCCCCGGGGGTGGACGCAGGTGGTTGCTGCTCGCCCTCGATGCCACCACCGCCACCATTATTGCTGCTGCTGAGCAGGTGCTGCTGGTGGTGATGGTGATAGTCCGGCGGGGGCGGGGGGCCCGCTGAGGCTTGGGCGGCTGCAGCAGGGGCGGCGGGGGGCGGCGGGGGCGGCGGCGGTGGCCGCAGCGGCCGTGGCCTTGGCGTGCTTGCCCGTCTTCCTGGCGCCCTGGCCATGCTGCACGAGGCTCAGGAGCTGCAAGGTGCTCTCCCGCTCCCGGTCGGAGCTCTCCGCTCGGCCTCGTTCGTAGCGGCCTTCACAGCTCAGGTGGTGCTGGCGGCAGACGGCGATCCGCGCCCGGAGGCGCTCCACGATAGCACTGTGCACTCGTGGGGTGACGGAGCCCCCTCCGAGGAGGCCCGCCCCGGGGGCCGCCCCTAGCCCTCCTGTGGGGGCCTGCGGGGGCGCTGTGTCCCCCATCTTCGTGGACACAATGATTGCTGCCTCTGGGATGGCGGGGTGGAAGGAGGCAGGAACTGGCTATTACAGGCAAGTCTGTTCTTGACAAGGTGGGCTCAGGGCTCAGGGCCACATGAATAGAGGTCTTCAGAGGTTTGGGGGGGAGCAGTGGAGAAGGTGTGGGGGAGGGGCGCTGGTAAAAAAAAAAAAAAAAAAAAGAAGAGGATGAGGAGCCAGAAGAGAAGCCGGTGGCGGAGGATGAGCCGGAGAGGAACCCCGATCGACTCACTCTGATGGCAGGTGACAGCTCTGCACACGTTGGACGGAGTCAGTGGGGTTCCCCCGGCCCCAAGCGGACAAGACCCACGAAGTCCTTGGCCACCACACCCCCTGGGGTTCGAGCAAGGATCCAGGGGGTGCCGAGCCAGAGGCAGAAAGAGGCAGCGAAGGGGGACTGAGAGAGGGATGAACAGGGAGCCCGACTCCCCCCTCACCTAGTTGCTGCCGGACCTTCGTGGTGATGGGGATGTTTCTGCAGAGAAACGCATGTCGACCACCGTCTGGGTCACCCGCAGCCTTCACTTTTCCTCGGGTTAAAAAAAAAAAAAAGAAAAAAAGTGCTGTTTCAGGAGGTTTCTGAAGTCCCTGTTCAAACCGTGCAAAAACCAAGAGAGGCTGTCTTTTGGCTCCTCATTCCTCCTCCCTTCCCCTGGCTCCGGTGTTTCCTCCTCTTTGGGGGGGTGGACAGTGGGGTGGGTGTCTTCTCCCAACCGAGGGAGCCGGCTTCTCAGTGGCTCACGATGTCAGTCGCTGGACTTTCGGACCATGCTCCTCTCCTCGGCGGATGCGGCCCCCGGCACAGTCCTCATGCCTCTACGGGCGGCTCGCCTCCCGGGAACGCAGCCTGAAGTCGCCGGCCACGGAGCCCCTTCGGCACATGCCCGCCCCCTGTCCCCGCTCAGGCTTCCGTCCCTCGCCCCGGCTCTGTTCTCAGGCGGTATCCAGAGAGGCAAACTCCTGCGAGAGGAATTTACAAACGATGGTCCCGCTTACAAACTTCCAGCAAATTGCACCGAGCCATGTCCAGCCACTTTCCTGTCCACTTTTGTACATTCCATCCCGGCCAGTGGGTCTGGGGCGGGGGGGCGGGGGGTCTGGACTCGCAATGAGCAGTGTGGTTCTCTCTCTCTTGTATGGCTCCGCTTTATAGGTGGAAAGAAGAAGAAGAAGAAGAAGAAAAAAAAGTAGCTTGTATTTTCCTTTCTCTTTCCCGTCTGTTGTTGGCCCGCTGGGCTGACACGGGCTCCACTGCCCGGAGTCACGGCGATACACAGGCGTTCATTGTGCTCCGATAGCAGAGGGAGAGAAAGAGAGTGAGACAGAGAGGGAGAGAGAGAGAGAGGAGAGAGCCAGCAAGCTGCAGATGGGGGACGGAGGGGGGCGGAGGGGCGGGCGGGAGAGCGAATCCGGGGCTCCCTGGTGGAAGGCTGGTGCCACTGCACGAGTGAGTAATTGCCGCCGGGCTCCGGGGAAAGGGGGACGCAGAGGGCCTCCCAGTGGCTGAAGAGGTAAATCCCAGGCCTGCGCGGCTCCGCGCTCAGCACAGCTCAGCTCAGCTCAGCTCAGCTCAGCCTCAGCCTCAGCCTGGGCAGAGGGGTGAGGCCGGGGAAATTCCCCAACCTCTGCACAACTACTTCATCAGCTGTAAGTGTTTAAGAAATCCCCGGCCAGGGAATGTATTTTCCCTCTCGGACCTACTTTATGCCCGCCCCCCCCCCCACCCCCCGAGGATATCATTTTCATTTTTCAATATGTTGTAAATGACACCCCTGAGCACCCAGCGAGAGCTGGGCGAACACGAAGGAAACGTTCGTTTAGTCACTAGGCGGTGTGACTGCGAGCGTGCGTGCTGGGGGTGGGGGCAGAGGGTGGAGAGGAGAGGAAATCACACCCAGCGCTCCTACAGGCAGGCAGGTATCCTGCCTACCTTCCTGTGTGCCTCTGGACCCGGGTGATCACAAGCAAATCAGTAGACCAACAAAATATTTTAATGATGAAATTACCAATACTCGTTCTGGAAAAGAAGAAGACGAAAAAAGATTTTCTTTGAAAATACAAGCGTGCCAGTGACAACCATGCATGGCTCTCTGGTTTACATAGGTCAGGAGGAAAATCAATGTGTAGTAGTAGCAGGTGAGCTTCAAGAAGTCTAAGAACACAAGCCGAACAGATCTCTCACACAGACTAATGGCCCCTCATCTTCAGGTGATCCTACCTTGAAGATCCCAAACTATACATGGAATTCTGATCGCCATTACTGGCTATGGAGGATAAATTAAAGTGAACGCAATATTGGCATGGTGGGGACCATAATTACTCTGTGTCATTGGAAGTCATTGGATTTGAAGTCTCAAGCAATGGTGCTTTATTTACACCAACTCTGGCATCACAGTAACATGGTCCTGCTTCAAACTGAGACGTGAGTAGACGTGAGTGGGTAAAATCAATGCCAACATTTAAAGGCAATTTATTTACAAGTTAGTTCCAGATAAGCTGGCCTACTTTAGTCCATTTGATTTCCACAAATCTGGGAATGTTTGGAATTGAGGACAAGTACACTCTGATAGAATATAAATTTTACACTTTTCCCTGGAACATACTTCTCTCTGTCCTTCACAGGCTAAGTTCCTCACGGCTCTGTGGAGAAAGGCAGGACTCCATGTTGGTTGGTATGCAAATTTGAATGGAGAACTCTCTCAGGAGGTCTTGATAAAAAGTGAAGGGAGTTTTGATCATTTTATGTTTGAGTTTTAAAAAGTTGTATTCATTAGACATTCTCTCCGCTGGTACTATGGGTACTTTGTATTCAACAATTATACTTGATAAATGAGAAAACATGTAATTTTAAATTTAACAATTACTGTTCACTCTGGCATGCAGTAGCATGGGTTTTGATTAATAACACAAATCGTTGGTCAAGTCCACACTATTCCTAAATGATGTCAACTTCGATTTCCACGCCACACAGGGACATCTTAAAAACTTCTCAAGCAAGAGTTTAACACATTTTCATTCTCTATTCCAGTGGTGTAGGACACTCAGTAGGGTGTCTTTTGCACACTTTTACCCTTTACAACCATTTAATTTCAAGCTGACATCATTATCATCCACACGTTACCATTTATTTACAATCACTGTTTTAGGCACAGGGCTTAGCATATATCTCCCTTAATATACAAACCATCCAGAAAGATAGGTATTATTAACCCCATTTATAAATGAGGGAACCGAGGCTCATCGGAATTAAACTACTTGTTCCAGTACACGTAACTGGGAAAAAACAGGCTAGGACTTGAACTCAAGGCTGATTTCAGCTTATGCTTTCTTAACCACTGGGCTTACTGCTTCAATATCAAGTGTGAAAAGAGTTACAGGGAAGCCAGACTATCCCCAAAATAGCTCAAGGGCTGCAATTACACCTCAATCAACATGCTGGAGTCTAAGCAAGCCCTATAATACCGCCAAGAAATGAGCAGTGAATAGAACTACTCATCTGAATATGAGAGCAGACAAAATTGGTCAATTACATCCAACTCCCCATAAAATAATTATTTTTTCCCTTTTTATGGTGCTTTCCCCTCTTATAACCCTAAAGCTTCGGAATAACCTTATACATTCTTTCAAGCATTACTTCCCTTTTACTTGTGCATTCTGTCTTTCTCATCATCTCCACTATCCATAGCTACCTAACACTAAAGCATCTAACATTTATTACTAAATGCCCAAATCTGAAAAGTTCACAGACATGTGAGATTTTTAAGTTTACAAACTATTTCTTTTTAGTGTTAGATTGAAGAATGATATCAATGATGATGATAAAAAATAATATAGTATGTCATAATACCTGTAAAAGTTAATTCTATTTTTCAACATTTCTGGTTTTTTAGACATTCTTCGTTTTGGCTCCCCAATCTATACTGATTCTCATTTCCTAACAGCCTGTCATCTTTGCCATGTTGGCTGTATCATGCACTAAAAGCCTCTTGTATTCTCTCTCCAAACACCCACCGAAGAAGCTTGCTCATTTGCAAAGACCTCACACATCAGCAATAAGGTCTGAACTCCTCACAGGAGACATCAGCATCGGCATTTTCACCACTTTGTGAGCTTTTGCTACCCGCTTTGTTTACAATAACAGGAATAATTTCAAAAAATTAATTGCAGAAAATATTAAGTAATCTTGATGAAAGGACTAAACAACATGTAGCATTTTATGTATGCAGCTACACTGAAGTCCATGAAATGAACCACATAATGAAGCCAGGTTCAACCAACATTTGAAGTAAGAAACAAGTATCTAAAATTACAGTAAAATAGAACCTGCTGGAACATCACTTTTAGGAATTAAAAGATACAGATAGACAGTCCATTTGTTCACTCTGAAACCATTTTACTTTTATTAAATTATGGAAACATTTAGATGTGCAAAGCAATGCAGATGCCAAAGTATACTTTTAAAATATTTTTGGCTGAATATATCTCTCTGAGATCTGATCCTAACATAAATACTTATATTATAAAATTATGGATAAAAAGCAATAAAATACATCTTAATCATTAACACATAGACAAAATTGAACAGAAAAAAAGAAAACATTGTGAAGCATGGAAATACACATTATGAAATGATTCCTGAATGTGAGGATTAAAACTCTGGAGGCCTGAAATTTATTTCTAAGGGAAACTTTAGGAAAAGAAAAAATTACTATAGTCTGATTCTGAGGCAAGGGCATTGAACTGAATGAAACACTGATGTTTATTCCAAGGTCAACTGATTTACATGATAGTAGTAAAAAATACATTAGTGAAAATAGGATAACAAACACATCTGGGCAGGGATTCAGCAATACATACATGTTAATGTTGGTCAGCAATACATACATGTCAATATTAGTCAGCAATACATACATGTCGATATTGGTCTAAGTACATTTTAAAAATACAGTATTTTTCTATTAAATTGACAGGACATGAACATTTATTCCCTTGATTGATAATCATCTGTTATAAAGATATTGTTATTAACTTCAAATACATTTAAAAATGATTAGGCTTATGTTTTCTATGTATAGCAGATACAAATTTATTAGACTGTAGAGTAGTACTTCATGGAAATTAAGATGAACATGTTTTAAACAAGGTATTTTGCCATGAAGATATACAGAAAATATATAAATATGTCACATGATACAGAGAAACAATATTCATGATCTTCACATCTACAGGAATTTATAAAATCTTCTCTGAAGGTGTTACAATGCAAACTTCTCATCTTGAAAGTAATCCGCATCATTGAGATATGTTTGAAGTAGACCATATTTCTGTGTATACAATAAAAAAACTAGTTATTTTACTTAAAGGAATGGAGGTAAGCTAGGCCTTTTCAATCTACAGACAGGAACAGGAACAATTTCATTTCATGGTAATCATGAATAAAAATAATTTAATATAAAAAGGGACTCAATTTAAATTTTTAATTTCTAAGTCACATAAAGCATTATTATAAATGTCATAACTTTCCTGTAAACTATGTATTTTTAATATATTTATTGTAGAAGTGTAACAACTTCAATAATTTAAAAATTTGTTGAATGCATAACATATATCAAACACTCTGCTAATGACTATCTAGGTACAAAAAAACTGCTATTCCTACCCCTAATGAGAACAGAGTTCAGTAGTAATAGACCAATGTCAACCAATAACAAATGCCATAAAGCAGACAGACACTGTTCTGAGGCTTCAGAAGAGGGAGCATGGTTAGCTGAGGTGACCAGAAAAGGATGGCATCTAAGCTGTCCTGGGAAAAACCATTGGGTAGCAAAGGTTTGGTGGGGAGAGTTCTGTAGGAGACAACAGTCCATACAACAGTGACAAGACAAAGTATGGGATTTTACTATGATCAGGTTTTTTAGAGGACTCGAGAGAGATAAGACTGAACCAAAGAGGTTGAGGTCAGGGAATACAAAGTATGAAATGCTAGGTTAAGGAGTTTAGCACTAACATGGCAGGCGATAGAAAGTTATTAAAGGTGTTAAGGCAGAAGATTGACATGATCCAAGGTGTATTTTTTTAAAGGTAAAACATCCATTCTAGAAGAGTTTGGCAAGTAGTTAGGAGTCTACTGCAATAATTTAAGTAATAAGGGCCCAAGTCTGAGTGACAGCAATGAAGACGGAGAGTAAAGGTAAGGTTAGAATGAGAGAGAGAGAGAGGAGTCAGGATGATTTGGACATTTCAAGGTGATAGAGTTCCCAGTGCTTACCTCAGTTGGGAGATTTAACTGACTAATGGTTTCTTAACTCTTCTTATGAACTCTGATTCTTCTCCCAGTGAGGTGATGACCCTGACTTTTGCGGTAAATGGAAGGTTCCAGACAGGGGCATGGAACCTTCCCCCTATCCACAAAGATCTCTGACTCAAAAAGAAGAACAGAAGAAATAACCTACTGACTACTTAGGGATTCTCTTCACCTCGTACCCAGACAAGTTCTATTAGATATAAGTAAAGTTCTCTAGGATTAGAAGCCTATACTTTAAATATTTGACTGTTTTTATGCCTTTCATATTATCATTATATTCTTTTTTCGTATTTACTAAATTTATTTTGGAAAATTACAGTCTATCTGAGCTCTACAAAGGATGGAAAACCTCTCCTTGCTTTTATTACCAATAATAGGTAACATTAATAGACCACTTACTAATTCCTAGGTCCTATACTAAGTGCTTACCATGTGTTATTTATTTAATCTCCATAATCAAAACCCTAATTATTATTATTTAGTTCCTATTTTACTGAAGAGAAAACTTAGGCTTACAGAAGTAAAGAAACTCGCCCCCAAATTCTACTGCTAGAAAATATTTAAATCCATGCTTTTAACCATTATAATATGCTATTTCTGAGGTTTAAAGGGAGGGGCCAGGGTGCAGCTTCAGTGTGAAAAACGAAAAAGGGAAAGTGAAACTCAGAGAGAAGGCAGCATTGCCTGGCCATTCATTCTCTCTACTATCATTTTTTTAATTAAAAATGTGGAGTTTTGGTCTTATTATGTCAAGCCCTTACAGTGCCAGATGGACCTACTGATGAAAACTGATGGAATTATGGGAATAGAATCATGAGAAAGAGCTCAGAACATAAAAGGAAGTTTGGTGTCATCTAAGAAGTAGCAATTTGGCCGGAAAAAATAAATGGGGAACCTAGTGCAGAATTTACTTTTAAGTAGGGGCCCTCACTTTTTAATTTGTTAAGAATCACCTAATTTGTTAACCACTGGGTTTTAATAGGTCTGCAGTGAAGCAAGGGACTACAGATTTTTCACCAACTTCTAGGTGATTCTGACAGGTAGTTTAGGGCCATGTTTTGAGAAGCATCAGTTTAAGGAGTGGAAGACAAAAAAATCTTTTCAAGTTAAAACGGGATAAAGAAAGAGAACAAGTGAGGAGTTTTGGGAAGGGGCAGGATACCCAATTGTAATTTAAAATTCTTATTTATGTAACAATATTTATGTAATACATTTGAAATTTACTTAAAATACATCTGTAAATGGAAATTTGATACTTTATTGATGTATTTTCTTCACTTTCTGGTGTTCATGTGGTCACCACCCCACCCCAACTATATTCAACTTCCCTGGAAACCCCATCATCATATGCACTTTCTTCTTAACAAAATAAAATTTGTTAGAATTTTGCCAATGGCATATAATAGTATGTTCTTCCACTCAAATTTAGAATGAGACTTATATTTGTTATATATTTGGGTTTTATTATAATTTTATCATTTGTTCTTTTTAAAAAATATATACTTTTATTGATTTCAGAGAGGAAGGGAAAGGGCAAGAGAGAAACATCAATGAGAGAGAGTCATGGATCGACTGCCTCCTGCATGCCCCACACTGGGGATCAAGCCAGCAACCAGGCATGTGCCCTGATTGGGAATCAAACCATGACCTCCTGGTTTATAGATCAATGCTCAACCACTGAGCCATGCCAGCTGGGCAATTTATTTATTTATTTATTTGCACTCAAGTTGCTCCTAATCTTTAATGTAATTAGGTTATAAGTAGATCTTCCTAGTTCAACTGTTAGGAGGAAAAACAAGAAGAATAAAGTCAGTCTAGGTGGCAGGTTTTGAGGAAGAAATGGTGAGATATCCTGAGATGATGAAAGAGCGAAGGGGGAAGGGGTGAAAGGAACAAATCGTTTGTGTAAGGTAAAAGGGGTTGACATAATAATTGGGAAGCAAGAGCATAAAGAGCCACAAATATATAACCATTCAAGTAGCACGGAGCCCTGGCACTGGAACTGTGGCCACAGGAGGAGGCACCATCACTCTGATCACACACAGACATTGAGGAGTGAGCGGAGTGATGCTGATAATGTCAGAGCACCGTATCAATTTGGATTTTAAGCACAGCCCTAAAAGCTGCACATGGGTTTATGTTGGTTACGAACTTTAGTTTCCAGGAGAAATCTTTTGAGATAGTGTATGGACAAATATTTTTAAAGTAGGAGGGAATCTCAAAAATAAAATGAGCCTCTTTGACATTTTATGTGAAAAAAAAATGTGCATGCTGTTCTAAATGTGTATGATTTTTAAATACCATCAATGCCCAACACTAAGTATTATTCTTTAAGCAGAATGTGACACTTAGCTTTCTTTTTCTAAGAATATTTTTTCTTATTCCAGGTCCCTTCTGTTGTTACATACCCTGTTAAGCTTTCTCCAAGGTATTTAATCTTAAAATAGTTTTAGTTTTTTCTGCAAAAATTTTATTGTTCTTCTCAAATTATAATTATATAATATATATAATACAGGCACAGTGATTTTTTTCGACACCTAGTACACAATTTTAAAAATGTGCTGTCCCAATAGATCTTTCAACTCCACTAAAGGGCTGGCAACACTTAAATGCATCAATAAAAGCACTTAAGAATTTAATGTCATCTAGGAAAATGAAGACAGGACTTACTGGATAAGAGATGGCTCCTCCCTACGGCAAATTGAAAAGCACAGAAGACAGGGAGGAAAGCAATGGGAGTGAGAGAAGCAAAGTAAAAGATAAAAGGCTGGAGAGAGTCAAATGAGAGAACTGAGACTTAAGTGTCAAGATGTGGGGAGCAGGCAAAGAGATCCCTGGGTGGTGGTTTGTAGTGGGAGGATATTGTCAAAAAGGAAACCAATTTTGATGTCATTCTCCAGACCCGGAGACTGCTGAGCATCACACGTCCTAAGAAGTTCCTGTTTTCTTGTTCTCTTTTTCTTTCCTTTTGCTCGTATGTTTGTTCTCTGAGCTCTCTTCTTTTTCCTTTTCCTCTTTCACAAATTCCCCTATGATAGAAATAACTCAGGCAATGGATCTCAAATCATGCTTTTTTTTTTTTTTAGATTAAATATACTGTTGATCTGAGCTGCCTGAAAATCTCCTATGTGTTCTCTCTTCCACATTCATGTGACTAGACCTGTCTTAAAGATTTCAATCCCAGGAGCATCCTTTGCATGTTCCACAAACAAGTCTAGAAGCTCTGGGAGCAGACCAGAGGTTAGAGCTGCCAGCAGACCTCCAGGAATCCAGTGCACTCTTCAGAACCTCCACTCGATCCCTGGTACCAAATTTCGTGATCAACAGGATATGGGGCGAGCAAAATCAGTGCCCTGGCCTAAAAGCTCTGCATTCCCCCTCAATCTTCAGGGGCAGTGCTCACTGCTAAGTCCCATGTCCTCAAGAAGAGGATGTGGGGGGCAGTAGAGCTGGCAGCCAGGATCCTTTCCTCAGATTCGCACCAGGGGCTTCTTCACTCTCAGGTCACAAGAACTGTTCTAAAGAATAGGAAGCAGACAAGCAGAGGTGAGACCTGTACTTTGGCAAAGAAAACAAGGGGACTTTACATATATGTGTGTGTATATATATATATTTGTATGTATATACATACATACACACGTCAGCAATGACACATCTATAAAAGTGAAAGGACAGGAAGCCTCCACTGAGGGGTAGTGTTATTGCTGATTAAAAGTTACCTGACAAGCTGAATGACTGCCTTAGAACATCACCTATTCAGGGTAGGACAATGATAAGCATGATAGGAATGGGTGAAAAAAGAGAAAATGCAAACACGGGGAGAGAAGGAGAGATTCCTTTTAAGTTTTGCTGCCTTCTAATCATTGATATCCTTTTGCTACTCATAATTAGGTCCAGAATCTACTGAATGGGAGGGTTATTTTATATCCACCTTACCTCCTTAATCCAGCCATTTTCTTTTAACTGACTGAAAATTCTTTCCACTGTTTCTTTAACTTGTTCATTCTCAACTTCTTCTGTATTTACCATGGAGCAACATTCTTGATACAGCTTGAATTTAAAATGTTTCAGATTATGATAAACTCTGGTACGGTTTGCACAAATTCTGCCAATAAAAAATTCCTAAATCAAGAAATAAACATAATTTGGCATGTGATGTGAATAACATAGCAATGAATATACACTTTCTGCCTTTCAGATTTTAATAGTAGAATCTAGTGCATTATTCATTTTTTAAATGTGTCTACAATGGTTCTTTTACCTTCTCCTATTTATATAACCCAGTTAACAAAAACTGAGCATTTGCTATGTTCCAAGTGTTGGGCTGAGCACTGGAGATACATAAGTGAAAGATGCCCCACCTGTATTAGCAGAGCTTATAGGAGAGCTTGGGAGTAAAACAAATGATTACAAAACAATTTGTCAAATACTAAGCACACGATTCTATAAAGATACAAAGGTGGGACAGTTAACCCAATCTAGAGGGGAGAAGGGTCCTCAAGTAGGTGGAGCTTAAACTAAGTCTTTAAAAAAAAAGTTTGGGAAGGAGGAGAAAAATGGCTTGTAATATAGATGATAGGAACACCTATCAAGAAGTGCATGCAGGCTGCTGTACGTACACAGGTACTGAGTTTAAAATGCCTGGATTACAATAATTTTCTAGCTTATAAGCAACATGTAAAACTGAAACTCTCATACCAGTACTAAGTACTGGCAGTTTTTTACTTAATACTGTCTCCTAAAAAAATTTTGTAGAGTAAACAATAACTGTTTAGTCATATCTATGTCCTTAATTAATGAGTCTGATCTGATTATAATATTAATATTTTGTTGTTAGCAAACTGCAAGGATTTTAATTTTTATGTTTATATGGACTTCTATGATTTTATGATTAATAATACTCTTCTTGTGAAATCAATCAACAAAAACATTTCCCTTTCAGAATAGTCTGAATATACACTTTGTTATCCACACCTACAGCTAAAATGGGAAAAGTGTCACTGCACTGAGCTAATTAAATATAACTGTACCCACATTGTTTCACTCACTGTAGGAAAATGAAACAGAAAGGGCTCCAGGCATTCTAACATGATTAACCTTATTTTCATGGAGTAACCTTGCTAACTCATGTATTTGACTCTGTGCATAAATTCACTAAAGGGTTATACTTTCAAGGGTTTAGTACAAGTGATATAGTAACAACACTGATCTATGTAACTTATATTCTATTTGACAAAGAATTGCACCCTTTTTCTGAAGCCACATTGCAAGGGATCACACAGGTGATGAGTTCAGTAAATAATCTGAGAGTATAGTGGCAAAAATAATTAAAAGTTAAATATGATAATTGGCAACTGTCAGGTTTGATGCGTCACCCTGTGAAGATGGTATTTGGGACAGCTTACAAGCGTTTCTAATGTTCAGATTTCTGTTCATGTTGTGTGTAAACCTTTTTGCTTTTCAGATCATTAGAAACAGCGTAATCAGGTGTTGTACATTTGCTTGCTTACTCTAAGTATCTTTCCCATTTCAACATTATCATTAAATCAGTCACATCAATTATAAAAATTTACTTGACAATACCTCCCATTTTGAGTAAAAAAATACCACCATAGTTGCAGTGGCCACTAGGGGTACCCTGTGTCTCTCCATTTCTACCATCAAAGTAGACTGTGTTGGGAAGCCTCTTATTGATGTTTGGGATAAAATACATTAGGAGAATAATTTGATTTTTATTTCTACCACACTGTATTCTACAGAGGAATTTATTTGTACAGAATTTTTAAGTTTGGACAAGAGAGAAGGAAAGGTGTTTAAAAATCCTTATTTAAATTTTTTCCCCTGTATGTTAACAAAAGTGTCCATTGAAAACATTACACATAGTTTACTTCTTCCTATTTCTAATTCCTATCTTCCTAGCATCTACTTACACTTATGTAGGTCAATAAACCCAAAATTACCTTTAGAATATTCCTACACTATTTTTTTCCCTAAAATGTGATCACATTTTATAAGGAAGAGCTAAGCCACTGCTAGTAAGGATTCACAGAAAACAGTAAGTAACATCTGTAGTACTTAATCTTAGTGCACTTTCACCTTGTTATACCGTATAAAGTAATGTATTCAGTACAACGCAGTGTCCACTGTAGGGCCCCATTTATATAATGTATAAAACAAGTAAAACTAATCTATGTTGTTAGAATAGTGTCCTTAAATGTCCAGAAATGTATTCAGACACTACTTTTAATGATCTAATTGCATTTCTGGACATTAAGGACAGAATTCCAACAAAATAGACAGTATTAAAACCTACCAGAGACAGAAAAATGAGTACTGTTGTGATTGTTGTCAGAGCAGATAGGCAAAACGACATAAATGATTATATGCAGGCTAACCTAGTCTATAAACTAATAAATCTGAGGAAAACTGAGTCTAAGGCAGTGATTCTCAACCTTTCTAATGCCGAGACCCTTTAATACAGTTCCTCATGTTGTGGTGACCCCCAACCATAAAATTATTTTCGTTGCTACTTCATAACTGTAATCTTGCTACTGTTATGAATCGTAATGTAAATATCTGTGTTTTCCGACGGTCTTAGGAGAACCGCTGCTGTAGAGCCTAAGACCATCGGAAAACACAGATATTTACATTACGATTCATAACAGTAGCAAAATTACAGTTATGAAGTAGCAACGAAAATAATTTTATGGTTGGGGGTCACCACAACATGAGAAACTGTATTAAAGGGTCACAGCATTAGAAAGGTTGAGAACCACTGGTCTAAGGGATCCAACATACATACAGATATAACTGGAAACGAAGCTAAAAATTGTTACCAAAATGTCCTACAGAAGAAGATGGGGAATTGCACATTTATTAGATCCAGCATGTGGAAGTGTAGATAAACACTGGATAATAAACGAAGGCAAGGAAATACAATGAAACATGCATCAGGTACATCTGCAATATCCAGCTAACTGTAGGTAACTTTTTACAGGATGTCTCTAGGCCCTATTTACATAGGAGGAGCCAGCTCCTTGTGGAAGTATGGAGGAGAAAGCAAAAAGATCCTCAGGAAGAGGACGGATGGAAAGGAGTTTGCTTTCTGATACTAGGCCTCTGGCAACATTTAGTGCAATAGTCTGAGTCAAGGGATTCTACTTCCTCTTGGCCTTTTTTGAATGGACACATTATCCATTGCTTTTTGTGTCATAATTACTGCCTCTCCCCATCAGATCTTAAGCACCTTCAGGAATCTGGACAGACTCTGGGCAAAATTGAAAATTAATTGTTGACAGTTCTCCCAACTGCCTTTCAGATTTCACATCTCTCTTCCCTGCAGGTGAGTTCCTTCTCATCTACGCCCTCTGACTTCACCACGATCGATCTGGTGGTCCAAGGCCTCTCATCTCAGTATCGGACCCAAGACTGCTGTAACTAACATTGCTCCTCCCATTAAGTCTACTTTCCATCTAAGCATCTCTCCTTTCAAAGAAGCCAATCTTAGCTAAAAAGAAAAGTTTTATCATTAAACAATTTCACTAAGATTATTCTTTTAAAGCATTATTTGCACTTAAAAGAGAATTCCAGCTAACCCCAGGAAGTCTCAATTTTATGTAGCAATAAGCAGCAACACAACATGGAGAATTCCTTTTCAAAATAACCTGAGGGTGGGTGTGGGGATAATCACAGTCTCTTTAATACTGTTGGAGAGTGGGAATTTTTGAGCACTACTGAGGCCGTGGACTATGCCCCAGATAGAGATGTCAGTGCTGACACCAGGCCAGGCCTTGAGATATGGTCTCATGGCCCCTTCCCAGCACGTGGCCTTCTTTCATAGAACACTGTCAGCTTTCTGAAGAACAGGATGACCCTGTGAATAACATGGTCGTCATTGGCATGATCCTGACGTTGCTTGGGAAAAACTGTTTTGTCTTGGGTTACTTGTTCTGCAAAAACCGGATGTGGTTAATGTGCTTAAAAGCGGTCCTACACAAAGGGTCACTGCTGCTCTCTGGTCTCCCGGCGTGGAGAATGGCAGAGCAGTCGCCGGGTCGTCCGGCCGCCCGGCCGCCCGGCTAATAAAGGCTCCCTAAATTGTAATTTGGTCTGGGCTCCAGTGGTCATTCACTCGCATCTGCTCCACAACATTTGGAGATGCCCCAGCGAGATCACCAGCCTTTGACTGGTCCTGTGACCAGAGCCCACCGGGGTCCCCGGACTCTCCGACCCTGGGGGAGATCTCTGAGAGACGTTCCTCAGCCCCGGGACTGGTAGAGGTCGGAAACCCCGTCTGCTAAATTTCCTGATTGACTCTGATTGGAGCCACCTGGATCTGGTTCTTACCGGTAAGAAACTTATTTCTGGTTCTGTTCTGTGGGTGCCCATCTGGGGTCTCTGGAAGGCTGGATGCAGTGCAACTTCTGAGACCAGATCCCGGTGCACGACGGTGCCCGGCGATCCTGTTGGTTGTCATTGTCTTTGTTATTCTGTGTTATTGTGGTCTAATTGTCTTTATCATTAGAATGGGTCAGTCTGCTTCATGTTCTTCTGTCTGTACTCCCCTGCAATGTTTTTTAAAAATTTTTCAGGAATTCAAGCGGCAAGCAGATGATTACGGAGCCTCCGTTAATGCTTTTGATTTACAGAAATTTTGTGAGCGGGAATGGCCAACTTTCCCATATCCCAGTGAGTGGAAGGGGGAGCTTGATCACCTCCCCAGAATTCAAAAACTCAGACTGTCTGGTGTATAAATGTAAGTGTGAGAGTATTTGTTATCTCTTTCTGTTGTTTAATTTGTTTAAAGATAGGGCGGACCTGCTATGACGGAATGCAAAAGTCTTTAGCAGCTGCTGAGACACCTTTTTCTCAGAGTCTTTTGTTCTCTGTCAGAGAGGGAATCAGCCCACTTAGTAATAAAAATTTCTGTCTATGTTTGTATAAGTAAGGGTTTCAGTTTGCTCTGATTTGTGAATTTGCTGTATTAAATTGAAATTTTGGAATTCTAGGGTTAATTTGTGAAGGTTGCCAATCCAGAGAAGCAAGAGGGAACTTGTTGGGTTGAGACTTCTCTGGAGCAGGTGTGGAAAGGGTAGAGGCGGTAGAATTCACTCTCAGCCTGCTGAGATAGAGAAGCCCTAGGCTGGGGGACAGAGAATGTTTGGAGATATCAGAAGTAGTAAAGGTTGAGATCCTCTGGGACCTTGGAGTAAAGAAGGAAAATCTGGGAGGGAGAAAAGTTGTTCCTTAAGTGTAAAAAGCCTGGTTATATAGAATCTCAGACCGCTTGCCTTATTTCCCCTGCTAAGAACAGAGTAAATGGTTAATGCAGAAAAGGGGGAGAGCAGGGAGAGATAGGTTTTTGTTGATTTTGCTGGGTTCAACCAGCTCTGCTGGCGTCCTTGGTTTCTTGCTTATCTGAACTCTGCTGGCAAAACACAGTGGATCTTCCTCGGCCCGTTTTCTTCTCTTTAACCTTCCAATGCACATGAAGACTGAGCCTGGCAGGGTGGGGTTACTGGGTACTTCTTGGGCGGTGGTGGAATATTCAGCAAAGGAACTTTAAGATATAATATCTTTAATGTTTAAGTTTTAAAAATATCTGTCTCTCAAAAGGAAATATTTTTACCAGCTCTTAGTTTTATCACAGAAGGTCTAAGAAATTCTGGCTGTTTAGTTTTTAGGATTCATTAAAGGATTGAAGTTTCAAAGAATAAGGAATACTGAGTAGAAGGTCTGAGGCATGGTTATGCATTTTTAAAGGACATAGAAAGAAGGTTTAAAGGCTAATTTAGAAGTGTCTATTTCAATAGAAGGTTGTGTAAGTATAGGAAGGAGAAGAGATATGTTGTAAAGAAATCAAACAATACAGGCCAGTAAGCCAGGAAGAGTAAATAATTTGCATTCTGCCTCCCTAAACAGAGGGTAAATAGTTATGCCAAAGTACTTAGGGAGGGACTGATAAAAGAAATCTAACAGTTACTGTTTGTTATAATTTGAAAAGTCCGTAAAAAGGACTGGCAAGGGAAAATTCTATCTTAAAGCAGGTCAGTGTATTTTTCTCCTTATACAATTCCTCCGAAATTTGGCAATACTTAATAAATTTGGCAATACATTTCTTTGCATAAATACAATAAGACCGGTTTCCAATAGTGGTTTTATTAACCAGAAACTTTGACTGGATTATCATGTTTTAAAGAGCCCTGCCTGAACTCTGAAGACTTGAAGCCAATAAGAGTGCCACGGAGAAAGCCTGGTATCCTGCTTGGTAGCCCTGAAAATAGCTGGTGCTGGAGCATCAGGCCCATACCCTACCATCACTGGCGGTTGGTCAGAGTAGAAGGGGAGCAATAGGGGCGCCTCTGCGTCCCTGCGGGACCCCCACGCACTCTGAGCCGCGACGAGTAGGAGGGCTGAGATGGGCCTTAAAGCCAAGGGCATGGGCCCAGGTAGAGCCACTACAGGTGAGGATTCACCTAACTCAGCAGGTACTACAGGCAGGCCTGACGGCAGCTGGATAGCTTGGCTTCCTGGCCCTATGGGGCACATTAAGATACAATCATGAAATTCCGGCAAAGGTAGTCAGTTACCATTCTTGTTATGTTTATGCAAACAATCAGGCCAAATTAAATACAACAGATAAATTAATCTTGATTTGGCTAAACATAGGGGTAATTTTAAGGAGAAAAATTCTATTTCAATAGAAGTTATTAAAACTGAAGGATTTTCTTTCCCTTCCACCAGACCGTTTGTTACAGTTTGTCTCCACCAGGTCACAAGCCCACCTCCTTCTGTGCCCAGGCCTCATTGTCCCTCTGACAGACAGCAAGGATCTCTTGGCTCTGAGAGAAACTTCTGACCGCCTCAGCAGGAAGTAGCTAGAAGAGCCTAACGACGTCCATTTTCCCTAAAAGAATTCAGAGCCAGGATCCTTGAGGTAATACATTAGGCAGTTAGGCAGATATGAGCAGAGCAAGGACGATGGGCCAACTAGCACTACCAGATGTAATTAAGTCTTTCCATCTCTACCTATGTGAGACAAGGGGACTCCCCAGAAACAAGAGGGAACGAGGCTGCAGATAAAGCAGCCCGGGAGGCTGTCCTAAAACCAGTGGGGCCTCTACAGATTCTAGTGACTCTTCCAAACCCTGACCTACCCACCTCACCAGCTTACATGGAAACCCAATCTAGAAAAGCTGAAATCCATAACCAATCTTTACTCAAGTTCTTACAGGCTTTACAGTCTACCCAGAAAGCAGTCCAGAAGCATCTCTGATCCGGTCCATCCTTCCACCCTGATGACTCTGACTGACTCCTACCTGGAAATGACCACCTCCACAGCAGTCAAGGTCGATGGGATCCTGACGTGGTTTCATCACACCCAGCTTAAGATATCAAGCTTATAGTCCTCATGGGTCAATATAACTCCCTCATCAACAATGACCCAAAAGAGTCAATGATTTGACTCATGTACATTAAACCAGTGGGGAATGTTGGAGAGTGGGAATTTTTGAGCACTACTGAGGCCGTGGACTATGCCCCAGATAGAGATGTCAGTGCTGACACCAGGCCAGGCCTTGAGATATGGTCTCATGGCCCCTTCCCAGCACGTGGCCTTCTTTCATAGAACACTGTCAGCTTTCTGAAGAACAGGATGACCCTGTGAATAACATGGTCGTCATTGGCATGATCCTGACGTTGCTTGGGAAAAACTGTTTTGTCTTGGGTTACTTGTTCTGCAAAAACCGGATGTGGTTAATGTGCTTAAAAGCGGTCCTACACAAAGGGTCGCTGCTGCTCTCTGGTCTCCCTGCATGGAGAATGGCAGAGCAGTCGCCGGGTCGCCTGGCCACCCGGCTAATAAAGGCTCCCTAAATTGTAATTTGGTCTGGGCTCCAGTGGTCATTCACTCGCATCCGCTCCACAACAATACCTTTGATCAAAAACAGGTTTGTTTTTTCTCCTTTCCTTTTTTCCTCTTTCCCTTTCGTTTCCATACATGCCTTGACATTGTAGTTCAGTAGAATTTTAATAAATGAGTCTTAGTCTTAAGTAAAAAAATTACTGAAAAAATGTAATATTGAAGAATTTCAACCACAATATCTTAATATACACAATAATTAGTTTAATGTTTGCATATAGCTATACATACATATACACATTTTTACATAGATGCAAGGTAGTATATACATTTCTTATTATTTTGCCTTTACCTAGCTTTATTTCATAACCTTCAAAATATTATTTTGTTCTATCACAAAATAATGGTGCACTTAGTTTATTAAATCACTACTCTAATATTTTATTTGGATTATTTCCCAGTTTTTAATTATAAATAATGCTTAAATGAACTTCATGGTTATGTCATTTGCTTTTACTGAATTACTCTGCCAGAATAAACTTACAGGCACCAAATATGTATAACTCTTTAACTCTGGCTATATGTTGTTATCTAGTATCTAAAAAGATATAGCACATCCTTTCTTTGTCTAGGAATCTTACGTCCCATGAAATTGCTAGTTTCAACGCAGCCTTGACAGAACTGCATTTTGTCACTTGACTTAAAAGTACTTTGCTACTGGAGAGCTACTGACTGGCGTCTTTAGGTAGTTTTAATTGTATGCCTTTAAATAGAGAATAATCATTTTCCAATATATTTAACTTTTATATTTTTCCATTGTGTGACTGGTGTATTAATGTTCTTTGCTTTTATTTCATGAAATCTCTTATTTTTTAGGTATTTGAATCAACTATTTTATAGAGTCCTTATTCAACTTCACAGGATATCAGAACTCCAGAAATGGTTTTCTAATTCATACCTCCCTTCAAGATTAGCTGTAGACAGCAAAGACAGGGACTGTACAGCAATAGTTTTATCTATACAACAGAAAATGAACCTTAAAGTATTAAATCACTTTTATTCAGAGTCTAGCTGTCTTATCTCATAAAGTCATAAATCACTTTTAAAGAATGGGGAAATTTACATATGACTATGTTAAGAAAAGAAATGTGTTTTTATAGTTACTTGCCAAATAAAACACTAAAGATGAATTCTGAATTCATTATCCTCATACACACTTTCTAAGTGATTCTTGCCACTCAGTTTGTTCAGAGGGATCTGGTCAATTATTGCCCAGTAATACTGAGGAATCATATTACCCAATCTAGCAGAATTCAGATAAATAGTATCTTTGTATCTTAATAATTGACTGGCAGTATTTAGAGTCGATTTTGGATCTAGCCCCCAAAACACATACACACTTCACGGATATACAGACTCCCCAGAGCAGTGGTCGGCAAACTGCAGCTCGCGAGCCGCGGTTTGCCGCTCTGTTGACTAATGAGTTTGCCGACCACTGGTCTAGACTCTCGATTCCAATAATTACAGGCTGTTGTTGTTCCTCGTTATTAAGCCCCTATCCCAGTGGTTGGCAAACTCATTAGTCAACAGAGCGGCAAACCGCGGCTTGCCAGCTGCATGTAGATCACGAGCCGCAGTTTGCCAACCACTGCACCAGAGGAAGCTCTCAATATCAATAGTTTTGCATTTATAAATGCAACACTTTTACATAGACTTTAAAAAGAAATAGAAGTAGTCTACATCTATACTTTTTCTCTCTTCCCCTTGCACTATTTTGCTATCATTTATCAAATACTTTTATTTAAATATTTCAAATGTTTTCTTCAGTTTTGTCTATTCCACCAGAATTAGCAGCACCGTAAGTATGTGGTAATTGCTCTAGCCTGACACACTTCTGATAAAGCCTAGGTGGGAGCATGGTGTGTTCCAACTCTCATATTAGGATGAGCAGGCATCTTCAATTATTTGCTTGTGGGTTGTCAATTTGGTAGATCATAAAATTTTCCACTTGGGTCAAATTCTTCTTTGGATCCTAAAGGGGACATCTGCTTCTCCTGCCCCAGTTACCAACCTTTCATCCTTATCCTCCCACTCCCCCTCACTATTTGGGGGAAGTGTACTTACTGTACCTGAGAATATGCATGGATTTTAGTATTTTACTGAATTAGGAGTGAATCTGCTTATAAGACATATTTTTCATATTCAAAACT